>NW_027361684.1:69232500-69292500 GCF_039654945.1 Dendrobates tinctorius | reverse complement strand
TCACAATACACCGCAAATTCTCTTCACGGCCCTCCGTGTCCAGGCCCCGTTACACACACACCGTACTTATCACCAGGGATGTAAATACACGTACCATCCCTTTCTGCTTATTGACGTTCCTGTCAGCTCGGTCACTGTGGCCGCCTTAGGCCCGTACACCAACGGTAATGTTTCAGGTCAGGTATCGTCTTCAACTCGGTATGTGTTTCCCCAGGGCCTCGTCTGTACTGCGGGACTTCGTGTCAGGACTAGTGTTGAGCATTCCGATACCGCAAGTATCGGGTATCGGCCGATATCAGCGGTATCGGAATTCCGATACTTAATTCCGATACTTTTTTCATATCGGATTCCGGGATCGGAATCGGAATAGGAAGTTCCCATCATGCTATGAGCCTGCTTGCTTTGATTAAGCCAATGGGAATCCTCCGAAGTGTGGGCACATCCTGTTAGGCATGTAGGCATGTTAACTATTGGCATGGCTGTGATTGGCTGCCGAAATGATGTCATGATGCACTATAAAAGCCACCGCAGCCGCCATTTCTGGTCACTCTGCTGTGAATTCAGTTAGGGACAGGCTGCTGTAGAAGACTGTGAGGGACAGTTAGAAATAGCGATTCTAAAAACAATATTGTGCTTTATCCAGGCTACATAAACCACCACTGTAGCTTGCTTTTCCCTAGCAGCGCTGTTTTCACAGCTGTCTGCAAGGGCTGTGTGAGTGCAGCTCACGCTGTGGAGTGGGTCCTGCAGCCACGTCAGGCTGTAGGCCACCCAGTGTGATCACTGCTGCCTCATACATCTTTTATTTTTTGAGCTGCATTTTTTAAATAATTTCAATCTAGTGTGCTTCCATCCGTATCCATATACGTTGGTTGCAAACACTAGTAGTAGACAGCGGAGCCTTTCTGCAGCCTTTCAGTGCTAGTGTCCACTTTGCTGCACTGTTCACGGCTGTCTGAGAGGTCTCTGACTGTGTGTGAGTGCAGCTCATGCTGAGTAGTGTGTCCTGCAGCTACGTCTGGCTGTAGGACGCTCAGCGTGCGTCACTGCCTCACACATATTTTTATTTGAGTGCAGCTCATTTTTTCTTCTATTAGTGTGCATCCATCCGTCTCCATCTACGGTGGTTGCAAACACTATATAGGAGTACACAGCGGAGCCTTTCTGCAGCCTGTCAGTGCCAGTGCCCACTTAGCTGCACTGTTGACGGCTGTCTGAGAGGTCTCTGACTGTGTGTGAGTGCAGCTCACGCTGAGTAGAGTGTCCTGCAGCTACGTCTGGTTGTAGGACGCTCAACGTGCGTCACTGCCTCACACATATTTGTCTCTGAGTGCAGCTCATTTTTTCTTCTCCTATTAGTGTGCATCCATCCGTATCCATCAACATTGGTTGGTTGCAAACACTATATAGGAGTAGATAGAGGAGCCTTTTTTTCTGGCTTGTGCCCTGCCGGCGCAGCCATATTAGTATTACCCAATTTTTTTGGAGCCTCATCTTTTGCATTGTAGGTTACCTGCCTGCATTGTAATAGCTCCAAAAAGTTGGTGATACTATCAGTTTCAATTCTTTGTTCTCATACTTTGAGTTTGTTTCAAACAAAGAAACCACATAAAAAGTTCACCAAACACTACATTTTGAACTTGTGTAGGCCACATCAGCTCCTATTAAAGTCTAGTCCACACACACACACTTCATAAAATTAGTGTTTCTTGTACCTGTAACCAGCTGTTCAGGAATAAGCACACTAAGGCCCCCCTTTGTCCTTTTTTGCCTATCTTAAGCAGTCTTGCAAGATGAAGAAGGCAGGGAGTAAGGCGCGGGGGCGTGGGCGTGGGCGTGGAGTTTCAGCAGGGAGAGGACGTGGGGATTCTGCAGGGAGAGGACGTGGGGATTCTACAGGTAGAGGACGTGGGGATTCTGGGCCTGCTGCGGGCACCAGTGGATCAGCATCCCCCAGTTTTAGCAGGCAACAGTCCTTTATGCGCAGCTTTGTAGGACCTCAACGTACCCCACTGCTGCGGGAGGAACAAATTGAAGCCGTTGTCGGATGGATGGCAGCTAACGCATCGACTTCAATTACTTCCGCATCCTCTCAGGGTCAGAGCACCGAAGAGCAACCATCTGTCTCTTCACCACCTGCCAAAGTGCCCAGGCAGTCAGAGAGACATGGACAGGAGCCATCACAATCTCTACTTCTGTTCTCGGAATCTGTTGGCTTGGAAAGAGGGGGCCAGCCAAGCAGCATTCCTGAATGTGAAGAAGAGGGAGTATGCAGTGATGCGCAACTTCTTTGTCCCTCTGAATCTGAAGAGGCGAGTGGGCCAGTGCCTATGGTCAGCACACCTCAGTACGCATCAGATGATGACGAGACTCAGTTGCCACTTTCTGGTGCGTACGGTGCTGGCGAGACAACCCCGGAGAAGCAGCTGTTTGAAGAGGGGAGGGAAGATGATGAGGTCCTTGACCCATCATGGCGTGAGCAACAGGAAGGTGGTGGGAGCAGCTCGGAGGAAGAGATTCCCCTACCGGCCAAAACAGGAGGCAGAGGGAGGGGGAAGACTTGGTTGCCTGTACCCTCCACTTCGGCACCCGTTAGGAGCATTCCTCCTTCCAAAGGCAAACCGGGCGCTCACAAGAGTTGCAGTGCGTGGTCCTTTTTTGACACAGTTGCAGATGACATTTGCTTTGTCAAATGCAAGCTGTGTCATCAGAGAGTCAAAAGAGGGAGAAATGTCAGCAACCTCAATACCACAAATATGTGGAAACATGTGCGCACCAAGCACGAGTTGGAGTTGCATAGACACCCTCAAGACGTAGGCCAACGTACAGCACCACCTACCACCTCTTCAGTTCGTGTTGGGCCCTCTTCCTCCAGCTCACACACTGCTGGTTCGGCTTCCTCACAGGATCGCCAAGGAAGAACCTCTGCCACTGTTGTCCGGAGACCCTGTCAGATTCCACCCATAACAGCACGTTCCCATCCATCACAGCCATCGGTAGCACAGGCATGGGATAAAAGGCGCCCTTACTCGGCAAACCATCCCCGAGCACAGTCTCTGAATGCTGGCATTGCCAAACTTCTGGCAGTTGAAATGCTGTCATTCAGGCTGGTGGACACTGACACCTTCCGGGACTTAATGGCATTGGCAGTCCCCCAATACAACGTGCCCAGCCGCTTTTATTTCAGCAGGCGAGCCGTCCCTGCCCTGCAGAAACATGTTGAGGGCAAAATAAAACATGCGCTACTAAACGCCGTTAGTAGCAAGGTCCACCTGACCACCGATGCGTGGACCAGTAACCATGGACAGGGACGATACCTTTCCCTCACTGCCCACTGGGTCAATGTTGTGGAGCCGGGTACGGATCTGGAGAGTGGCGCTGTACGTGTTCTTCCAACGCCACGGATTGCAGGACTCCAGTCTGTACACATAGACTCCTCCTCCTACTCAAGTTCCTCAGAAACAGCAGAGCAGGAGCCTGTTACGACCGATATGAGCACAGCCGTGGCCAAACGTCAACAGGCTGTACTCAAATTAATTTCTTTGGGGAATCGAAGCCACACAGCGCAGGAGCTCTGGAATGCTATCAAGCTGGAGAGCGATGTGTGGTTTGGGCCAGCGAATCTCCAGCCGGGCTTGGTAGTGTGTGACAATGGCCGAAATCTGGTGGCAGCTCTTGGCCTAGGCAACCTCACACACATCCCATGTCTGGCACATGTTCTTAACTTGGTCGTGCAGAGCTTTCTGAGGGACTATCCGGATCTTGATGCACTGTTGCACAAGGTCCGCATAGAGTGCGCTCACTTGCGACGTTCCAGCACGGCAAGATCGCGCCTCGCTGCTCTGCAGCGACGATTTGGCCTTCCAGAACATCGCATCATATGTGACCTACCCACCCGGTGGAATTCAACGTTACATATGTTGGAGCGGTTGTGTGAGCAGCAGGCAGCAGTCATGGAGTACCAGCTGCATCAGGCGCAAACAAGTCGCACTGTGCGCCGTTCACACTTCAGCACCATTGAGTGGGCCTCTATGAAGGACATCTGCCTCGTTTTGCGTGCCTTCGATGAATCCACGCGGATGGCGAGTGCAGATGATGCACTAGTCAGCATGACTGTCCCCCTTATCTGCCTGCTTCAACAAACACTGCAAGCACTAAGGGATGAGGTTTCAGAAGAGGTGGAGGATGAGGAGTCCCAAATGCCATCTGCTTCTGGACAGTCTGCGCTACGTGTTTCCTCACAAAGGCCTAGGCAGGGGACACTTTGTGAGGAGGATGAGGAGGAGTCGATGGAGGAGGAAGACATCTCTCCAGAGGAGGGAGGTACACAAACCTCTACTCAGTATGTACAGCGAGGGTGGGGTGATGCAGAGCAGGTCGAGGTCACGCCTCAAACAGGGGACAGCGGTTCTTTGGCAGTTGGGAGTCTGCAGCACATGGTTGATTTCATGCTGCAGTGCCTGAGAAACGACCGCCGCATCGCCCACATTCTCGTCTCGGCTGATTATTGGGTGTACACCCTCCTAGATCCTCGCTACCGGGACAGCGTACAAAGGCTCATACCAACGTTGAACCGGGAGCGTAAAATGCGGGAGTACGAAGAGTCACTGGTGCAGTCCATAATGTTTTCCATTCCACCCGACAGCATTGTTGCAAGTGCTTTACAAAGCAGCTCTGTGCGTCGAGGCAGTGGAGGAAACTCTGCACAAAGAGGGAGCAGAGGCAGTGCCGCAGCACAAGGCAAGACCACTATGGCCCAAATGTGGCAAAGTTTTGTGTGTCCACCACAATTGTCTACACCATCAGCGACGCCTCGAGTCAGCAGGAGGCAACGCTTCCGTCAGATGGTGTCAGACTACATGTCTTGCCCTGTCGCTGTACTCCCAGATGGCTCTTCCCCCTTCAAGTTTTGGGTCTCTAAGCTGGATACATGGCCAGAGCTTAGCCAGTATGCATTGGAGGTGCTGGCTTGCCCTGCTGCCAGTGTATTATCGGAACGTGTCTTTAGTGCCGCAGGTGGTGTACTAACAGACCGTCGCACGCGACTATCTTCCGATAATGTTGACCGGCTGACTTTTCTGAAAATGAACAAGGCCTGGATCTCCAAAGACTTTGCCATTCCTCTTACAGACTAAATTAGTGGTTGGCAACTGTATCCAGGTCTGCTGGTGTGTTCATTTTTCTACCACCTGAACTATAATCCCTGTGCTTCAACACAGCCAGTTGTCGCTCAGATGTGTCGTCTGCACAGAGAAACACACTAGCTCCTGTGTTACTGGGGTTCAGTAATGCCAGCTGATCCCCTGCTGTGTGGACGGCAGAGTCACCAGCTCCATCAACATTCAAACCACTACTGATTTTTAACCGTGCCCAACTTAGGTCTCTGGCTCCACTGTCTCTACTATTTCCCCTGACCTCCAACCCCGCCATCTACATCTCTGAAGTGGCGTCAGCACAATCTACACTTGTTCCTGTGTTCCTGTGGCTCAGTCCCATCAGTTTATCCCCTGATGTGTGTCCGGCAAGGTCTCCTGCTCTGTCCACATTCCCATAACCAGTAGTGGGAATGAGGACAGAGCTGGCGAACTTGCCGGACAAACATCAGGGGATCAACTGATGGGACTGAGCACCAGTAACACAGGAACAAGTGTAGATTGTGCTGACGCCACTTCAGAGATGTAGCTGGCGGGGTTGGAGGCCAGGGTAAATAGTAGAGACAGTGGAGCCAGAGGCCTAAGTGGAGCATGGTTAGAATCAGTAGTAGTCCACAACCTCCATAAAAACCGCTGCCCATTGGCCTCTGCATGCGGCATGCGTAATCCTGGGCACCAACAGCGTCAGTTGGTGTTCAGAAGTGTCGTCTCCACAGAGCCAAACACATTCGTTCAAGTGTTAGTGGGGTTCAGCACTGCCAGCTGTTCCCCTGCTGTGGAGATGGCAAGTCTCCTGCTGCCTTCACCTGCCCAAATCCAGTAGGCCCCAGCCTGCTCCTCGCCTAATCCTGGGCTCCAACAGCGTCAGTTGGTGTTCAGAAGTGTCGTCTCCACAGAGCCAAACACATTCGTTCAAGTGTTAGTGGGGTTCAGCACTGCCAGCTGTTCCCCTGCTGTGGAGATGGCAAGTCTCCTGCTGCATTCACCTGCCAAAATCCAGTAGGCCCCAGCCTGCTCCTCGCCTAATCCTGGGCTCCAACAGCGTCAGTTGGTGTTCAGAAGTGTCGTCTCCACAGAGCCAAACACATTCGTTCAAGTGTTAGTGGGGTTCAGCACTGCCAGCTGTTCCCCTGCTGTGGAGATGGCAAGTCTCCTGCTGCCTTCACCTGCCAAAATCCAGTAGGCCCCAGCCTGCTCCTCGCCTAATCCTGGGCTCCAACAGCGTCAGTTGGTGTTCAGAAGTGTCGTCTCCACAGAGCCAAACACGTTCGTTCAAGTGTTAGTGGGGTTCAGCACTGCCAGCTGTTCCCCTGCTGTGGAGATGGCAAGTCTCCTGCTGCATTCACCTGCCAAAATCCAGTAGGCCCCAGCCTGCTCCTCGCCTAATCCTGGGCTCCAACAGCGTCAGTTGGTGTTCAGAAGTGTCGTCTCCACAGAACCAAACACATTCGTTCAAGTGTTAGTGGGGTTCAGCACTGCCAGCTGTTCCCCTGCTGTGGAGATGGCAAGTCTCCTGCTGCCTTCACCTGCCAAAATCCAGTAGGCCCCAGCCTGCTCCTCGCCTAATCCTGGGCTCCAACAGCGTCAGTTGGTGTTCAGAAGTGTCGTCTCCACAGAACCAAACACATTCGTTCAAGTGTTAGTGGGGTTCAGCACTGCCAGCTGTTCCCCTGCTGTGGAGATGGCAAGTCTCCTGCTGCCTTCACCTGCCAAAATCCAGTAGGCCCCAGCCTGCTCCTCGCCTAATCCTGGGCTCCAACAGCGTCAGTTGGTGTTCAGAAGTGTCGTCTCCACAGAACCAAACACATTCGTTCAAGTGTTAGTGGGGTTCAGCACTGCCAGCTGTTCCCCTGCTGTGGAGATGGCAAGTCTCCTGCTGCCTTCACCTGCCAAAATCCAGTAGGCCCCAGCCTGCTCCTCGCCTAATCCTGGGCTCCAACAGCGTCAGTTGGTGTTCAGAAGTGTCGTCTCCACAGAGCCAAACACATTCGTTCAAGTGTTAGTGGGGTTCAGCACTGCCAGCTGTTCCCCTGCTGTGGAGATGGCAAGTCTCCTGCTGCCTTCACCTGCCAAAATCCAGTAGGCCCCAGCCTGCTCCTCGCCTAATCCTGGGCTCCAACAGCGTCAGTTGGTGTTCAGAAGTGTCGTCTCCACAGAGCCAAACACATTCGTTCAAGTGTTAGTGGGGTTCAGCACTGCCAGCTGTTCCCCTGCTGTGGAGATGGCAAGTCTCCTGCTGCCTTCACCTGCCAAAATCCAGTAGGCCCCAGCCTGCTCCTCGCCTAATCCTGGGCTCCAACAGCGTCAGTTGGTGTTCAGAAGTGTCGTCTCCACAGAGCCAAACACATTCGTTCAAGTGTTAGTGGGGTTCAGCACTGCCAGCTGTTCCCCTGCTGTGGAGATGGCAAGTCTCCTGCTGCCTTCACCTGCCAAAATCCAGTAGGCCCCAGCCTGCTCCTCGCCTAATCCTGGGCTCCAACATCGTCAGTTGGTGTTCAGAAGTGTCGTCTCCACAGAGCCAAACACGTTCGTTCAAGTGTTAGTGGGGTTCAGCACTGCCAGCTGTTCCCCTGCTGTGGAGATGGCAAGTCTCCTGCTGCCTTCACCTGCCAAAATCCAGTAGGCCCCAGCCTGCTCCTCGCCTAATCCTGGGCTCCAACAGCGTCAGTTGGTGTTCAGAAGTGTCGTCTCCACAGAGCCAAACACATTCGTTCAAGTGTTAGTGGGGTTCAGCACTGCCAGCTGTTCCCCTGCTGTGGAGATGGCAGTCTCTCCTGCTGTCTCCGCATTACAAAGACAGTAGGCCTCTGCCTACACCCTCCTATTTCCTGGGCTTCAACACAGCCAGTTGTAGTTCGGAAGTGCCGTCCACACGGAAAGAGATACTTGCTCCCGTGTCTCAGTGGGGTTCAGTAACGTCAGCTGATCCCCTGCTGTGTGGATGGCAGTCTCTCCTGCTGTAAACTCATTCAAAATACAGTAGGCCTCTGCCTACACCCTCCTATTTCCTGGGCTTCAACACAGCCAGTTGTAGTTCGGAAGTGCCGTCCACACGGAAAGAGATACTTGCTCCCGTGTCTCAGTGGGGTTCAGTAACGTCAGCTGATCCCCTGCTGTGTGGATGGCAGTCTCTCCTGCTGTCACCTCATTCAAAATTCAGTAGGCCTCTGCCTACACCCTCCTATTTCCTGGGCTTCAACACAGCCAGTTGTAGTTCGGAAGTGCCGTCCACACGGAAAGAGATACTTGCTCCCGTGTCTCAGTGGGGTTCAGTAACGTCAGCTGATCCCCTGCTGTGTGGATGGCAGTCTCTCCTGCTGTCACCTCATTCAAAATTCAGTAGGCCTCTGCCTACACCCTCCTATTTCCTGGGCTTCAACACAGCCAGTTGTAGTTCGGAAGTGCCGTCCACACGGAAAGAGATACTTGCTCCCGTGTCTCAGTGGGGTTCAGTAACGTCAGCTGATCCCCTGCTGTGTGGATGGCAGTCTCTCCTGCTGTAAACTCATTCAAAATACAGTAGGCCTCTGCCTACACCCTCCTATTTCCTGGGCTTCAACACAGCCAGTTGTAGTTCGGAAGTGCCGTCCACACGGAAAGAGACACTTGCTCCCGTGTCTCAGTGGGGTTCAGTAACGTCAGCTGATCCCCTGCTGTGTGGATGGCAGTCTCTCCTGCTGTCACCTCATTCAAAATTCAGTAGGCCTCTGCCTACACCCTCCTATTTCCTGGGCTTCAACACAGCCAGTTGTAGTTCGGAAGTGCCGTCCACACGGAAAGAGATACTTGCTCCCGTGTCTCAGTGGGGTTCAGTAACGTCAGCTGATCCCCTGCTGTGTGGATGGCAGTCTCTCCTGCTGTCACCTCATTCAAAATTCAGTAGGCCTCTGCCTACACCCTCCTATTTCCTGGGCTTCAACACAGCCAGTTGTAGTTCGGAAGTGCCGTCCACACGGAAAGAGATACTTGCTCCCGTGTCTCAGTGGGGTTCAGTAACGTCAGCTGATCCCCTGCTGTGTGGATGGCAGTCTCTCCTGCTGTAAACTCATTCAAAATACAGTAGGCCTCTGCCTACACCCTCCTATTTCCTGGGCTTCAACACAGCCAGTTGTAGTTCGGAAGTGCCGTCCACACGGAAAGAGACACTTGCTCCCGTGTCTCAGTGGGGTTCAGTAACGTCAGCTGATCCCCTGCTGTGTGGATGGCAGTCTCTCCTGCTGTAAACTCATTCAAAATACAGTAGGCCTCTGCCTACACCCTCCTATTTCCTGGGCTTCAACACAGCCAGTTGTAGTTCGGAAGTGCCGTCCACACGGAAAGAGATACTTGCTCCCGTGTCTCAGTGGGGTTCAGTAACGTCAGCTGATCCCCTGCTGTGTGGATGGCAGTCTCTCCTGCTGTCACCTCATTCAAAATTCAGTAGGCCTCTGCCTACACCCTCCTATTTCCTGGGCTTCAACACAGCCAGTTGTAGTTCGGAAGTGCCGTCCACACGGAAAGAGATACTTGCTCCCGTGTCTCAGTGGGGTTCAGTAACGTCAGCTGATCCCCTGCTGTGTGGATGGCAGTCTCTCCTGCTGTAAACTCATTCAAAATACAGTAGGCCTCTGCCTACACCCTCCTATTTCCTGGGCTTCAACACAGCCAGTTGTAGTTCGGAAGTGCCGTCCACACGGAAAGAGATACTTGCTCCCGTGTCTCAGTGGGGTTCAGTAACGTCAGCTGATCCCCTGCTTTGTGGATGGCAGTCTCTCCTGCTGTAAACTCATTCAAAATACAGTAGGCCTCTGCCTACACCCTCCTATTTCCTGGGCTTCAACACAGCCAGTTGTAGTTCGGAAGTGCCGTCCACACGGAAAGAGATACTTGCTCCCGTGTCTCAGTGGGGTTCAGTAATGTCAGCTGATCCCCTGCTGTGTGGATGGCAAAGTCTCCTGCTGCCTACACAGTCGTACCACTACTGATTTTTAACCGTGCTCCAATTAGGCCTGTGGCTCCACTGTCTCTCGTATTTCCCCTGTCCTCCAACCCTGCCAGTTACAGCTCCGAAGTGGCGTCTGCACAATCCACACTTGTTCCTGTGTTACAGGTGTTCAGTCCGATCAGTTAATCCCCTGATGTGTGTCCGGCAATGTCGCCTGCTCTGTCCACATTCCCATTATCGGAATGTGGACAGAGCAGGCGACATTGCCGGACACACATCAGGGGATTAACTGACCGGACTGAACACCTGTAACACAGGAACAAGTGTGGATTGTGCAGACGCCACTTCGGAGCTGTAACTGGCGGGGTTGGAGGACAGGGGAAATACGAAAATCAGTGAATCCACAGGCCTAAGTGGAGCTTGGTTCAAATTAGTAGTCTACAACCGATCTTAAAATTTCTTCAATGCAGCCTAAGCCTGCTCCGTGCTTGTCCCTGGGCTTCAACACAGCCAGTTGTTGCTCGGAAGTGCCGTCTTCACAGAGTAAAACACTAGCTCCTGTGTTTGTGGGGTTCAGTAACGTCAGCTGTTCCCCTGCTGTTTTGATGGCAATCTGTCCTGCTGCCTCCCAATTGACAGCACATCAGGCCTCAGCCTGCTAAGTGCTTGTCCTGGGCTCCAACATCGCCAGTTGCTGCTCATAACTGACTTTGGCACGGGTACTCCCTCCTGCCCAGCTTGGTTCCAGCCCTGCCTGCTGTTTCCGGGAAGTGTCAATGTCAGTTTGCCACCCCAAGTTGCCATGTCGTGTTGCGGTTGGGTTAGCCGAGGCTAGGGTGCCAGCAGTTTAGGTGCTTCCTATGTGGACTGCGGGTTCTGGTAAGAAAGGTTTGTTCCATAGTGCCAGTAGGACAAGCACCCCCTGTAGGACTGTGTGATTCGGTAACTGCGGCCAGCTTGCGGCATGCCAACTTTGCTTTTCAGGGGTAACTTCTGATACCCCTCCGGGTTCCAGCACCGTCAGCTGGTTCTCATCAGAGCCTTTGGCCTAGGTGCCTCCATCTCGGTATCCGAGTTCCAGCAACGTCTGCTGGTCCTTGGTAGTGCTTTGTAGCACAGGTACCTCCTGTTTAGTAACCGGGTTCCAGCACCGTCAGCTGGTCCTCGGTTGTGCCATTGGCTCTTATTCCTTCTGCTGCCCCTCCGGGTGCCAGCACTGTCAGCTGGTCCTCGCTATTTCCATTTGCTCTTGCAGCTTATGCTACCCCTCCGGGTTCCAGCACCGTCAGCTGGTTCTCGTCAGAGCCTTTGGCCTAGGTGCCTCCATCTCGGTATCCGAGTTCCGGCAACGTCTGCTGGTCCTTGGTAGTGCTTTGTAGCACAGGTACCTCCTGCTTAGTAACCGGGTTCCAGCACCGTCAGCTGGTCCTCGGTTGTGCCATTGGCTCTTATTCCTTCTGCTGCCCCTCCGGGTGCCAGCACTGTCAGCTGGTCCTCGCTATTTCCATTTGCTCTTGCAGCTTATGCTACCCCTCCGGGTTCCAGCACCGTCAGCTGGTTCTCGTCAGAGCGTTTGGCCTAGGTGCCTCCATCTCGGTATCCGAGTTCCGGCAACGTCTGCTGGTCCTTGGTAGTGCTTTGTAGCACAGGTACCTCCTGCTTAGTAACCGGGTTCCAGCACCGTCAGCTGGTCCTCGGTAGTGCCATTGGCTCTTGTTCCTTCTGCTGCCCCTCCGGGTGCCAGTACCGTCAGCTGGTTCAAGAGGACAAAGAACAGGAAGACAACCACCAAGATGCAGAACAACAAGAGAGAGAAGACAAAGAAGCATAAAAAAAACAAAGCAGAAGAACATTAAGCATAAGACTAATACTCTGAGCAAATGATATTATCTTATTTATAAGCAGAAGAAGACTAAGCAGTGTATGGGGGTGAGTCCGTTCCTCCTCGTGGTGCCCCTGGAAAAGGCCTGCTTCTGCAGGCCAAACTGAACGCGGACAAATCCTGTTGTAAATCTTTTGTGACAGGCAGAACGGAAGGTGTAAACTTCTAACTTTTCTAGATAACAACTACAGGAATGCCTGACACAAACAAGAATATGATGAAGAAGAATAGGAAGAAGATGAAGAAGCTGAATATGTAGAATAATAATTGTTGAATAAGAAGAATATGAAGAATGTAAGAAAAGGAAGAAGAAGAAGAAGAAGAAGAAGAAGAAGAAGAAGAAGAAGAAGAAGAAGAATGTAAAAAAAGGAAGTAGAAGAAGAAGAAGAATGTAAAAAAAGGAATAAGAAGAAGAATGTAAAAAAAGGAAGTAGAAGAAGAAGAAGAAGAATGTAAAAAAAGGAAGTAGAAGAAGAAGAAGAAGAATGTAAAAAAAGGAAGTAGAAGAAGAAGACATACATGTCTGGCAAAATATAAATGAGGCTAACATAGTCAATATCTTTGTAACTCCTAACATCTTTAAAAAAAAAAGTTTAATTCCTGCTATTCCATTTGATTGGGCTAAACCTCTATGGCTTTAATGTCTCCTCCACCTCCCACAATACATTCTACATTATTCTTAGTTGTTTTTCTTCATGTAGAATTAACCTACAAGGAAAGAAAGGTTTTTTTTTAATTCCGATATTTTGGCCCCATTGACTTGCATTGGTTCCCGGTATCGGAATCGGCGATACCGATACTTTTTTTTAAGATCGGCCGATCCATTCCGATCCGATATTTTCAAGTATCGGCTGGTATCGCTCAACTCTAGTCAGGACCACCCCCCTGACTTCCTTTCTCCTTAGTCCCCCTGGTTGGGTTTTCCTCACAGCGCGGCAACTGTCACAGTCTCCTCATCACTTGAGCTCCCCCTGGGGACTGGAACCCTCCTGTCAAATTTATAACTTTCCCAGTTCCCTATAACTCCGCCCCCATGACCAATGGTTTCTTAAACCCTAAGCTGATGTCAAGTCCTATGTTCACACTCCTCCCTGCCCTCTAATGGTCAACCCAAGGTACTGCACGTCCACTACAATTTCCTAGCTGTTTCCCCACTGTAATAACTGACACCTGTCTAAACTGTGCAAACTTTCCTTTCTCTATTCTGACAAGTCTGTCCGTCCGTCAGGTCACCTTCCCTACATCTATGTGGGGAAGACAGGACAAAAGCTTAGAACAAAAATGAATTCTCATCACAATACATCCAAAGAAAAAAGAATAGATCTATCTGTGGCCAAACATTTTTGCAGCCCTGATCACAGTATAATTGACATGAAATAGCAGGTATTGAAAGGTAGCTTCACATCCTAGGGAGACAGAAAATTGTGAGAATACAAACGTATTTGACACCTTTGACACCTTCAGAACAAGAATGAATGTGTTGTATGGATTTATACCCTTTTAGCATCAATTGCACCTCAGACATATTGGGGGGCATCACAACCAAGGACCAAACCTCAATCAAAGGACAATAATAAAACTTTCACACTCCTTATCTATGAACACCTCCAATATTTACAGCCACAACTGTTTCTCCCCTTTCCACATTGATAGTTCTGCTTCACATCTCCTGTCTTATTACTGCATTACTCGTGTGTCCTGTTGTATATACTGTAAATATGTGTTCCTCCAGACTTTGTGATATACTGAGCCTGATGAAGAGACCTGAGAAATCTTGAAATCTTGCTATCTTTTACCATCTTTTCAGTTAGCCATTAAAAGGTATCAAACCATGAGGCTCTCAAATTTTAATATTTTTCTATCTTCTGGCTAACAGTGTACAAAGATATAATTTTCCTGTATCATGATATAGGGTAATCATCTGGGTTTTATTTTAAATCTAATTGTTGGCATGTGCTGTATTGGGAGTGATTTTTTCCACTCCCAAAAAAACAGGCAACAGACTTTTTGTGAATCAACTAAATACAGTAATTTATATTTCACATGTATACAATTATGTAAAAAATTCTAAATGTTTATTTTTTCTTTTTATATATTCAACTAACTGATTTTTCTATCTATAGAAAAATGGCAGAATCAAAGACTATGCTGAAATTTTCCAGACATCCTTATTTCTAATCTAATATATAAAGCTCAATGTGTGTGTGTGTGTATGTTTGTATGTATGTGTGTATGTCCGGGATTGGCATCTGCACCGTCGCAGCTACAGCCACAAAATTTTGCACAGTCACACGTCTGGACCCCGAGAGCGTCATAGGCTATGTTGTGAGGCGAAATTTTATACACAGCTGAGCAGTAAGTATCACACAGGATAGGATTAGATACAGGGCTCAGCAGTCAGTAACACACATGATAGGATGAGGTACACGGCTCAGCAGTCAGTATCACAAAGGATATGGTTAGATACACGGCTCAGCAGACGGTATGACACAGGATAGGATTAGATACACTGCTCAGCTTTCAGTATCACTCAGGATAGAATTAGATATACAGCTCACCAGTCAGTATCACACAGGATAGGATTAGACACATGGCTCAGCAGTCAGTATCACACAGGATAGGATTAGATACACAGCTCAGCAGTCATTATCACACAGTATAGGATTAGATACACAGCTCAGCAGTCAGTATCACACAGGCTAGGAATAGATACACGGCTCAGCAGACAGTATCACACAGGAGAGGATTAGATACACAGCTCAGCACAGTATCACACAGAATAGTATTAGATACACAGCTCAGCAGACAGCATCACACAGAATAGGATTAGATACATGGCTCTGTAGTCAGTATCACACATTATAGGATTAGATACACGGCTCAGCAGTCAGCATAACACAGGATAGGATTAGATACACGGCTGAGCAGTCAGTAACACACATGATAGGATTAGGTATATGGCTCAGCAGTCAGTATCACACAGGATAGGGTTAGATACACTGCTCAGCAGTCAGTATCACACAGGATAGGATTAGATACACAGCTCAGCAGAAAGTATCACACAGGAGAGGATTAGGTACATGGCTCAACAGACATTATCACACAGGATAGGGTTAGATACACAGCTCAGAAACAGGATGTGTCAAAGGAGAGGACATTTTCATTCGAAGAATTCCACTCATTCCATCTGATTTGTTTTTTGATTTTAAACGCCTCCAGTTTCCAGTTCAACTGCTGTTTCCAACGTCCATTAACAATGCTCAGGGGTAGTCCTTGAAAGTAGTAGGGATGGATTTGCAATCTCCATGCTTTTTTTAATGGTTAACTTTACGTGGTCTGTTCAAGAGTTGGAACTGCCAAAAATCTGTTAATCTTTGCACCGAAAGGAAAAACCAAAAATCTTGAATGAGTTGAAAATAAAATATTATCAATACTTGGGTAATTGTTTAGTTAATTTGTGTTGCAAATCTGTAGTGTTGAATATATGATGTGAAATGTTTTTTGTGCAATATAATCATTATAATTTGTTATAACTAACCACAGTTGGTTACTATGCCCGGGCAATGCCGGGCTCTTCAGCTAAACAGCAAAGAGCAGCTGACAGCACAACGGAGGAGTGGATGCTGGTTCAAAGGTTCATGGACCCAAATGAACAATAGTCCAAATAAGGGAAAGGAACAGTATCCGGTCTGGGTGAAAAATTGTATCAAAAATTTATTCTGCCAGTACAAAATACAACGTTTCGGCCATATTGTGGCCTTTTTCAAGTATAACATAACAGTACATATGGTGGCCTTTTATAGTGTGGCACAGCCAATCACCATTTAGGTAACACCCATCACAGAAAATCCATACATAAAATACATATAAATACATCCATCAGATACATATATATTCAATAGCACAGTTTGTCTAGTCGCTAACAATATTGGTCATAATCATATTAGAAATATTGCAAAAGCATTTCATATATAAACAACGATCCCCAAATCAGCCCACCAATGATCGTGATGCATCAAAGGTATCCATAGAAATAACGCACCAATCACTTGCAGTAATACATATCCATATATAAACCGCCAATCCCTGATCACATAATAGTGGCACCAACCCCAATGGACCAATCATATGAGGACTCACACCCATATGACAACATCAGCGAGAGCCAGGTTGTATCAGGAGCGCAGTCTAATGACGCGCACCACCAGGTCACGGCGCGCGCCGCCCATCCCCGCAGACCCGGTCACGTGACGTCTCCGTCACAGAGCACCGCACATGCGCGGTGCTATGCAAGGGATCAGCCACATGAACCGCCCACCGGGGAGGACCGTGCACGCGCAGAGACCCAGAGCACGCGATCACACAACACACTCCCTCACAAGCCCGCGCATGCGCTGATTAACGAAAAAAACAAGTGTAATGCCACACTTGAATAAATGAGTCCACACAGATAGGCCAAACTGCTCCCAAACAACGCAGCATATAAGAGACATTTGGAATCAAGGAACCATATCCATAGCAACTTTAATAATATTCCATACTTTACGAGATTCGCATACGTTGCACATTATATAAGGAGTAGAGTTGAGCGATACCAGCCGATACTTGAAAATATCGGATCGGAATGGATCGGCCGATCTTAAAAAAAAGTATCGGTATCGCCGATTCCGATACCGGGAACCAATGCAAGTCAATGGGGCCAAAATATCGGAATTAAAAAAAACCCTTTCTTTCCTTGTAGGTTAATTCTACATGAAGAAAAACAACTAAGAATAATGTAGAATGTATTGTGGGAGGTGGAGGAGACATTAAAGCCATAGAGGTTTAGCCCAATCAAATGGAATAGCAGGAATTAAACTTTTTTTTTTAAAGATGTTAGGAGTTACAAAGATATTGACTATGTTAGCCTCATTTATATTTTGCCAGACATGTATGTCTTCTTCTTCTACTTCCTTTTTTTACATTCTTCTTCTTCTTCTTCTACTTCCTTTTTTTACATTCTTCTTCTTCTTCTTCTACTTCCTTTTTTTACATTCTTCTTCTTATTCCTTTTTTTACATTCTTCTTCTTCTTCTTCTACTTCCTTTTTTTACATTCTTCTTCTTCTTCTTCTTCTTCTTCTTCTTCTTCTTCTTCTTCTTCTTCTTCTTCTTCCTTTTCTTACATTCTTCATATTCTTCTTATTCAACAATTATTATTCTACATATTCAGCTTCTTCATCTTCTTCCTATTCTTCTTCATCATATTCTTGTTTGTGTCAGGCATTCCTGTAGTTGTTATCTAGAAAAGTTAGAAGTTTACACCTTCCGTTCTGCCTGTCACAAAAGATTTACAACAGGATTTGTCCGCGTTCAGTTTGGCCTGCAGAAGCAGGCCTTTTCCAGGGGCACCACGAGGAGGAACGGACTCACCCCCATACACTGCTTAGTCTTCTTCTGCTTATAAATAAGATAATATCATTTGCTCAGAGTATTAGTCTTATGCTTAATGTTCTTCTGCTTTGTTTTTTTTATGCTTCTTTGTCTTCTCTCTCTTGTTGTTCTGCATCTTGGTGGTTGTCTTCCTGTTCTTTGTCCTCTTGAACCAGCTGACGGTACTGGCACCCGGAGGGGCAGCAGAAGGAACAAGAGCCAATGGCACTACCGAGGACCAGCTGACGGTGCTGGAACCCGGTTACTAAGCAGGAGGTACCTGTGCTACAAAGCACTACCAAGGACCAGCAGACGTTGCCGGAACTCGGATACCGAGATGGAGGCACCTAGGCCAAAGGCTCTGACGAGAACCAGCTGACGGTGCTGGAACCCGGAGGGGTAGCATAAGCTGCAAGAGCAAATGGAAATAGCGAGGACCAGCTGACAGTGCTGGCACCCGGAGGGGCAGCAGAAGGAATAAGAGCCAATGGCACAACCGAGGACCAGCTGACGGTGCTGGAACCCGGTTACTAAGCAGGAGGTACCTGTGCTACAAAGCACTACCAAGGACCAGCAGACGTTGCCGGAACTCGGATACCGAGATGGAGGCACCTAGGCCAAAGGCTCTGACGAGAACCAGCTGACGGTGCTGGAACCCGGAGGGGTAGCATAAGCTGCAAGAGCAAATGGAAATAGCGAGGACCAGCTGACAGTGCTGGCACCCGGAGGGGCAGCAGAAGGAATAAGAGCCAATGGCACAACCGAGGACCAGCTGACGGTGCTGGAACCCGGTTACTAAGCAGGAGGTACCTGTGCTACAAAGCACTACCAAGGACCAGCAGACGTTGCTGGAACTCGGATACCGAGATGGAGGCACCTAGGCCAAAGGCTCTGATGAGAACCAGCTGACGGTGCTGGAACCCGGAGGGGTATCAGAAGTTACCCCTGAAAAGCAAAGTTGGCATGCCGCAAGCTGGCCGCAGTTACCGAATCACACAGTCCTACAGGGGGTGCTTGTCCTACTGGCACTATGGAACAAACCTTTCTTACCAGAACCCGCAGTCCACATAGGAAGCACCTAAACTGCTGGCACCCTAGCCTCGGCTAACCCAACCGCAACACGACATGGCAACTTGGGGTGGCAAACTGACATTGACACTTCCCGGAAACAGCAGGCAGGGCTGGAACCAAGCTGGGCAGGAGGGAGTACCCGTGCCAAAGTCAGTTATGAGCAGCAACTGGCGATGTTGGAGCCCAGGACAAGCACTTAGCAGGCTGAGGCCTGATGTGCTGTCAATTGGGAGGCAGCAGGACAGATTGCCATCAAAACAGCAGGGGAACAGCTGACGTTACTGAACCCCACAAACACAGGAGCTAGTGTTTTACTCTGTGAAGACGGCACTTCCGAGCAACAACTGGCTGTGTTGAAGCCCAGGGACAAGCACGGAGCAGGCTTAGGCTGCATTGAAGAAATTTTAAGATCGGTTGTAGACTACTAATTTGAACCAAGCTCCACTTAGGCCTGTGGATTCACTGATTTTCGTATTTCCTCTGTCCTCCAACCCCGCCAGTTACAGCTCCGAAGTGGCGTCTGCACAATCCACACTTGTTCCTGTGTTACAGGTGTTCAGTCCGGTCAGTTAATCCCCTGATGTGTGTCCGGCAATGTCGCCTGCTCTGTCCACATTCCGATAATGGGAATGTGGACAGAGCAGGCGACATTGCCGGACACACATCAGGGGATTAACTGATCGGACTGAACACCTGTAACACAGGAACAAGTGTGGATTGTGCAGATGCCACTTCGGAGCTGTAACTGGCAGGGTTGGAGGACAGGGGAAATACGAGAGACAGTGGAGCCACAGGCCTAATTGGAGCACGGTTAAAAATCAGTAGTGGTACGACTGTGTAGGCAGCAGGAGACTTTGCCATCCACACAGCAGGGGATCAGCTGACATTACTGAACCCCACTGAGACACGGGAGCAAGTATCTCTTTCCGTGTGGACGGCACTTCCGAACTACAACTGGCTGTGTTGAAGCCCAGGAAATAGGAGGGTGTAGGCAGAGGCCTACTGAATTTTGAATGAGGTGACAGCAGGAGAGACTGCCATCCACACAGCAGGGGATCAGCTGACGTTACTGAACCCCACTGAGACACGGGAGCAAGTATCTCTTTCCGTGTGGACGGCACTTCCGAACTACAACTGGCTGTGTTGAAGCCCAGGAAATAGGAGGGTGTAGGCAGAGGCCTACTGAATTTTGAATGAGGTGACAGCAGGAGAGACTGCCATCCACACAGCAGGGGATCAGCTGACGTTACTGAACCCCACTGAGACACGGGAGCAAGTATCTCTTTCCGTGTGGACGGCACTTCCGAACTACAACTGGCTGTGTTGAAGCCCAGGAAATAGGAGGGTGTAGGCAGAGGCCTACTGAATTTTGAATGAGGTGACAGCAGGAGAGACTGCCATCCACACAGCAGGGGATCAGCTGACGTTACTGAACCCCACTGAGACACGGGAGCAAGTATCTCTTTCCGTGTGGACGGCACTTCCGAACTACAACTGGCTGTGTTGAAGCCCAGGAAATAGGAGGGTGTAGGCAGAGGCCTACTGAATTTTGAATGAGGTGACAGCAGGAGAGACTGCCATCCACACAGCAGGGGATCAGCTGACATTACTGAACCCCACTGAGACACGGGAGCAAGTGTCTCTTTCCGTGTGGACGGCACTTCCGAACTACAACTGGCTGTGTTGAAGCCCAGGAAATAGGAGGGTGTAGGCAGAGGCCTACTGTATTTTGAATGAGTTTACAGCAGGAGAGACTGCCATCCACACAGCAGGGGATCAGCTGACGTTACTGAACCCCACTGAGACACGGGAGCAAGTGTCTCTTTCCGTGTGGACGGCACTTCCGAACTACAACTGGCTGTGTTGAAGCCCAGGAAATAGGAGGGTGTAGGCAGAGGCCTACTGAATTTTGAATGAGGTGACAGCAGGAGAGACTGCCATCCACACAGCAGGGGATCAGCTGACGTTACTGAACCCCACTGAGACACGGGAGCAAGTATCTCTTTCCGTGTGGACGGCACTTCCGAACTACAACTGGCTGTGTTGAAGCCCAGGAAATAGGAGGGTGTAGGCAGAGGCCTACTGTCTTTGTAATGCGGAGACAGCAGGAGAGACTGCCATCTCCACAGCAGGGGAACAGCTGGCAGTGCTGAACCCCACTAACACTTGAACGAATGTGTTTGGCTCTGTGGAGACGACACTTCTGAACACCAACTGACGCTGTTGGAGCCCAGGATTAGGCGAGGAGCAGGCTGGGGCCTACTGGATTTTGGCAGGTGAATGCAGCAGGAGACTTGCCATCTCCACAGCAGGGGAACAGCTGGCAGTGCTGAACCCCACTAACACTTGAACGAATGTGTTTGGTTCTGTGGAGACGACACTTCTGAACACCAACTGACGCTGTTGGAGCCCAGGATTAGGCGAGGAGCAGGCTGGGGCCTACTGGATTTTGGCAGGTGAAGGCAGCAGGAGACTTGCCATCTCCACAGCAGGGGAACAGCTGGCAGTGCTGAACCCCACTAACACTTGAACGAATGTGTTTGGCTCTGTGGAGACGACACTTCTGAACACCAACTGACGCTGTTGGAGCCCAGGATTAGGTGAGGAGCAGGCTGGGGCCTACTGGATTTTGGCAGGTGAAGGCAGCAGGAGACTTGCCATCTCCACAGCAGGGGAACAGCTGGCAGTGCTGAACCCCACTAACACTTGAACGAATGTGTTTGGCTCTGTGGAGACGACACTTCTGAACACCAACTGACGCTGTTGGAGCCCAGGATTAGGCGAGGAGCAGGCTGGGGCCTACTGGATTTTGGCAGGTGAAGGCAGCAGGAGACTTGCCATCTCCACAGCAGGGGAACAGCTGGCAGTGCTGAACCCCACTAACACTTGAACGAATGTGTTTGGTTCTGTGGAGACGACACTTCTGAACACCAACTGACGCTGTTGGAGCCCAGGATTAGGCGAGGAGCAGGCTGGGGCCTACTGGATTTTGGCAGGTGAAGGCAGCAGGAGACTTGCCATCTCCACAGCAGGGGAACAGCTGGCAGTGCTGAACCCCACTAACACTTGAACGAATGTGTTTGGCTCTGTGGAGACGACACTTCTGAACACCAACTGACGCTGTTGGAGCCCAGGATTAGGCGAGGAGCAGGCTGGGGCCTACTGGATTTTGGCAGGTGAAGGCAGCAGGAGACTTGCCATCTCCACAGCAGGGGAACAGCTGGCAGTGCTGAACCCCACTAACACTTGAACGAATGTGTTTGGCTCTGTGGAGACGACACTTCTGAACACCAACTGACGCTGTTGGAGCCCAGGATTAGGCGAGGAGCAGGCTGGGGCCTACTGGATTTTGGCAGGTGAAGGCAGCAGGAGACTTGCCATCTCCACAGCAGGGGAACAGCTGGCAGTGCTGAACCCCACTAACACTTGAACGAATGTGTTTGGTTCTGTGGAGACGACACTTCTGAACACCAACTGACGCTGTTGGAGCCCAGGATTAGGCGAGGAGCAGGCTGGGGCCTACTGGATTTTGGCAGGTGAAGGCAGCAGGAGACTTGCCATCTCCACAGCAGGGGAACAGCTGGCAGTGCTGAACCCCACTAACACTTGAACGAATGTGTTTGGCTCTGTGGAGACGACACTTCTGAACACCAACTGACGCTGTTGGAGCCCAGGATTAGGCGAGGAGCAGGCTGGGGCCTACTGGATTTTGGCAGGTGAAGGCAGCAGGAGACTTGCCATCTCCACAGCAGGGGAACAGCTGGCAGTGCTGAACCCCACTAACACTTGAACGAATGTGTTTGGCTCTGTGGAGACGACACTTCTGAACACCAACTGACGCTGTTGGAGCCCAGGATTAGGCGAGGAGCAGGCTGGGGCCTACTGGATTTTGGCAGGTGAAGGCAGCAGGAGACTTGCCATCTCCACAGCAGGGGAACAGCTGGCAGTGCTGAACCCCACTAACACTTGAACGAATGTGTTTGGCTCTGTGGAGACGACACTTCTGAACACCAACTGACGCTGTTGGAGCCCAGGATTAGGCGAGGAGCAGGCTGGGGCCTACTGGATTTTGGCAGGTGAAGGCAGCAGGAGACTTGCCATCTCCACAGCAGGGGAACAGCTGGCAGTGCTGAACCCCACTAACACTTGAACGAATGTGTTTGGCTCTGTGGAGACGACACTTCTGAACACCAACTGACGCTGTTGGAGCCCAGGATTAGGCGAGGAGCAGGCTGGGGCCTACTGGATTTTGGCAGGTGAAGGCAGCAGGAGACTTGCCATCTCCACAGCAGGGGAACAGCTGGCAGTGCTGAACCCCACTAACACTTGAACGAATGTGTTTGGCTCTGTGGAGACGACACTTCTGAACACCAACTGACGCTGTTGGAGCCCAGGATTAGGCGAGGAGCAGGCTGGGGCCTACTGGATTTTGGCAGGTGAAGGCAGCAGGAGACTTGCCATCTCCACAGCAGGGGAACAGCTGGCAGTGCTGAACCCCACTAACACTTGAACGAATGTGTTTGGCTCTGTGGAGACGACACTTCTGAACACCAACTGACGCTGTTGGTGCCCAGGATTACGCATGCCGCATGCAGAGGCCAATGGGCAGCGGTTTTTATGGAGGTTGTGGACTACTACTGATTCTAACCATGCTCCACTTAGGCCTCTGGCTCCACTGTCTCTACTATTTACCCTGGCCTCCAACCCCGCCAGCTACATCTCTGAAGTGGCGTCAGCACAATCTACACTTGTTCCTGTGTTACTGGTGCTCAGTCCCATCAGTTGATCCCCTGATATTTGTCCGGCAAGTTCGCCAGCTCTGTCCTCATTCCCACTACTGGTTATGGGAATGTGGACAGAGCAGGAGACCTTGCCGGACACACATCAGGGGATAAACTGATGGGACTGAGCCACAGGAACACAGGAACAAGTGTAGATTGTGCTGACGCCACTTCAGAGATGTAGATGGCGGGGTTGGAGGTCAGGGGAAATAGTAGAGACAGTGGAGCCAGAGACCTAAGTTGGGCACGGTTAAAAATCAGTAGTGGTTTGAATGTTGATGGAGCTGGTGACTCTGCCGTCCACACAGCAGGGGATCAGCTGGCATTACTGAACCCCAGTAACACAGGAGCTAGTGTGTTTCTCTGTGCAGACGACACATCTGAGCGACAACTGGCTGTGTTGAAGCACAGGGATTATAGTTCAGGTGGTAGAAAAATGAACACACCAGCAGACCTGGATACAGTTGCCAACCACTAATTTAGTCTGTAAGAGGAATGGCAAAGTCTTTGGAGATCCAGGCCTTGTTCATTTTCAGAAAAGTCAGCCGGTCAACATTATCGGAAGATAGTCGCGTGCGACGGTCTGTTAGTACACCACCTGCGGCACTAAAGACACGTTCCGATAATACACTGGCAGCAGGGCAAGCCAGCACCTCCAATGCATACTGGCTAAGCTCTGGCCATGTATCCAGCTTAGAGACCCAAAACTTGAAGGGGGAAGAGCCATCTGGGAGTACAGCGACAGGGCAAGACATGTAGTCTGACACCATCTGACGGAAGCGTTGCCTCCTGCTGACTCGAGGCGTCGCTGATGGTGTAGACAATTGTGGTGGACACACAAAACTTTGCCACATTTGGGCCATAGTGGTCTTGCCTTGTGCTGTGGCACTGCCTCTGCTCCCTCTTTGTGCAGAGTTTCCTCCACTGCCTCGACGCACAGAGCTGCTTTGTAAAGCACTTGCAACAATGCTGTCGGGTGGAATGGAAAACATTATGGACTGCACCAGTGACTCTTCGTACTCCCGCATTTTACGCTCCCGGTTCAACGTTGGTATGAGCCTTTGTACGCTGTCCCGGTAGCGAGGATCTAGGAGGGTGTACACCCAATAATCAGCCGAGACGAGAATGTGGGCGATGCGGCGGTCGTTTCTCAGGCACTGCAGCATGAAATCAACCATGTGCTGCAGACTCCCAACTGCCAAAGAACCGCTGTCCCCTGTTTGAGGCGTGACCTCGACCTGCTCTGCATCACCCCACCCTCGCTGTACATACTGAGTAGAGGTTTGTGTACCTCCCTCCTCTGGAGAGATGTCTTCCTCCTCCATCGACTCCTCCTCATCCTCCTCACAAAGTGTCCCCTGCCTAGGCCTTTGTGAGGAAACACGTAGCGCAGACTGTCCAGAAGCAGATGGCATTTGGGACTCCTCATCCTCCACCTCTTCTGAAACCTCATCCCTTAGTGCTTGCAGTGTTTGTTGAAGCAGGCAGATAAGGGGGACAGTCATGCTGACTAGTGCATCATCTGCACTCGCCATCCGCGTGGATTCATCGAAGGCACGCAAAACGAGGCAGATGTCCTTCATAGAGGCCCACTCAATGGTGCTGAAGTGTGAACGGCGCACAGTGCGACTTGTTTGCGCCTGATGCAGCTGGTACTCCATGACTGCTGCCTGCTGCTCACACAACCGCTCCAACATATGTAACGTTGAATTCCACCGGGTGGGTAGGTCACATATGATGCGATGTTCTGGAAGGCCAAATCGTCGCTGCAGAGCAGCGAGGCGCGATCTTGCCGTGCTGGAACGTCGCAAGTGAGCGCACTCTATGCGGACCTTGTGCAACAGTGCATCAAGATCCGGATAGTCCCTCAGAAAGCTCTGCACGACCAAGTTAAGAACATGTGCCAGACATGGGATGTGTGTGAGGTTGCCTAGGCCAAGAGCTGCCACCAGATTTCGGCCATTGTCACACACTACCAAGCCCGGCTGGAGATTCGCTGGCCCAAACCACACATCGCTCTCCAGCTTGATAGCATTCCAGAGCTCCTGAGCTGTGTGGCTTCGATTCCCCAAAGAAATTAATTTGAGTACAGCCTGTTGATGTTTGGCCACGGCTGTGCTCATATCGGTCGTAACAGGCTCCTGCTCTGCTGTTTCTGAGGAACTTGAGTAGGAGGAGGAGTCTATGTGTACAGACTGGAGTCCTGCAATCCGTGGCGTTGGAAGAACACGTACAGCGCCACTCTCCAGATCCGTACCCGGCTCCACAACATTGACCCAGTGGGCAGTGAGGGAAAGGTATCGTCCCTGTCCATGGTTACTGGTCCACGCATCGGTGGTCAGGTGGACCTTGCTACTAACGGCGTTTAGTAGCGCATGTTTTATTTTGCCCTCAACATGTTTCTGCAGGGCAGGGACGGCTCGCCTGCTGAAATAAAAGCGGCTGGGCACGTTGTATTGGGGGACTGCCAATGCCATTAAGTCCCGGAAGGTGTCAGTGTCCACCAGCCTGAATGACAGCATTTCAACTGCCAGAAGTTTGGCAATGCCAGCATTCAGAGACTGTGCTCGGGGATGGTTTGCCGAGTAAGGGCGCCTTTTATCCCATGCCTGTGCTACCGATGGCTGTGATGGATGGGAACGTGCTGTTATGGGTGGAATCTGACAGGGTCTCCGGACAACAGTGGCAGAGGTTCTTCCTTGGCGATCCTGTGAGGAAGCCGAACCAGCAGTGTGTGAGCTGGAGGAAGAGGGCCCAACACGAACTGAAGAGGTGGTAGGTGGTGCTGTACGTTGGCCTACGTCTTGAGGGTGTCTATGCAACTCCAACTCGTGCTTGGTGCACACATGTTTCCACATATTTGTGGTATTGAGGTTGCTGACATTTCTCCCTCTTTTGACTCTCTGATGACACAGCTTGCATTTGACAAAGCAAATGTCATCTGCAACTGTGTCAAAAAAGGACCACGCACTGCAACTCTTGTGAGCGCCCGGTTTGCCTTTGGAAGGAGGAATGCTCCTAACGGGTGCCGAAGTGGAGGGTACAGGCAACCAAGTCTTCCCCCTCCCTCTGCCTCCTGTTTTGGCCGGTAGGGGAATCTCTTCCTCCGAGCTGCTCCCACCACCTTCCTGTTGCTCACGCCATGATGGGTCAAGGACCTCATCATCTTCCCTCCCCTCTTCAAACAGCTGCTTCTCCGGGGTTGTCTCGCCAGCACCGTACGCACCAGAAAGTGGCAACTGAGTCTCGTCATCATCTGATGCGTACTGAGGTGTGCTGACCATAGGCACTGGCCCACTCGCCTCTTCAGATTCAGAGGGACAAAGAAGTTGCGCATCACTGCATACTCCCTCTTCTTCACATTCAGGAATGCTGCTTGGCTGGCCCCCTCTTTCCAAGCCAACAGATTCCGAGAACAGAAGTAGAGATTGTGATGGCTCCTGTCCATGTCTCTCTGACTGCCTGGGCACTTTGGCAGGTGGTGAAGAGACAGATGGTTGCTCTTCGGTGCTCTGACCCTGAGAGGATGCGGAAGTAATTGAAGTCGATGCGTTAGCTGCCATCCATCCGACAACGGCTTCAATTTGTTCCTCCCGCAGCAGTGGGGTACGTTGAGGTCCTACAAAGCTGCGCATAAAGGACTGTTGCCTGCTAAAACTGGGGGATGCTGATCCACTGGTGCCCGCAGCAGGCCCAGAATCCCCACGTCCTCTACCTGTAGAATCCCCACGTCCTCTCCCTGCAGAATCCCCACGTCCTCTCCCTGCTGAAACTCCACGCCCACGCCCACGCCCCCGCGCCTTACTCCCTGCCTTCTTCATCTTGCAAGACTGCTTAAGATAGGCAAAAAAGGACAAAGGGGGGCCTTAGTGTGCTTATTCCTGAACAGCTGGTTACAGGTACAAGAAACACTAATTTTATGAAGTGTGTGTGTGTGGACTAGACTTTAATAGGAGCTGATGTGGCCTACACAAGTTCAAAATGTAGTGTTTGGTGAACTTTTTATGTGGTTTCTTTGTTTGAAACAAACTCAAAGTATGAGAACAAAGAATTGAAACTGATAGTATCACCAACTTTTTGGAGCTATTACAATGCAGGCAGGTAACCTACAATGCAAAAGATGAGGCTCCAAAAAAATTGGGTAATACTAATCTGGCTGCGCCGGCAGGGCACAAGCCAGAAAAAAAGGCTCCTCTATCTACTCCTATATAGTGTTTGCAACCAACCAATGTTGATGGATACGGATGGATGCACACTAATAGGAGAAGAAAAAATGAGCTGCACTCAGAGACAAATATGTGTGAGGCAGTGACGCACGTTGAGCGTCCTACAACCAGACGTAGCTGCAGGACACTCTACTCAGCGTGAGCTGCACTCACACACAGTCAGAGACCTCTCAGACAGCCGTCAACAGTGCAGCTAAGTGGGCACTGGCACTGACAGGCTGCAGAAAGGCTCCGCTGTGTACTCCTATATAGTGTTTGCAACCACCGTAGATGGAGACGGATGGATGCACACTAATAGAAGAAAAAATGAGCTGCACTCAAATAAAAATATGTGTGAGGCAGTGACGCACGCTGAGCGTCCTACAGCCAGACGTAGCTGCAGGACACACTACTCAGCGTGAGCTGCACTCACACACAGTCAGAGACCTCTCAGACAGCCGTGAACAGTGCAGCAAAGTGGACACTAGCACTGAAAGGCTGCAGAAAGGCTCCGCTGTCTACTACTAGTGTTTGCAACCAACGTATATGGATACGGATGGAAGCACACTAGATTGAAATTATTTAAAAAATGCAGCTCAAAAAATAAAAGATGTATGAGGCAGCAGTGATCACACTGGGTGGCCTACAGCCTGACGTGGCTGCAGGACCCACTCCACAGCGTGAGCTGCACTCACACAGCCCTTGCAGACAGCTGTGAAAACAGCGCTGCTAGGGAAAAGCAAGCTACAGTGGTGGTTTATGTAGCCTGGATAAAGCACAATATTGTTTTTAGAATCGCTATTTCTAACTGTCCCTCACAGTCTTCTACAGCAGCCTGTCCCTAACTGAATTCACAGCAGAGTGACCAGAAATGGCGGCTGCGGTGGCTTTTATAGTGCATCATGACATCATTTCGGCAGCCAATCACAGCCATGCCAATAGTTAACATGCCTACATGCCTAACAGGATGTGCCCACACTTCGGAGGATTCCCATTGGCTTAATCAAAGCAAGCAGGCTCATAGCATGATGGGAACTTCCTATTCCGATTCCGATCCCGGAATCCGATATGAAAAAAGTATCGGAATTAAGTATCGGAATTCCGATACCGCTGATTTCGGCCGATACCCGATACTTGCGGTATCGGAATGCTCAACACTAATAAGGAGCAAAACTGGGATAATTACAAAAAAAGAAAAAAAGAAGAGAAAAAAGGAAAAGAGGGCACGGGGAATGGCAGGCAAGAAATAACGACAAAAAATCACAAAGGACAACATCCTCTTCGTAATTCAGGACTGTTCAGTCCCCGTGTCCTCCACTCCATCCAAATGTATCACCTATAAACACCAAAAAATAAAAAAACATTTGATTAAAAGACCAAAAACGGCCACATAGATAAGTATACACCCACAACAAAGAATAATGACACAAAATGAGGGATTAGGTGACACAAGTATGTAGATTGTAATCCAAGTTCAAACCCCTTGGTTGCAATGTATCGAGAATCGATATCCATCTCAACTCCTTTTTCTTCAACATCTTAACCCTATCACCCCCATGTCTCAATACAGGAACCCCATCTATTACTCTAAATCGTAACTGGTTCACTGAATGTCTACACTCTAAAAAATGCTTCGGAATCGGCAACTCCACAAGTTTAGTCCTAATTGTACTCTTATGCTTACTAATGCGAGCCCTAATTTCCATGGTGGTCTCTCCTATATACATAAGCCCACATGGGCACAAAATCAAGTAAATCACAAAACTTGACGAACACTTATACCTCTCTTTAATAGAAATTTTTTTTCCGGTTCGAGGGTGATTGAAAATATCACCTTTTAACATGTTGCCACAACAGGCACATCCCAATTGCGGTGCTCTGTGACGGAGATGTCACGTGACCGGGTCTGCGAGGATGGGTGGCGCGCGCGCCGTGACCTGGTGGTGCGCGTCATTAGACTACGCTCCTGATACAACCTGGCTATCGCTGATGTTGTCATATGGGTGGGAGGGAACTCTGCCGATATATGGATTTGTGAGTCCTCATATGATTGGTCCATTGGGGTTGGCGCCACTATTATGTGATCAGGGATTGGCGGTTTATATATGGATATGTATTACTGCAAGTGATTGGTGCGTTATTTCTATGGATACCTTTGATGCATCACGATCATTGGTGGGCTGATTTGGGGATCGTTGTTTATATATGAAATGCTTTTGCAATATTTCTAATATGATTATGACCATTATTGTTAACGACTAGACAAACTGTGCTATTGAATATATATGTATCTGATGGATGTATTTATATGTATTTTATGTGTGGATTTTCTGTGATGGGTGTTACCTAAATGGTGATTGGCTGTGCCACACTATAATAGGCCACCATATGTACTGTTATGTTATACTTGAAAAAGGCCACAATATGGCCGAAACGTTGTATTTTGTACTGGCAGAATACATTTTTGATACAATTTTTCACCCAGACCGGATGCTGTTCCTTTCCCTTATTTGAGCTCTTCAGCTAGTCTAATATATAAAGCTCAAGTGTGTGTATGTATGTATGTGTGTATGTGTGTGTGTATGTCCGGGATTGGCATCCGCACCGTCGCAGCCAGGGCTGTGGAGTCGGTAAGCCAAACCTGCGACTCCGACTCCTCAATTTCCCTTACACCGACTCTGACTCCAACTCCAACTCCGACTCCATGACTCCGACTCCGACTCCCACATATATTGCTTATATTTAAGTGAAAAATTTATTGTAGTACAATGTGAACATCAGACATTTAATCATTTTTATGATACAATAATCAAGACATTTAGATAGAACATAAAACATATTTATTGGAATACAACTTTAGAACACAAAAAACGGTAATAAATTGTAAATATGTAATACACTATGTAATATCGATTATATATATAACACTATGTAATAAACTATGTAAGTGGCAAAAAACAGTTTTCAACAAAAACATACTAAATAACATTTGTGCAGTCTATGAATTTGTTATAAGAAATAGAATTGCCTCCATCAGATCCTCCTTCATAGATGACCTCAAATCTGACCTAATAATTTTAAGGCCAGAGAACAACCTCTCTACACTAATTTGGGTTGGAGGCAAAGCCGTAACCACATGGGCAACATCTCTAACAATTTCCAAGTATAAAGGAATTGCCTCATGCACAGTCAGTTTTGAAGAATGGTTGAATTTTTCTTTTTCTTTGAGAGCAAGAGAAACATTTTGCTGAAATATGGTCAATCTTCTGCTATAGGAGACGGAGTGAAATCTTTTTCCTTGCAGCAACGCTTTGCCTGCTCCATATCATCCAAATACTTATCAAAGTCAAACTCCTCATCTGCTGAGGATGAAGATATGGCAGCAGTAGCACTGTCAGGACCCAAGTCCTCTTGCGCCTGGCAGTCCTCCTGTAGGCCACTCATACTAACTGCTACCTCAGTCAGAGCTTCTTTTCCTTTAGAAAGCTGTTGATCATCAAGCAGTATACAATGACTCGGGTCCACATAAACAGCTGCCAGAAAAATTTTATTTTCCAATAGCTATGTCTCTCTGTGTTTCATTGAAGCAGAAATGCCATCTGTGATTAAACAGCAAAATAGCAAGTTCTTCCACTCCCTCATGAAAATGCCAGGAGATAAATCCTCAGCTTGTAATTTTTTAGTCACAGTAAATGGGTGATTAAGTAATTCCTTCAATTCAGCCACCTGTGTCCATTGACCTTCATTTAGGGTTACCTGAGGGTTCGCCATATCTATAAGAAACGGTTTTAGTTGATCAACAATTGCCCTTTTCCAGCACGTCTCTTCAAGATGGAATCAATTTCTGGCGGCAATAACCAATTTCCTCACTTATCCAATCAGATTTCCAGCATGTCCCTCTTGCAGACTATCTCTTATTGCCAGCTGCAGCGTGTGCACAACACAGCACATGTGATGAATAGGAAAGTGTTTTGAAGCAGCTTCAACAACATCATCTATTTCTACAGTATAATTTTGCTGTTCGTCTGTTGTAATATCTGTTTGTTCCTCACTTACATGAACAGCACTGTGGCCTTCCATCTCAAACATACTGAATCCTAAATGTTCTTCTAGCTGTTGTTCATTATTCTCATTCATCAGTGTAATTGTACTTATGTTTGAAGCATTGTCCGTTACAATAGCAAGAACCTGTTCTTTTTTGAGCTTGTAATCTTGCAGAACTTTTTCCACTAAGGGTGTGTGCACGCGCTGCGGATTCTGCTGCGGTTCCGCAGCGGATTTGGTCGCTGCGGATCTGCAGCAGTTTTTGCTGCGGTGTACAGTACCATTATTCCCTAAGGGAATGAAAAACTGCAGTGCAGACGGTGCGGATTTTTCCGCGGTTTTGAAATCGCAGAAAGAATTGACATGTCAATTCTTTCTGCGGATTCCGCTGCGGTTTGCCATCTCCTCCATTGAGGAGATGAAAAACCGCAGAGCAATTCGCAGGTAAAACCGCAGGTCTTTTGACCTGCAGATTTACCTGCGGATTTTACAAAATCTGCGCAGCCAAATCCGCAGCGTGTGCACGTAGCCTAAGGCCTGGAGAACCAGGCTACTGTGATGAGCTTTAGTATCTTTTACTGCCAGCGTGTTGGTAACAATTTTTGTTGTCACAAACCTATCGAATATTGATGGCAAAATAGTTCACTCTGTGACGTGTGCAGGCAATCCATTTTAAGAAACATGAATTGTCTTTTGAGAGTCTTTTTAAGATCTTCCTTTTGGTTAAGGGCTTCTTCAATCACTAATTTTCTAATACTTTCTCTTTCCAGAGAAACACCAAGTTTGCGGCCATTTCTCTATTAAGAGCTGTAAAAGCTGGTCGTGCAAATAATGATAATGGTACACTGTCCTTCACAACAAGCTGGATGAGCTGTCTTTTAAACATATCTGCTGTCATTGTTACAGTAACTTTGTCACTTACAAAATATCTTGTTAATGATGTTTGAGACGCTCTTTCCTCCTCCTTTGCCTGGCAGGAAGTGTTAGTCTGTGTGCTACCCAGCTTTCATTCTTTTTGGTACAGATAAGATATGGAGACAGATATGGATATATAGATAGAGCAGATTTCTAATCTGCTTTTGATATTGAAAACATTATCTATGAGCTCAAAAACCTTTCAAGTGATGCGGTTTTTAAAAAGCTGAAAAACGTATCCACAAAAAACGCAGCAAAAACGCTGTGTGTGAATGTAGCCTTAGATCAGGAATAGAACAGCCATTTATAGGACATTTCATAACTTTCCCAAATTCCTATGAAAAAAGTAATCAGAGCATTCTGCATTGAACTACTGTACCCAATTTATTATATATTTTAGGAGTCGGAGTCGGTCCATTTTATACAGACTCCAACTCCGACTCCGACTCCACCAAAATCAGCACCGACTCCGACTCCACGACTCCGACTCCACAGCTCTGGTCGCAGCTACATCCACAAAATTTGGCACAGTCACACGTCTGAACTCCGAGAGTGTCCTAAGCCATGTGGTGAGGCGAAATTTTAACCCCGTGCATTCCAATTCACCAAACAATTTTGCCCCTATCTTCATAATGGGGAAAAAGTGTGTGTGTATCAAGCCCCACCCCTCATTATGATATCATAATGGTTGCCATGGCGACGCTGATGTCATCATAGGTTGCAAGCCCCGCCGCTCATTATGATATCACAATGGTTGACCATGGGATGGAGGATGTGTGATGGGTATATGGGCACTGAACTATGGGATGGAGGATATGTATGATGGGTATATGGGCACGGGACTATGGGACGGAGGATGTGTGATGGGTATGTGGGCACTGGACTATGGGATGGAGGATATGTATGACGGGTATATGGGCACGGGACTATGAGATGGAGGATGTGTGATGGGTATATGGGCACTGGACTATGGGATGGAGGATATGTATGATGGGTATATGGGCACGGGACTATGGGATGGCAGATATGTATGATGGGTATATGGGCACGGGACTATGGGATGGAGGATATGTATGATGGGTATATGGGCATGGGACTATGGGATGGAGAATAGGTATGATGGGTATATGGGCATGGGACTATGGGATGGAGAATAGGTATGATGGGTATATGGGCATGGGACTATGGGATGGAGGATATGTGATGGGTATATGGGCACTCGACTATGGGATGGAGGATATGTATGATGGGTATATGGGCACGGGCCTATGGGATGGTGGATATGTATGATGGGTATATGGGCACGGGACTATGGGATGGAGGATGTGTGATGGGTATATGGGCATGGGACTATGGGATGGAGGATGTGTGATGGATATATGGGCACTCGACTATGGGATGGCGAATATGTATGATGGGTATATGGGCATGGGACTATGGGATGGAGAATACGTATGATGGGTATATGGGTATGGGACTATGGGATGGAGAATAGGTATGATGGGTATATGGGCATGGGACTATGGGATGGAGGATGTGTGATGAGTATATGGGCACTCGACTATGGGATGGAGGATATGTATGATGGGTATATGGGCACGGGCCTATGGGATGGTAGATATGTATGATGGGTATATGGGCACGGGACTATGGGATGGAGGATGTGTGATGGGTATATGGGCATGGGACTATGGGATGGAGGATGTGTGATGGGTATATGGGCACTCGACTATGGGATGGAGGATATGTATGATGAGTATATGGGCACGGGCCTATGGGATCGTGGATATGTATGATGGGTATATGAGCACGGGACTATGGGATGGAGGAAAAAATTATAATTTGCTATAACTAACCACAGTTAGTTACTAACTAACGTTGGGCTCTTAAGCTAGTTTCTAATAAAAACAAAACTCAATAAAATATTTATAAATATGTCCTCGAAACTTATTCTACATGGTAACAAAAAATAAAATCAAGATCACATTGCAATTCTAGATGTTATTCTTTTACTGCTTTAGAATTGTAGTCTAGATATTAGCCTTGTTAGAAAAATTGCTTTAACTCTACCAAACTTTCTGACCAACTTATATAACATCATTTTTAATTTATGAGCATTTATAATGATAGTTCCTCTCTTTAATGAATCCCAAATTACAAATAAAATGTTATGCTAAAAGTGGAAGCATGTGCAAACTGGAAATATTTAGTGTTACAAAAAGTACATGCCCAATATTCTTTGCTTTATTTCAATGACTAGACAAAGTCTCAAGAGAAAGGGTGCAACCTTATGATTTGTGACATAGTTCCATTTCAAGACACGTCTCTGTGAATACAATTTCTAAAATAAACGCACTATTTAGTGCATCTTACAATGAAATATAACAAAGTAAAATGTGAATCTTTAAAACTGTGATTTTTAAGTTCAACTGAGCAACAACTACATTAAAAGATGATTTTGCATTTGAATTATTATATACATTTTTAACTCATTAAAACCTCTTTCTTCAGGAACTTGACATTTAGTCAATTGCTATAGTATAAAAGAAGACTTACTACCAGAACTGACTGATTCCATTAGCAACAAAATAGGAACAAAATAGAAGAATGATTAAATCAGTTGCTTAGGAAAGTCAATTAAGGGTATAAGTGAACTTACATAACAAAAAGAATAAATATTCAGTGTGAGTTATATTGGAATTAGAGATTTTTTCAATTTGAAATCTGAAAATAATTAAACAGAAAAGTAGACTAAAAAGTAATAATCAAGATTTCCCTAAATGTGAATTCAGATCTGATGTTTTTCCCCCAGACTAAAGTGAAATGTATGGCAAGTTCCAGAGTTTTTGCTGCTGTTCTCCTAACTATAACATCTGAAAATTCAACCCTCAATTCCCCAAAATTTGTAGGTTGTGTAAAATGTAAATAAGACAATAGTGCATTGATTTGGTAACCTATATTATCCATATTTTATTCACACCAGAACACAGAACACATATTAAAAGTTGAAAGTTAGAAATTTTTCATTTCATTTGCAAAAAATGATTAATTTAGAAATTGATGAAAGCAACACATTTAAAAAAAAGTTGGGATAAGGTTTAGGAAAACATATGCTAATCTCAAATTTGGCAAGATCGCAGCATATTCAGTTCCACAAGCATTTTTATTCAAAACTTGGTCACAGTTCGGTAAATCACCACGTTTCCACTAATGCTTTTGTTTTTACTTTGGCTAGGATAGAGGTGCTGTATGATGAGTGAGGGGGTGTGTTTGATGAGGGGAGAGAGTGTGGAGAGGTTAGAGGAGTGGTTCGCTTAACGTTATATGTGTTGATTCTGGCAGTCAATCAGAGTTCAGAAACCATCCACAATGTCATGACACAAGGTCTTCTGAGATTGGCTGTCAAAGTCACATGTCCGTGGCCATATAAAAAAATTGACATCTTGTTTTGCTGACTCCATTTATTCATTGTCACAGTGCAGAGAAGCAGCTCCTGATAGTGCTGCAAGAGAACGTGTCAGTTAGCTAGATAGGATCCTAACCTGTGTGAAATGGATATTCCAGCATCTAACTAGATTGTGCAAAAACTGTGTGGCAGTATCAGGATTCCCCATTTGCTAATCCAAATAGTTTGTTCAGGCACATTATCTAAGAAAATAAATAGTGATCACTGATTTAGTAACAGGAGACTGACAGCTGTGGGCCTAAGGTTACAAGAGGGAAAGGCTCCATACAACATGAGTGGGAAAAAGTGAGGTCTTGGTGGATGTTTAAGAGGATTTGGTGTTAATGTGAATGAAAGCTCAACTAAACAAACACCATCATGTCCTATCCAAAGACCACTTACACCATCTGTTACTGACTGGGTTACTCAACTCCCTTTCTTTGGCAGCTGCATAGCTGTACGCCTTGCAGATGAGGCTCAGAAAGAGCATGTGCTCCACTGGATGCCAATCACCTTTGCTTTCCCTATGTTACAAGTTTCCAAATGCCTAACTGACTGTGGGAAACCACATATGGGCTATTCTGCAGACATGTTCACACATTCTATTCAATGGGCATCAGAGGTCTGCTCTAAAGATTCACAGAATCCAGTGGAAGTGATCCTGATGAGACTCAGATACCAGAGGCGCACGCAGGCTGTACTCTGGTGTCAGGGCAAGAAGAGGAGGAGGGTGACTATCAGGGTGAGGAGTGTGAGAACACAGAGGATGACTATGAGGTTGTAGATCTCACTTGGTGTGAACCCATAGGTACGCAGCTGAATAGCTCAGCAGAGGAGGTGGAGTAGAAGGAAGATGAGAAGGCTATGTTGCAGCTTCCCACAAAGACACAAAGTGATGCAACCACGACAAGCACTGCAGTCTCAGCCCCAACTCTGGCTGGTTGTGAGTTTGTAGTCCATAGAGGCAACAAGGATTGCCTAGGCTGCACCTTTTTGAGACAGTAAAGGATGACTCAACTCAAGTTCTCTGCAAATTTAAAAAAAATAACTCAGTAGAAGTAAAAATTGTAATAATTTGAAAACAACGTGCATGTGCTATAAACAACGACCGGCTGTCCCATCAACCACATATGCTGCTTCTTCCTCCTCCATCACCATTTCAAGTATTCACACAGGTCTTCAATTGTTTATCCACTACAGCTGGGGTGAGTGAAGGCTCATCAGATCTTACAGAAGTCAACATGACTGCAGTTTTCGTGTCACCTAGCACAACACATCATTCTCAATCCACCATAACATCTCCACCTGCACCTCACTTACAGTTCTGCAGTTTGCCCTGTTCTCTGTACTCCACCCTCTCAGCACATCAGCCAGCCCTGCAGTCCCGCAGTTGTAAAAAAATGTTTCCTCCTATACATGCCAAAGCTTAGAGCTTGAACTCAGTCATCTCCAATCTGTTGGCCACGGAAATGCTGCCTTTCCACCTGGTAGATACAGATGGTTATCAAAAATTGATAGCCGTCGCAGTCTCCCAGTACCAGTTGCCTAGTCGCCATTACTTCTTTAAGAAATCTGTGCTTGCACTACACCAGAATGTCGAAGACAACATCACCCGTTCCCTGAAGAAATCTGTCTGCCAGGGTCCATTTAATCACTAAGACCTCGACAAGCAAACATTGGCAGGGACGTTACATCTCGCTGACTGGGCACTGGGTGTCTCTGGTGGCTGCGGGTGCAGGCAGTCAAGGGATTGCTCCATAAGTTTTAAATCCCCAAGGATTGTGACATACCTCTGTATCTATCGGTTCTTCCACTGCTTTTGGCTCCTCTACCTCCTCTAAAGCCTCCACCTGTGTGCTAAACCTCTCCCTTAATCAGGCACGCATTCCAACAGTGCAAATAGAATCCCCCACCTTAGTACTGAGCAGCCATGGCTCACCGCAATCAGGAACTGTTCAAGTTAATATGCCTTGGAGATCACAGTCACATAGCTCAAGAGTTGTGGACAGCTACATCTGTCTCCAATGAATCGGGAGCCAGGCAAGACCATGTGCAATAACAGTTCAAACCTGGTGGGGGCCCTAAGTCGGGGCTACCGCAAACACGTGCCTTGCATGGCTCACATCCTCAACCTGGTGGTACAGTAATTTCTCTGCCATTAACTCTGTGTGCTCACTTCCTATGATTGCACCCTGCAGGTCATCGACTTGCATTACTATAGAGGTCTTTCAACGTACCATTAACTATTTGATTTACAATGTTCCGATACGGTGAAATTCCACTCTGCACATGTTTCAGCAACTGTGGCAGCAGCAACGAGCCCTGGTGCAGTATATGCTTTTGCATAGTCTGGGCCAACACAAGAGGATGCAGAGGAAGAGGTGATAAACAAGCAACAGTCAGGAGATGAAGTGGATAATGATAGCCTGTCTGTTGCCTGAGGTTGGCAGGAGGGATGGAGGAAGCAAAATTGAGTGTTACCCCATCACCAACACACCATGGACTTCATGGAAGCACCCAACACATGAACCCCATCTTACTGCACTATCTTCAGAATGATACCCATATTCTTAAGGTAAGAAATAGTGCTGACTACTGGGTTGCCACTCTGTTAGATCCACTTAAGAGTGGCTTTAATCAAGACAGCAGTGAGGCACACAGTGTATCCCACTTCTTGACGTCCAACCTTGGGAGCATCAAGACGTCATCACAAAAATATTAGCAGCAGTGGTCGGCACTCATAGCTAGTGAGCAGTTCTGCTACATGTAAACGATCTGATCATCGCCTGTATGTAGCAGAGCCGTTCGGATTATGGCAGCTTCTAGTCTCTCATGGAGACTATTGAAGCATGCAAAAAGTAAAAAAAGTTTTAAAAAATATTTAAAAAATTAAAAAAAATAAACGTTCAAATCACCCCCCTTTTGCCCCATTCAAACTAAAACAATAAAAAAATCAAACATACACATATTTGGTATTGCCGCATTCAGAATCGCCCGATCTATCAATATAATAAAAGAATTAACCTGATCGCTAAACAGCATAAAGAGAAAAAATTTAAAAATGCCAGAATTTTGTTTTTTTGGTGGCGGCAACATTGCATTAAAATGCCATAACGGGAGATAAAAAAGATTGTATCTGCACCAGAATGGTATTGTATGAAAAATTAAAATTTTAATTTTTTCTTCTATATTGCTTTAATTCCTGTGAAGCACCTAAAGGGTTAATAAACTGCTTCAATGTGAACTTGAGCATTTTGAGGGGTGCGGTTTTTAAAATGGTGTCATATTTGGGTATTTTCTGCCAGATAAGCCGCTCAAAGTGACTTCAAATGTGATGTGGTTCCTAAAAAAGTTCATTTTGTAAATTTTGTTGGAAAAATTAAAAACTGCTGATAAAATTTTAACCTTTTTAACTTGCTAAAAAAAATCTGAAGACTGGCGGTGTGCTTGGGATCATTATCATGCTGAAAGATCCTTCCACGTTTCATCTTCAATGTCCTTGCTGATGGAAGAAAGTTTGCACTCAAAATCTCACGATACATGGCCGCATTCATTCTTTCAAGTACATGGATCAGTCGTCCTGCTCCCTTTGCAGAGAAATAGCCACAAAGCATGATGTTGAAACCCCCATGCTTCACAGTAGGTATGGTGTTCTTTGGATGCAACTCAGCATTATGGCTCCTCCAAACACAACGAGTTTTGTTTCTAACAAACAATTCTACTTTGGTTTCACAGACCATATGACATTCTCCCAATACTCTTCTGGATAATCCAAATGCTCTCTAACAAACTTCAGATGGGCCCGGACATGTACTGGCTTAAGCAGGTGGACACGTCAGGCACTGCAGGATCTGAGTCCCTGGTGGCGTAGTGTGTTACTGATGGTAGCCTTGGTTACAGTGGTCCCAGCTCTATGCAGGTAATTCACTAGGTCCCCCCCGTGTGGTTCTGGGATTTTTGCTCATTGTTCTTATGATCATTTTGACCCCACGTGGTGAGATCTTGCATGGAGCCAGAGATGGATGGAGATTATCAGTGGTTTTGTATGTCTTTCATTTTCTTATTATTGCTCCCACAGTTGTTTTCATCACACCAAGCTGCTTGCCTATTGCAGATTCTGTCTTTCCAGCCTGGTGCATTTGTTTCTTGCGTCCTTCGACAGCTCTTTGGTCTTCACCATAGTGGAGTTTGGAGTATGACTTTGAGGTTGTGGACAGGTGTCTTTTATACTGATAACAAGTTCAAACAGGTGCCATTACTTCATGTAATGAGTAGAGGATAGAGGAGCTTCTTAAAGAAAAAAATTCAGGTCTGTGAGAGCCAGAAATCTTGCATGTTTTTACATGACCAAATACTTATTTTCCACCTTAATTTGAAAATTAAATCTTGCCAAATCAGACAAGGTGATTTTCTGGATTTCTTTTCTCATTTTGATTCTCATAGTTGTGGTCTACCTATGATGTTCATTACAGGCTTCTCTCATCTTTTTAAGTGGGAGAACTTGCACAATTGGTGGCTGACTAAATACTTTTTTCCCCACTGTGCAAAAATGTTCCTTTAGCCCCAAATTTTTCATTTTCTCAAGGGTTACAGGAGAAAATGGATCATGCAATTTGTTGAGCAATTTCTCCTGAGAACAAAATTGTCAGGAGAATTGTGGAAAACTGTGGAGGATGGCAGGGCTCAGAAGGGAAGAAGCACAGCTTGACTTTTAAAGTGCAAAATTGACTGGAATAGAAATCGGACACCATGTCGCCTTTGCAGAGACACTGATGTGCATAACCAGTGGAAATTCACACAGGGAAAAAAATTTAAAAATCCTATTGTGGAGTTAAACAAAATTTGAGAAGAATTTAATTCCACTCGAATAAGTGTGCCCATCTCTAATCGCATCTTATAATTTTATCAGGGAACTGGAGTTTTCTTTCAATGGTGCACACCCATTTTTTTTAATTAAGACATTTCCAGCGTATGCAGTGGGTGACAAAATTGTCAGAATTATAAAAATCTCAAACTCTATAAACTATAAAAATATGCAAAGCCTTTTTCATGAATCCACCCAACTCTTAATCATTATTTGTACATGAAGAAAGACAATTAAGATGTCATGGTCACGTGTGTCTGGACGCAGATGATACCGCAAGGCGGACCCATAACACACGTGACCCTGGATACAGCGCCTCCAGTGGGGCAAATTTAAATAATAAAACGTGCAGATGGATACGCCGCCTCCACCTGGCGAATTTAGGAATTACACGTTATACATAAAATCTGGAAACCCCGCCTCCAGTACGGCGAATTTAAATAATAAGGGGGACCTGGGAAACATCAACAATGGTGGGCCCTGCAATAGGGAATGGGGGACGTGGAGACCTCCTAAGCTCCCCTGAGCAGGTGTCCCTGCACTCCTAACGTTCCCTATGCCGGTTTCGCACCGGGCGCCGCACGCGTACCTCAACGCCCTAGCTCGCCCTGAACCTAAACCCTCACTAGGGAATAGGTGGTGCGGAAACTAATCCCACCACTGCACTAATAACACACATGAGGGAAAGAGACAATACAGGGGAAACACCACTTAGCTTTGCTCTGTTGCGTACGCTCCTAGCAACAGAGCCCACCACCTGAGTGCATCTTCTCCTCCACCTGGATCCATCACCATACAGGATCCTGCACCTTAGTGCAGCCTCGGAGCAGAGTCCACCACCAGTTGCAGCTGCTTAGTACCAGAGTCCCAAGGATGAGTTCAGCTTCTGACACGAAGTCAAGCATGCTTGAGTCCAGCTCAGCAGCCAAGTCCCACATGATGAGTGCCACTCTCCATAGTCGCCACTCCACCAGTCCATGCAGACACTTCTCGCTGACACCATCACTGCGACCCCACCACGCCATGCCAGCCCTTCGTCCAGACACCATAGCTGAAACACGTCCCCCCTGGCTAAGCTGCGCAGGACTCCTCACCAGCTCCATCCTTCCTCCAGGCTCTCCCCCAGAGTGAAAACAATCTCACAATATCACAGGCAGTGATTGCACACCCCTAGCACACCTTTATAGGCTGTCACACCTGATCCCTAATTACGTGCACAAAAACCTAAAGTGCAGTACCACTAACCACCACCGGGGACAGTCAAGACACCTTGGAACTTTCCAAAGTAAAAAGTTCACCCAGTGCAATTTACAACTGTCAGATCATGACAGTACCCCCTCCTTAATGAGGGGCCTCTGGACCCTCAAGACCACCCCTCATTAAGGAAACACCTACAGCGGGGACACCCAGACCCTGAGTTCACCCACCATTACCTGACACTCCAGGTTTATGACAAACACACCGCTGGAATTGGCAATAAAGTTTGTTTTGGAGGAACCACTCATCTCCACAGCGCCGACCTGGGGAACGAGTTTATGTATGTGTATGTATGCTAAGAGCTGATCAGACTCCACAACACATTTCCAAGATGTTTTTTGGTGGCACCCATACATGCTCGTTCACACACAGGTCCGGACCTGAACGTTTATTGCACACATACATTTGTCATAACTTGGTGAACTCACTCTGGACTTGACAACAGAGGCATCCCCCTGTGTCATCACACTCACACCCCCCACGATTCACCAAGGGACACCACCCTCCAACCCTTTCACCATGAGGACTGCGCCTCCTAGGGTTGGCTAATGGCGAGGGATGAGATTTGTCCCTACTCCCCAGCAGCACACATCAGGAGGAGAAGGGGACCGGGAAATGGAGGAAATATACTCTCGCTGGTCGCCTCCAAACGACCAGGAGGGCGGCTTCTTCGATGGTATGAAGATTTGGCATAAAACCCTGCGGAATATCACACCAGTCAGCTCACCACAGGGGCGTACCCCTTCACCTCGGGGAATACCAGGCAGCTCCGTGGGGCACCATTCCTCAAAACCTGCCTGGGTGCGCCCGCCTGCATGAACCAGTCCTGCTCCCCAGCAGCAACTCTAGGGGGTTTTAGTACCATAGCCGCAGGAATATGGAGGAAAATATATACACTCGCTGGTCGCCTCCACACGACCAGGAGGGGGCGGCATTGAAGATTTGGCATGAGCCCCGCGGACTATACACCAATCTGCTCCCTACAGGGACGTACCCCTTCACCTCGGGGAATACCAGGCAGCTCCGTGGGGCACCATTCCTCCCACCTGCCTGGGTGCGTCCCCTGTATGAGCAAGTCCCGCTCCCCAGCAGCGACTACACACCTAGTCTGCTCACCACAGGGATGTACCCCATCACCTCGGGGAATACCAGGCAGCTCCGTGGGGCACCATTCCTCCCACCTGCCTGGGTACCTCCCCGTGGATGAGCAAGTCCCGCTCCCCAGCAGCGACTCTAGGGGCTTTTGCCAGACCGCAGCCGCCATTTTTGTTTCTCTGGTTATCTGAGCAGAGGCCCCAGAACCTGATAACTGCTGCTGCAGCGGCTTAAACACACCTTGCTGCTCCCCACTGCACCTCAGTGAGGCCCGGCAGCAATTACCACAGGTCTCCACATGGCCAAGGCTCACCAGAAAAAAAAAACTGTATGGCCTGTGATAATGTCATGGTCATGTGTGTCTGGACGCAGATGATACCGCAAGGCGGACCCATAACACACGTGACCCTGGATACAGCGCCTCCAGTGGGGCGAATTTAAATAATAAAACGTGCAGATGGATACGCCGCCTCCACCTGGCGAATTTAGGAATTACACGTTATACATAAAATCTGGAAACCCCGCCTCCAGTATGGCGAATTTAAATAATAAGGGTGACCTGGGAAACATCAACAATGGTGGGCCCTGCAATAGGGAATGGGGGACGTGGAGACCTCCTAAGCTCCCCTGAGCAGGTGTCCCTGCACTCCTAACGTTCCCTATGCCGGTTTCGCACCGGGCGCCGCACGCGTACCTCAACGCCCTAGCTCGCCCTGAACCTAAACCCTCACTAGGGAATAGGTCAGTGCGGAAACTAATCCCACCACTGCACTAATAACACACATGAGGGAAAGAGACAATACAGGGGAAACACCACTTAGCTTTGCTCTGTTGCGTACGCTCCTAGCAACAGAGCCCACCACCTGCGTGCATCTTCTCCTCCACCTGGATCCATCACCATAACAGGATCCTTCACCTTAGTGCAGCCTCGGAGCAGAGTCCACCACCAGTTGCAGCTGCTTAGTACCAGAGTCCCAAGGATGAGTTCAGCTTCTGACACGAAGTCAAGCATGCTTGAGTCCAGCTCAGCAGCCAAGTCCCACATGATGAGTGCCACTCTCCATAGTCGCCACTCCACCAGTCCATGCAGACACTTCCCGCTGACACCATCACTGTGACCCCACCACGCCATGCCAGCCCTTCGTCCAGACACCATAGCTGAAACACGTCCCCCCTGGCTAAGCTGCGCAGGACTCCTCACCAGCTCCATCCTTCCTCCAGGCTCTCCCCCAGAGTGAAAACAATCTCACAATATCACAGGCAGTGATTGCACACCCCTAGCACACCTTTATAGGCTGTCACACCTGATCCCTAATTACGTGCACAAAAACCTAAAGTGCAGTACCACTAACCACCACCGGGGACAGTCAAGACACCTTGGAACTTTCCAAAGTAAAAAAGTTCACCCAGTGCAATTTACAACTGTCAGATCATGACATAAGATTTTTGGTTGTGACCTCTCTTCATCCATTTATCGCTTTCATGAGTCCAAATTAACAATATAACAAAAAGGGTCCTAAATTTTTTCAAGTGCAAGCATATTAGAAAAGTAATTATAATCCAAAATTCTCTCTGTGAATTGAACCACTGAAAATATTGCTCATATTTTCAATGTTTAATTACACTGTTTTTACATAATTTTCTCTTCCATAGTTCAGTTTCTGTTTCCTAGCATTTGCTCAAATTTTTTCTACTCTAATCTCTCTAAATAACTCTCTTTGGAAATTTTGTTATATGCAATTAAAATAAATGAGTTTCAAAAGTACACAGCCAAAACAATTTTATGGTCCGGGTGTTCTTTTACTGTATGTTACAGCTGTACGAAGGAAGGTTTGAATGGTTTTGCTTGTAATTGATTTTACATTTTATTTAATTTATTTATTCTTTTTAACCCCTATACCCACGAGGGTGGTTTGCACATTAATAACCAGGCCAATTTTTACAATTCTGACCACTTTCCCTTTATGAGGTAATAACTTTGGAATGCTTCCATGGATCATGGTGATTCTGACACAGTTTTCTCGAGACATATTTTACTTCATGAAAGTGGTAAAATTTCTTTCTTATGACTTGCATTTATTTGTGGAAAAAAAACAGAAATTTGTTGAAAATTTTGCAATTTTCCAAATTTAAATTTTCATGTCCTTAAATCACACAGATATGTCACACAAAGTATTTAATACGTAATATTCCCCACATGTATATTTTACATCAGCACAATTTTGGAGCCAAAACTTTTTTTTGTTAGGAAGTTATAAGGGTTAAAAGTTAAACAGCGATTTCTAATTTTAACAACACCATTTTTTTAGGGACCACATCACATTTCAAGTCACTTTGAGGGGTCTATATGATAGAAAATACCCCAAAGTGACACCATTCTAAAAACTGCACCCCTTACGGTGCTCAAAACCACATTCAAGAAGTTTATTAACCATTCTGGTGCTTCACAGGAATTTTTGGAATGTTTAAAAAAATGAACATTTTTTCACAAAAAATTATTTCAGATCCAATTTTGTTTATTTTCCAAAGGGTAACAGTAGAAATTGGACCCCAAAAGTTATTGTGCAATTTGTTCTGAGCACGCTGATAGCCCATAAGTGAGGGGGAACCACTGTTTGGGCACATGGCAAAGCTCGGAAGGGAAGGAGCGCCGTTTGACTTTTTCAGCGCAAAATTGGCTGGAACTGAGATTGGACGCCATGTTGGGTTTGGAGAGCCCCTGATGTGCCTAAACAGTGAAAACCTCCAACAATTGACCTCATTTTGGAAACTAGACCCCCCAAAGTACTTATCTAGATGTGTGGAGAGAACTTTGAACGCTCAAGGGCTTCGCAGAAGTTTTCAGTATAAAGCCGTAAAATTAAATAATCAAATTTTTTCCACAAAAATGATCTTTTCACCTTCAATTTATATTTTTCCAAGGGTAACAGGTCCCCAAAAGTGATTGTGCAATTTGTCCTGAGAACACTGATACCCTATATGTGGGTGTAAACCACTATTTGGGTGCATGGCAGAGCTCAGAAGGGAAGGAGCGCCGTTTAACTTTTAAATGCAAAATTGTCTGGAATTGAGATAGGACGCCATGTCGTGTTTGGAGAGCCCCCAATGTGCCTAAACAGTGGAAGCCCCACACAGGTGACCCCATTTTGGAAGCTACACCCCCCAAGGAACTTATCTAGATGTGTGGTGAGAACTTTGAACCCCCAGGTGTTTCACTAAAGTTTATAATGCCTGGGCGTGAAAATAAAAAAAATCACATTTTTTCCACAAACATGATCTTTGAGCCCACGATTTTTTATTTTCCCAAGGGTAACAGGAGAAATTGGACCACAAACGTTGTTTTCCAATTTGTTCTGAGTATGCTGATACCCCATATATTGGAGAAAACTACTGTATGGGCACACTTCAGGGATTGGAAGCGAAATAGTAATGTATTGGAATGCAGACTATTATGGAATGGTCAGCGGGTGTCATGTTGCGTTTGGAGAGCCCATGATGTGCCAAAACTGTGGAAACCCCCACAATTGACCCGATTTTGGAAACTAGTCCTCCCAAGGAACTTATATAGATGTGTGGTGAGCACTTTAAATCCCCAAGTGCTTCACAGAAGTGTATTACATTGAGCCATAATAATAAAAAAATCATATTTTTTTCCACAAAAATGATTTTTTCACCCCAATATTTTATTTTCTCAAGGGTAACAGAAGAAATTTAACCCAAGAGTTAATGTTCAATTTGTCCTGAGTACGCTGATACCCCATATGTGGGGGTAAACCACTGTTTGGGCACATAGCAGAGTTCAGAAGGGAAGGAGCATGAGATTTTACTGTTATTGTTTGCAGGTGCCATGACCCACTGGGAGAGCCCATGAGGTACCAAAACAGTAGAACACCCCATAAATGACCCCATTTTATGAATTACACCTCTCAATGAATTTATCTAGGGGTGCAGTGATCATATTGACACCATGGGTGTGTCACAGAATTTTATACCATTGGGCAGCCATGCGGAGAGACTCTAGAGGAAAGAAGCGCTATTTACCTATTGAAGTGAAAGGGTTTGTGTACATGTCAGTGTGTTTCAACTGACATGTCCGTTTTTTAATGTCAGCACAGGCCACAAAACATCCAGCACACATGCATACGCATAACACACATGATGTCATCCATATGACACGCATCGGCCCCGGGGAAGAAGCGTTACAGTAAGCACTGTTCCACGGCACTGAATGCTGAACGTGGCTATCATCATTCTGAGAATGATGAGAGCCATGTTCAACACCTGCGCCGGGCAACAGCGCTTACTGTAATGCTTCTTCTCTGGAGCCCATCCTTATGGTACTGATGCGGCACACGCATGCCACACGTGTGCCACAAGCATTACACACATGGACACTGACATCTCTGGTACCGGAAATATCAGGACATGTGAAAGAGGCGTTATAGCGAGTTTTTATATTTGGCTGCTGTCACACACTAAAAGACGCTTTTTATTACAAAAATTAGCTTTTGCATCACCATATTTTGAGAGCTATAATTTTTGAATGTTTTGGCCCACAGAGTCATGTGAGGTCTTGTTGTTTGTGGGACAAGTTGACATTTTCATTGGTACCATTTTCAGGCACATGACATTTTTTGATTGCTTTTTATTCTGATTTTTGAGAAGCAGAATGAACAAAAACCAGCTATTCATGAATTTCTTTTGGAGAGGCGTTTATACCATTCCGTGTGTGGTAAAATTGATAAAGCAGTTTTATTCTTCGGGTCAGTATGATTACAGCAATATCTCATTTATATCATTTTTTATGTTTTGGCGCTTTTTTACAATAAAAACTATTTTATATAAAAAATAATTATTTTTGCATCGCTTTATTCTGAGAGCTATAACTTTTTTATTTTTCTGGTGATGGAGCTGTGTGGGCGCTTGTTTTCTGCAGGACAAGATGCCATTTTCAGCGGTACCATGTTTATTTATATCTGTCTTTTTGGTCGCTATATTCCACTTTTTGTTCATCAGTATGATGATAAAGCATTGTTTTTTGCCTTGTTTTTTAATGGTGTTCACTAAAGGGGTTAACTAGTGGGACATTTTTATAGGTCGGTCGGGTCATTACAGACATGATGATGCCAAATATGTGTACTTTTATTGTATAGATTTTTTTTCATTCAAATATTTATTTATTGATAGAATTAATATTGATTTTTGCATTATTATTTTTTATTATTTTTGTAAATATTTTTACAATTATTTGAAATTTTTTTTTTTACTTCATTCTATGTTTTACCCTTTGTCCCACTATACGACACTCATTTTGTGCAGGCTGATCGCTTTTATAGCATGCATATGAAGAAGCATCTGCATGCTTTAGAAGCTGTCAGCGCTGCATGTAGTTTACACTGATCTGAGAGACTTCCTGATCATGCACTGCACATGATCGGAAGTTTCTCAGCTCTGGAGATCTGGATGTCGTCATGAAAACATTGAGTCTCCATGTCAGCCCTCTGCCTGCTCCCAAAATGCTGCAATGTTGGATTGCAGCATTTTGGGGGTAAAGTGCCGGGAGCGGTCTGTGAGAATCAGCTGACACCCTGCCGCGATCGGCCGCACACCACCCATGTGCACGGCCGATCGTGATGACGTTCTATTCCGTCCGTGGGAAGTAAAGCCCAGGTCACATGGACGAAATAGTACGTCAGATGGCAGAGAAGGGTTAATTGACATTTCATATTTTTTAAACTGTTTTGAATTGCTGACACAATCAGTAATTTCAAGGGCTAAAAAGTTTACAGAAAACTAATATAAGTAAATGGTAAACTCAAAATAGATGCATTGTCAAAACTTAATGCAAAAATAGACCTTGATTATCCACATTTTTATACTGTAGTTTGCACAATGCTACTTGAGTTTAGGTGAATGTTCAGCTTAATAGGCCTGTGCAATTTCATGTGATTGGAGATGAAAACAACACTCAGGTGTTCCTGTGTAATGCAGGATATAGCTATTGCTTGGCCCCTACTGTAATGAACATGAGATGGAAAGGAAAAAGCTTGAACACCATCCAGCTGAATAGACACTGGGTAGGATCGGGTTTGAACAATGAATAGTTTTCTCAGCAACTGTAATGACGATCGCGAATATGACGGTAACGTCATACTTTGCCCTGAGACAAAAAAATATGAAATTATAACCATCCTTTAATATTTTATTTAGAATTCTTAGAGTTACTGATTGGCTGGAAAAAGTTTGCTAAAAGAAGAATATGCAATATATCAAGAAAATAATATTTTTTAAGCAATAAATTCCTCTTTGCTCTAGTGGCGGTACTCCAGCACCACTATTTCTATGATGTCTGATGGTTCTTATTTACTTTGCTGCAGCAATGATGCCCTCATTTTCCTTTGTGAGCAGTTCTGCCAATCATTGGCCTCAGTGGTGTATGAAGTGGTATGGTACTTTAATGAGAACTACAGTATACCTAACACTACATTTTTTAGAGACCTGGTTCTTCCATAATGTATTTCCTCTCTTGGCCTTGAGTAGCCTGGTTTACAAGCAGTCTATTGTCATTTCTCTATTCATCCAGCACATCATCAATTTCCATTAACATTATCCTAAGTCACCAAGTTACAATGGAAAAAGGGTTTGTCTGCAACAAAATGTTTCCAAAGACAGTGTTCTACCCTCCATATGGTAAAACAGCTGGTCTAACGATAAGAATTAGGTTTTTGTTTTTCCTCTCCTGGCATATTTTCCATTTAGAAAACTGCATTTATGAGTAAAAAAAAACTTTGTGAACTGAGTCACTTTAGTCAGTCATTAACAAGCCAACAACAAGCAAGAACCACAAATGTAGAGTATAGCCCACAACTACGCTATAGCTTGATAACAGAATATTGGGTATTTGCATTGCTGTCAACCCCGCAATAACTTTTGAATGCATGTTAATTTGCTAATAAAAGCAAACTTATAGATTTTAGACGAATAAAGGTCACTATTGATTCTTTGTTTCAGGGAGGGGCAGGGGCAGTGGCAGTGACCACAGCCTCTTCCCTCTAATGACATTTCATTTGAGTATCCCAGCATGCACTGGGATTCTTGATCAAAGCATTATCAAAAAGGAAGACAAAGAAAAAATAAATCCTGTTAGATACTGTAGTGAGGGAAGTATAGTAGAAAATAGATTACATTATGACACTAAATAGATAGAGATTTAGGATGAAAATTAATTTTTATTTCAGACCCCCCTTCAAGCCCTCTTCCTCTCTGAAGAGACAGCTTGCATATTTAATTTCCCAGAGGAGCATGTATGGCTTTTAAATCTGCTTAATCAGACATGCCAGGCTTGACATGTCACTCTCCAAAAGTAGAAACGATTACCATTAGACCCCAGTCCAGAGCCTTTCACATAGCCAAATCAGATCTCATACTTTGCACTGATGAGGGGGCAATCATGCAGAAACACCATGTCTGTAATTTGAGATTCTGGTTTGGCTTACTGAAGGGTCGATATTGACTGCTAGGAACACTGCTTCCAATAGGTGGTACAAGACTTTTGGTTAAGCTCAAGTGTAGTATCTTTTGAAAAGGTGGCCTTGTCCTACCACCTTAGTACCTTGATGCACAATACATACTCGGTTGGTGCACTTGCTAGTATGCCAGGTGGCTCATACAGTCATCTGGTGGAAACCATGGTCCCCCCAGGATCGAAGTCACTAGGCTGGGTCAGTATGAGGGGTTATGGTACAATGTGCCCAAGGAGTGGTCATCCTGGTGGGAGTCTGAGCTTACTTGGAGTGCGACTCCGTAGCAAGCCGCACCTAGACTTTCATACTTTCTTGAGCATCCCACCCCCTATTCCTGGCTTTTGAGTCAGAAAGGGGAATATTTATAAACCCGGTCGATGGTCCGGTCAGCTTTGGGCTGAGAAACCAACATAAAACAGAGCTCTCGGCTCCTCTAAGGTGAGAGTCTGGTTGGACGCTGGGAGCACGAAAACAACTCTCCCCCAGCCTCGGCAAGGGAGAGCATCGAAGATCCCGGACCCTCACTGTGGCCTTCTGGCTAAGAAGGACTGGGATGGTTTATTGGGGACCCTTTCCCCCGGGAAGGGTCCACATGAATCCTTACCTTGTGCGCTGTTTTGCTGTGACTTCGGTCACATTTTTGAGAGCCTTGCATGTTGGTTCAATAAAAAAAGATTTCAAGTCCTCTTCTTCTCTGAATAAACAATTTGATAAATGTAATTTCCCAGTAGGGTATGCACAGCTTTTAAGTCTCCTCACTTTGACATGTCAGGCTTGACATGTCAATCTCCCCAAGGATACAAGGAGAAATGTTACTCGTTAGACCATCTCTTTAACCTGTAAATACCAAGTTTGATTTTTGCAGAGGTTACATCCCTTACATAAATGTCCATATAGTTTAATTGGCATTTTTGGGGTGGCAGACTCCATTTAATGGTTAACATACTCTCATATTTTTCTAACCTTTGTTACATTTTGGATCATAAAATGCTATTTTAAACTAAATAGCCCTAAGCAGAGTGGAACCATCAGCAAGCATAGGAAATGTTGCTATTTTAGAACAGCTCTATTATGCTCTTAAAGGGAATCTGTCACCTAATTTTTGGCCTGCCGGCACCACCATCAGGGGTTTATTTACAGCATTCTGTAATGCTGTAGATAAGCCCCGATGAAACCTGAAAGATAAGAAAAACACATTAGATTACACTCACCCGGGGCGGGGTCAGGTATGGTGGGTGTCGCTGTCCGGTCCGGCACCTCCCATCTTCATTCGATGATGTCCTCCTTCTTGCTTCTCCCTCGGCTCCTGCGCAGGCGTACTTTCTCTTCCCTGTTGAGGGCAGAGTAAATTACTGCAGTGCGCAGGCGCTGGGAAAGGTTAGAGGGCTCCTGCGCCTGTACACTGCAGTACTCTGCTCTGCCCTCAATAGGGCAGAGAAAGTACACCTGCACAGGAGCTGAGGGAGAAGCAAGGAGGGGGACATCATTGTATGAAGTTGGGAGGCGCCGGATCGGACGGCGACACCCATCGGACCGGACCGAATGCCGAGGTGAGTATAATCTAACTCTTTTTTCTTATCTTTCAGGGTACATCGGGGGCTTATGTACAGCATTAGAGAATGCTATAGATAAGCCCCTGATGGTGGTGCCGGCAGCTGATAGGTGAAAAATGGGGTGACAGATCCCCTTTAAACCCATAACATTGATACAAGTAGTGCAATTACATTTCCAGGAAATCTCCAGGTAGTTAAACTCAATAAAATAAAATTGCTATTAGATCTTACAGGAAATATATTGTCATGCGTACCATATTTTTCAGACAATAATATGCACTGGACCATAAGACGCACCCCAAATTTTGGGGAGGAAAAAAACACAAAAAAAAAGATTTTTATAAGTTGGGGGTCTGTCTTATTGTCCAAATTTAAGGTATTTTACCTGAGGGCCAGTGGTGGTAGAGCAGGGTCACAGGAGGCATGGTCCCTTTCTCAGGAAGCCAGCGGCTGAATAAGCAAAGCAATGCTGCAGTCCCAGGGTATCCCAGCGGTGCGATGCTGCGGTGAGGCAGAGCAGATTGTGTTGCATGGAGCAGGGTCCCTTCCTCAGGATGCCGGCAGCAGAAATGTGGCGATTCTGCAGCCTGGTGTCCACAGTGAGCAGAGCCGAGTGCATCATTGGTTTCTCGGCGACAATTTTCCTGAAGCCTAGGGCCCGCCAAGATCTCAGTCTGCACATACGTGGCCTCCTGCATCCATTTACATGAAACCCACAGCTTCAGGAAAATGGAACGTGAGAGTCCCAGTTGAGCTCTCGATCTACACATGTGCCACCTCCGGTGGCCCATGGCTTCAGGAAGATGGCGCCAGAGAAACTGTGATGGTTACGTGTGACTGGACACACCGCCTCCAGCAGGGTGAATTTCTCTCACACACGTGACCCTGGATACACCGTCTCCAGCAGGGCGAATTTAAATAATATAACGTGCAGCCAGATACACCGCCTCCAGCAGATGAATTTCAGAATTACACGTGTATCTGGATACACCGTCTCCAGCAGGGTGAATTTAAATAATAAAGGGAAGCACCAGGGAAACCGATACAATAGAGGGCCCTGTGATAGGGAACGGGGACGTGGAGATCTCCTGCACTCCCCTGAGTCAGTGTCTCTACTCTCCTGACAGTCCCTATACAGGTTCCGCACCTGGCGCCAAGCAGGATACCTAAAAACCCTAGCTGGCCCTGCACCTAGCCCTTTCTAGTGAAATGGACGGTACAGAAACTAAACCCACCACTACACTGAAACACACAAAAGGAAAGGTACAAACAGGGATAACACCACTTAGCTTTGCTCTGTCGCTTTTGCTCCCAGCAACATAGTCCAGCACCAGAATGCAGCTTTCCTCCTGATTAGCTGCTGCTTCACCAAGCTTTGTCAGAGCTGCAAGGAACTCTCTCTAGCTCCTTCCTCCACCAAGGATGGTTGAAATGACCAATATCACCAACAGTGATTGCAACACCTGACACTCTTTTATAGGTCAGAGCAATCACACCTGTTAGTGATTCCCAAGTAATAACGCTAACCACCAGCGGGGGCAGACTAGAGCAAAAGACACCACTGTGTAATGACCCTAATGGCCACCTGGGGCAAAACTAACTTTAAGCACCCAGCTTAAAGAAAAAAAAAGGTTACAAGTGCTTTTATCTGTCACAATCCAGCATGGATCATGACAGTACCCTCCCTTAATGTGGGGCCTCTGGACCCTCAAGACCACTCCTCATCAGGGAACCACTTACAGAGTGGACACCCAGATCCAGAGTTCACCCCTGCAACTACCTGCACGTCAGGTTGATGACAAATGAGCACCGCTGGTATTGGCAACATATGTTCTGGAGGCACCACACATCTCCGAAGAGCCGACCTGGGGAACGAGTTGTGTATGTGCATGTTTGCGGGTAACTCGAGCTGGTAAGACTCCGCAACACACTTCCACTGGATGTTTTTGGTGGTCACCCATGCATGCTCGGTCACACACAGGTCTGGACCTGAACGTTTATTGCCACACATTCGTTTGTCACAATTCGGTGAACTCTTTCTGGGATTGACAACAGAGGCATCCCCCTGTGTCACCACACTCACACCCCCGCAATTCACCACGGGGTACACCACCCTCCAACCCCTTCCACCACGAGGTCTGCGCCTCCCAGGGTTGGCTAATGGCAAGGGTTGAGACTTGCCCCTACTCTCCTGCAGCACATCTGCTGCTCTCACTGGAGAGAAAGGGGTCGGTTGAAGAGAGACGGCAGAGACAGTAGTCCCTAGGCAGCAGCCCTCACACTACTGCCCCCAGCTGACTACTTCCCTTGCCCGCCAATCAATCACCTCCGGTACTCCGCCAGCCAACACCTCTGCTGACTTAATACCTTGAGAGGTCAAAATGGAGGAAATATACACTCCCTACTCGCCGCCCTCCAAGCGACCAGGAGAATGCGGCTTCTGAGATGGCACAGATAATTTGCTGCTCCGTACACAAACTAGCTCCTCCTACTTGCATGGGTTCGTCTGGAGACTTGGCACGTACTGGGCAGGCTCCAATGAAATGGCCCGGCTTCCCACAGGAAAAGCATAACCCCCCACCACCACGAGCCGCAGACACCCCCTTTTTTGTACCAACAACACTGGGCGGTCTGGGTTCCTCCGTCCGCACTGGTGGGTCCTCATCCATAGTGAGGACAACGGGGGCACATTTTGTGTATGTCTCTCCCTAAGGCGTCTATCCACCCGGATGGCAAGGGACATGGCGGCCTCCAGTGACCTGGAGGTGGCGTAATGCACCAGAGTATACTGAAACTTTGGAGACAGACCCTGCACAAATTGACTCCTAAGTGCAGGGTCATTCCACTGAGTGTCAGTGGCCCACCTCCTAAAGTCTGAGCAGTACTCCTCAGCAACCCGGGCTCCCCGTTTACACCTACAGAGTCGGGATTCCGCCAGGGCGACGCCAACAGGATCACCATACACTAGCGCCAAAGCCGCAAAAAACTCGTCCACAGATTCTAAAGATGGAGAATCGTCCGGTAGGGAGAAGGCCCAGGATTGAGGATCCCCCTTAAGAAGGGACATAATGATTCCCACCCGTTGCTCTTCACTCCCTGATGAACGAGGGCGCAGCCTGAAATATAATTTGCAGGCTTGCTGAAATACCAAGAATTGATCTCTCCCTCCAGAAAACCTGTCAGGGAGGGATATCTTGGGTTCTGGCTGAGCCTGTTCCTGAACCAAGCTCCCAAAGCCCACCAACAGCTGCAGTTGCTGCACCAACTCACCGCGCGCGCAGCCCCCTAATCTCATCAGTAAATATCTGCAGCATTTGGGCAAAGGTCTGCATTGGGTCCATGGCTCATCAGAAAAAAAGTAGGGTTGGTGATAATGTGATGGTTACGTGTGACTGGACACACCGCCTCCAGCATGGCGAATTTCTCTGACACACGTGACCCTGGATACACCGCCTCCAGTAGGGCGAATTTAAATAATATAGCGTGCAGCTGGATACACCGCCTCCAACAGGCGAATTTCAGAATTACACGTGTATCTGGATACACCGCCTCCAGCAGGGCGAATTTAAATAATAAAGAGAAACACCAGGGAAACCGATACAATGGAGGGCCCTCCCCTGAGTCAGTGTCTCTACACTCCTGACAGTCCCTATGCAGGTTCCACACCTGGCGCTGAGCAGGATACCTAAAAACCCTAGCTCGCTCTGCACCTAGCCCTTTCTAGTGAAATGGACAGTGAAGAACTAATCCCACCACTGCACTGAAACACACAAAAGGAAAGGTACAAACAGGGATAACACCACTTAGCTTTGCTCTGTTGCTCTTGCTCACAGCAGCAGAGTCCTCCTGAATAGCTGGTGCTTCACCAAGCTTTGTCAGAGCTGCAAGGAACTCCTCTCTGTGGCTCCTTCCACACCAGGACTCTGACTGAGCTGCAAGGAACTCTCTCTAGCTCCTTCCTCCGCCAAGGATGGTTGAAATGACCAATATCACCAACAGTGATTGCAACACCTGACACTCTTTTATAGGTTAGAGCAATCACACCTGTTAGTGATTTCCTAGTAATAACGCTAACCACCAGCGGGGGCAAACTAGAACAAAAGACACTACTGTGTAATGACCCCAATGGCCACCAGGGGCAAAACTAACTTTAAGCACCCAGCTTAAAGAAAAAAAAAAGGCTACAAGTGCTTTTATCTGTCACAATCCAGCATGGATCATGACAGAAACCAATGATACACTCCGCACTGCTCACTGCTGACTCCGTGCTTTAGCATCGCCACACTTCTGCCTCTGCCAGTTCCCTGAGGAAGGGATGCTTCTACACCACTGCCACAACACCTCAGTAAGCCTGCGTTCCAACTATAAGACACACACCCTTTTTCCTCCCAAATTTTTTGGGGAAAAACTGCATCTTATAGTCCAAAAAATACGGTAACCATTTTCACACAACCTTTGAGCGTAAGGAAACCTACACATTTCCATCCATTCTGATTGAGAACACTGCAGTAATTGTGAAAAAAGCTTTCACATGGACACAAATTGTAAGTGGCTGTTACATTATGGCACAATTAATGAAGCGAGCATATCATTCTCATCACTCATTATAAACTTCTCATCTGTAAATCCTTTGATAGCTTCTCAGTAACTTGCAACAGCATGAAGCTTGTATAAACGCTGCTTCATCACATTTATCTTGGCTGCTATAAACAATTACCATTATAATTTTGATGAAGTATGCACTTCCGTAATTTCACAGTTTATAAAGATGGAATGAGCCACATCACTCTTTTCTTTAGTGCAGTAAATAATCCATACACCCATAACCTTACACATAGTTTAATAATATACTAAATTATATACTTGATTATTAGACTAAATTAAAAATGACTAAAGAACATGGCAACTACATTAAAGAAACATTTTCTTTGCAGAAGACTATGGCAGTTGCACAAAATATGTTGCAGATGTCTGATAGATTCAGGGACCCTGAGTGGGAGCCACACCCACCACTAGAATGGGACCATTTCTTGCACTTCAGAGAATGGAGAGGTGGCAACTAGTGATGAGCGAGTATACTCGTTACTCGAGATTTCCCAAGCATGCTCGGGTGTCCTCCGAATATTTGGATGTGCTCGGAGATTTAGTTTCTGATGACAACAGCTACATGATTTGCGGTTGACCGAAAGCCTGAATACATGTGGGGATTTCCAAACAAACGAGCAATCCCCACATGTATTCAGCTGCAAATCTTGCAGCTGCGGAGACACAAACATAATCTATGAATCTATGAGCACGCCCAAGATACTCGGAGAACACCGATGCTTGGGAAATTCGAGTAATGAGCACACTCACTCATCACTAGTATGTACCTCTAATTTCTGTCCTGAATTTCACTTTAACACTTTAATAATAATTGCATATGCTGTATTTAATTCGAATCTCAGATCTGATTTAACCCAAAACCCCATTATTCCTTTGCAATGTGATCTCACCATAGATGATGATATGTAACAAACTAGGAAGTATTCATGTGTAAGGCTGGTTTCTGACTAGCGCATTTTACATGCAGCGCACGGCGCCGCTAAGCACCGCCCACTGCCCGCCCCATCCGGACATTTCCTCCTACTATTGCACACGGCTGAATGCGATCTGCGCACCCTATCTTTAGCATAGGATGCGCAGACCATGCACTGGCCATGCGCTAGTAGGATTTTTGCGTGCGCTGCACACTTTTGAAGGTGCGCCGAGCGCACCAAAATGCAACATGGTGCGTTCGGCGCACACTAGCGCACCTTCAAAAGTGCGCAGCACATGCAAAAATCCTATTAGCGCATGGTCTGTGCACCCTATGCTAACCATAGGGTGCGCAGATCGCATGCAGCCGTGTGCGATAGTAGGAGGAAATAACCGGACGGGGTTGGGCTTAGCGGCGCCGTGCGCTGCATGTAAAATGCACTAGTGTGAAACTAGCCTTATATGAGCTTTTTAGCCCAACCACTTTATAAACAGGAAAGACAACACATGCCTGTGCATTGTGAAATAATACAGCAAATCACCTACAAATTTGCCAACTTCACCTAGAATTTTTTTTCCAATAACTCAAATGCAGTTTATCTAGTTAACAGAATTCTGAATCATCTTGGTTAACAAAACTGAAACAGTGCTAGTATTTGTAAAATTCTAAATGAGGAAAAAACCTGACCACCCTTCCTCAAAGACAGTACAGCCCACCATGAAAATATGGTCACCACTTACACATACTAGACTGGTATATGCACAAAAAGAAGCTTTAAAGGGACATTTTCATGTTATTACATTGGTTTAGCTAGTTACACAACATAAGCAAGTTTGCAATTCACTTGCTTTTTTTATTTGCTGGTGTTCTCCTGCTATGAGAGTTTTTGTCTTACCTTGTTTATAGCTCATTATCAAGGTGACCGACCACAACAAGTTGGTCCTATATAGATTTGGTAGTAGTACCAGTGATACAGCCAGGGTTGACTCCAGATTTTCACGGGCCCTGGGCGAAAGATTCTCAGTGGGTCCCTTTAACACACACCACAATGCATTATGCACAGATATGGCAGAAAAATATAGGTATAGTACAATGCCAAAGATTTCACTTACTTCTAACATTACATGAGTGATACCAATAGCTTGGAAACTGGACAGTATAGTCCTCCATACAATATTATGAACATTACATAGTCCCCCATACAGTATTATGGGAACCACAAAGTGCTCCATTCAGAATAATGGCCCCATATATTGCTCCTTTGGACAACACTAGACAAAAAATTGGATTGCATGTACCCCTTCTGAGGAAGAAAGACATAGAAACATGCGTCGAGGGGTGACACCAGAATTTCCTGGACTCTAGGTATTTATGATCTTTGCTGGCTCTTACTTATATGTTCATATGTTGTAATATTGATTCATTTTTTATCTTGAGCTATGGCGTGCACTTTTTGTCTCTGGATTCCACTATGAGTCATGCAACATGCTACTCTATTCACTATATATGCAGTCTCAATCTCATTAGGCATTACTAGAGACAAATCCCAGCAGTGTCCGGTTTATTTATTTATTTATCCATCTGCATCCCTTTTTGTGCTATAATTATCTGCACTTTACTTATTGTTGTCTATCTTATATATTTTCCTATAGAAGTTAAAAGTTTATTTTGCAGGAAGTCACAATTTCTGCACAATTTTGGATGCAATATACCCTTTGTCTAAATTTCCGGGCACAATCCAATTTTTTGTCCAGTATTTGCTTGTTCCATTTTCTGCATGGACTGTTTTCATCTCCAATCGCTTTTTTTTAATGAATTTTTAAGTTGTATGGTCTAATAATAAAATTTACTTACTTATTGTACAACACATTTGGAGGACTTTTTTTGTTCTAGATAGGTGTTTGTTTGCATAACGGTTCTCTGTGTCTATAATGTAGGGCATTTTTGTGTTTTTAAGAATTAAATTTGGCCTGTTGGTTCGGCCCTTCAATACAGTCATGGTCTATCATTTGACTGCTTGGTAAAATTAATTGAATGCCCATGAGCATATGCTTTTTCACATTGCATTTTTCACATTAAATTTTGCCCCATAAGCGGCTTCATTGGGGCTTCCATCTGGAGACCTGAAAAGGGATTCGGGTGGAACATTCAACAATGCCAATTCCTTTAACCACTTAATGTCTATGGATGTGCACAGTCCGTCATGGCAGGAGGTAACTCCCCGCACCAGGACGGACTGTGCACGTCCTGCCTTTGAACTGTCACTGCATGTAAAAAAGCAGTGACAGTTCAGTGCGAACAGCTGTCTATGTCAAGCGCTGTGATTGGTCAATCAATCTGACCGACCAAACACAGCAGC
>NW_027361684.1:68950000-69227500 GCF_039654945.1 Dendrobates tinctorius | reverse complement strand
GCAGCAGTTGTATGCTTATGTATGCGTTTTTTCAATGCGTTTTTTTGCGGGAAAAACGCGCTGCAAAAAAAAGCAAGTGTGAAACTAGCCTAAGCCAGCTATCTACCCATCTACACACATTTTCCCCTAGCCCAAGCTTTCTCATCTTACTTACCAATCTTTTATGTGGGACAGTGTCAAATGCTTCAGAGAAGTCAAGATAAATGACATCCAATGATTCTCCTTGGTCCATTTGAGAGCTTACATCCTCATAGAAGCTGATCAGGTTAGTTTGACAGGAGCGATCCTTCATAAATCCATGTTGATATGGAGTTAAACATTTTTTAACATTGAGATATTCCATAATGGTATCCCTTAGAAACCCTTCAAAAATTTTACCCACAACATATGTTAAGCTTACCGGCCTATAGTTTCCAGGTTCCCTTTTACACCCCTTTTTGAATATTGGTACCACATTTGCTTGTCGCCAATCAAAAGGAACAGACCCTGTTTCTATAGAGTCTTTAAATATAAGGAATAGAGGCCTGTCTATCACATTACTTAACTCCCTTAATACCCGAGGGTGAATGCCATCAGGGCCTGGTGATTTGTCAATTTTAATCTTACTAAGGTGGTTCTGCACTTCTTCCTGGGTTAGGCAGGTAATACTTAAGGGGGAGTTTACATTATCACTCTGCATTTCCCCTGGCAAATCCTTTTCCTTTTTTCTATAAAAGTTTTTATTGTGTAAAAAACACCAAAACATAAAAAACTATATAAATGAGGTATCGCTGTAATTGTAGTGACCTGAAGAATAAAGCTGCCAAACTAATTATACCACACGTGGAACGGAGGAAAAAAGGAAAAAAAAACAATTCCTGAAATGCTAGTTTTTGTTCATTCTGCCTCCACATAAATGGGAATAGAAAGCGATCAAAAAATGTTATGTGCCTGAAAATGGTACCAATAGAAACTTCAGTTAGTTCCACAAAAAACAAGCCTGCATATGACTCTGTCGGCTGGAATACGTAATAATTATAGCTCTCAAAATACGGCGATGCAAAAATTTCTTACAAAAAACTCATCCAAAAAAAGTGTCTTTTATTGTCTGACAGAAGCTAAACATGAAAAAAAGGATATAAATCTGGTATCCCTGTAATCATACCGACCCGAGGAATAAAGTCGCCATATCACTAATACCACAAGAGGAACAGCGTAAAAAATAAAACCAATTCTTCACCTTTTGTGGATTTGTGCATTCTGCCTCCCAAGGATCGCAGTAAGGCGATCACAGTGGTTCTACCCCACACATGGGGTAACAACGTACTCAGGACAAATTGCACAACAACTTTGGTGGTCTAATTTCTCCTGTTACCCTTGTGAAAATAAAAATATGGGGGCAAAAAGATCATTTTTGTGGAAAAAATATGATTTTTTTATTTTCACGACTCTATGTTATAAACTTCTGTGAAGCACTTGGGGGTTCAAAGTGCTCACCACACATCTAGATAAGCTCCTTGGGGGGTCCAGTTTCCAAAATGGGGTCACTTGTGGGGGGTTTCCACTGTTTAGGCACATCAGGGGCTCTGCAAACGCAACATGACGCCCACAGACCATTCCATCAAAGCCTGCATTCCAAAACGGCTCTCCTTCCCTTCTGAGCTTTGCCATGCGCCCAAACAGTGGTTCCACCCCACATATGGGGTATCAGCATACTGAGGACAAATTTCACAACAACTTTTTGGGTCCTATTTATCCTGTTACCCTTGTGAAAATAAAAATTTGTGGGCAAAATATCATTTTTGTGGAAAAAATATGATTATTTTATTTTAACGGCTCTACCTTATAAACTTCTGTGAAGCACTTGGGGGTTCAAAGTGCTCACCACACATCTAGGTAAGCTCCTGGGGGGGTCAAGTTTCCAAAATGGTATCACTTGTGGGGGGTTTCCAATGTTTAGGCACATCAGGGTCTCTCCAAATGTGACATGGTGTCCGATCTCAATTCCAGACAATTTTGTGTTGAAAAAGTCAAATGGCGCTCCTTCCCTTCTGAGCTCTGCCATGCACCCACAAATTGGTTTACCCCCACATATGGGGAATCTGCATACTCAGGACAAATTGCACAACAACGTTTGGGGTCCTTTTACCCTTAGGAAAATAAAAATTGGGGATGAAAATATCATTTTTGTGGAGAAAATATGATTTTTTAATTTTACGGCTCTACGTTATAACCTTCTGTGAAGCCCTTGCTCACCACACATTTAGATAAGTTCCATGGGGCGTCTAGTTTCCAAAATAGAGTCACTTATGTGGGGTTTCCACTCTTTAGGTACATCAGAGGCTCTCCAAAGGCGATATGGCATCCGCTCTCAATTCCAGCCAATTTGACATTTAAAATCTCAAATGATGCTCCTTCCCTTCTGACCACTGCCGTGCGCCTAAAGATTGGTCTTCCTCCACATATGGGGTATCTGTGTACTCAGGAGAAATTGCACAACAAATATTGATTCATTTTCTCCTGAAACCCTTGACAAAATAAAAAAATTGTGTCCAAAGAAAAATTTTGGGGAAAAAAGTTAAATGTTAATTTTTTCCTTCCTCATTGCTTCAATTCTTGTGAAGTACCTAAAGGGTTAATAAACTTCTTGAATGTGGTTTTGAACACCTTGAGGGGTGCAGTTTTTAGAATGGTGTCACTTTTGGTAATTTTCTGTCATATTGACCCCTCAAAATGACTTCAAATGTGAGGTGGTCCCTAAAAAAATGGTTTCGTAAATTTGGTTGTAAAAATTAGAAATCGCTGGTCAACTTTTAACCCTTATAACTTCCTAACAAAAAAAATTTTGCTTCCAAAATTGTGCAGATGTAAAGTAGACATGTGGGAAATGCTATTTCTTAACTATTTTTTGTGACATATCTCTCTGGTTTAAGGGCATAAAAATTAAAAGTTTGAAAATTGCTAAATTTTTAAAACTTTTCCCCATATTTCCGTTTTTTTCATAAATAAATGCAAGTTATATCGAAGAAATTTTACAACTATCATGACCTACAATATGTCACGAAAAAATAAATGTCAGAATCAGTGGGATCCGTTGAAGTGTTCCAGAGTTATAAGCACATAAAGTGACAGTGGTCCGATTTCAAAATTAAGGCCTGATCATTAACCTACAAAATGGCTTGGTCGTTAAGGGGTTAATGAGGCTAACAAAGTTACTTTGCACTTTGTCTGTCCTCCAGTTTGACAGTGTTTTCCATTCTTAAGCAGGCACAAAAATGTCAACTGTGCTTTACTACCCGCCTTAAAGAAGGCAGACACTGCTGAATTAGACTCAAAAGGCTCATTTTTAGAGCAGGGTGGCCAAAATAAATCTTTTACTATAGCGCTCCATGAATTATGTGTACGTATCTAAGTGGGACAATGTTCTCAAAAAGACAGAAAGCGAATGGGACATTTCGTACATATGCCAACTCCAACTCAAAAATATTTCCCTGATCTGTACATTACTTGACCAAGAAAATGCAAAAACGCTCGTGCACGCTCTCATCATCTCCTGCCTCGACTATTGCAACCTCTTACTCTCTGGCCTCCCCTCTAGCACTCCTGCACCACTCCAATCTATCCTAAACTCTGCTGCCCAACTAATCCATCTGTCTCCCTGTTTTTCCCCAGCCTCTCCTCTCTGCCAAGCCCTTCACTGGATTCCCATTTCCCAAAGACTCCAGTTCAAAAACCTAACCATGACATACAAAGCCATCCGTAACCAGTCTCCTCCATTCATCTGTGACATGGTCTCCCAGTACTTACACGCAACCTTCGATCCTCTCAAGATCTACTTCTCTACTCCCCTCTTATCTCTTCTTCCCACAACCGCATACAAGACGTCTCCCGTGCTTCCCCCATGCTTCCCCCATACTCTGGAACCCTCTACCCCAACACATCAAATTTCCGCCTGCTACGGAAACCATCAAAAAGAGCCTGAAGACCCACCTCTTCTGAAAAGCTTACAACTTGCAGTGATCCTCAGTCTACTGAACCACCACACAACCAGCTCTACCCTCTACTAGTGTATCCTCACCCATCCCCTGTTGACTGTGAGCTCTTGCGGGCAGGGTCCTCTCTCCTTTTGTACTTGTATGTGTCATGTATTGCTCATGTTTATTTTACTTGTCTATGTATGCCCCTTTTTCACATATAAAGCACCATGGAATAAATGGCGCTATAAAAATGAATAATAATAATAATAATAATATTCCTTGAATATCTTTAACATTGTATTATCTGTTTTTGATGGTACTGTATGTTGCTTCCTGCATGTTTATCATCTCAATTCAGTTGATGCTAATACACACTAGTCTTTATCTGTCCATTTGGGTTTGTCTGTTTCCTGAAAGCAATTCATCCTGAATGCATTTTAGCTCTTGTCTCCTAATTATCCCCTCCTGTGTTTCTGTGACCTGTCTCCCTGTGGCTCCTGCCTCCTGAGCACACCTGGCGTAATCCGTGTGCACTTAAATTTTTATAAATGTGGAGTCACAGGTCTGTCTGACTGTGCTCTGGCTCTAATAAGTGTGGCTATTTAAGTGTACAGCAGAAATATGCCAGAAATGGACCAGAAGTGAAAAGAGGGTAAGAGTAAATACTGTTTATTATATGTAATTAGCTATTCTTTTTTCCCACATTTACTCTTTCAATTTGCTTACTTACGGCCTTACAGTTTTTGCTGAGCCATCGCGCCACCCTTGCAATATATTAATTTTAATGTTATTAATTATTAAATATCTGAGAAACTAGAGCCAATTTGGCAAAACCAAATTCATATTCTTAATCAGCACCATAAACTTAATATAGAACTGTTCAGACATCGTTGGCACCAAAATCATTGTATACCAGTGTAGTTTTTCTATATTTCTGCTGAAAAAGTCATCTGAGGGCTTGTTTTTTGCGTCATGAATTTACATTTTTATTGGTACCATTTTCAGGCACATCATATTTTTTGCTCGCTATCCACTTTGATTTTTGAGAGGCAGAGTGAACAAAAACCAGCAATTCAGGAATTGATGTTTTTTTTGGGGGGGTGGGTTATACCATTCACAGGGTGGTAAAAGTGAAAAGGCAGCTTTATTATTCAGGTCAGTAGGATTGCAGCGATACCACACATTGATTTAATTTTTCTGCCAGTTTTACACAATAAAAACTATTTTAGAAAGTTTCTGTGACCTATAGCTTTTTAATTTCTCCACTGACAGAGCTGTATGGCAGCTTGTCTTTTGTGGGACAAGATGACATACAATTTTTATTTATATTTGATCTTTTGATTTGTTTTTATCTCACTTTATTTTACAGGTATGATAAAAAAACATTTTTTTGCCACATTTCTTATCTTTTGAACAGTGCTCACTGAAGGGGTTAACTAGTGTGAATTTTTTTTTATAGGTCAGGTCATTACTCATGAGGCAATACCAAATGGGTACTTTTTTGCTTTTACATAAATATACATATTTATTGGTAAAATATTTTTTTTCTTATTTACTTTATGATATTTTTTAAAATATTTTTACAATTCCTAAACATTTTTTATTTTTTTACTTAGTCACTCTATGGGACTTTAATTTTAATAACACTGATCACTGTTATAATGCATTGCAATTTACATATACTTTAATGCAGGGTTCCCAACTTCAGTCCTCAAGGCCCACCAACAGATTATGTTTTCAGGATTTCCTTAGTATTGCTCAGGTGATAATTGCATCGCCTGTGCAATACAAAGGAAATCCTGAAAACATGATCTGTTGGTGGACCTTGAAGATTGGAATTGGGGAACCCTGCTTTAATGCATTACACTTGCCAGTGTGACATTGACAGAACACTTTGTAGACCATGGAGGTCATCATTTATGCTCCGATTGCCATGAATACCATCGGAATCCCATGATTATGTCATGGGGTGCTTATCATGTGGGGAGGGAGCTCCTTCTCTCTTAGTCTTCTAAATTTCTAATTGCTGCAGTCACTATCGATTGTGGCATTTAGGTGCAGGCATCTCTCCTGACTGTGACAGCCAGAGCTTGGTTATCACTTAAGTTAAGCTCCTGGCGGCGATCTTGCAGGCACAGCTTCTGTGCCCCGCATGATGGTCATGGCATATCTGTACATAATTGGGCGGGAACCCATTCACAACCATGACCTATAGGTAAGCTAAAGGTTGTGAAGAGATTAACAGTAATAGACTCCAAATGATTCTTTTCCCTCTTTAAAAATGATATATTGTTATGGTGGAATAAAATGAAGAATTTTATTAATCTCCTTTTCCTCTACAGTGTTTACACAGGAAGATCTCATGACAGTTGCTGATCTCTTAACCAACAAGAAGTGTGGTGTCACAACAACTAAAATAGACAAAAAGCTAAGTTGAGATATATCCCTGAGTACCGCAGGAATTATTAATGATGATACACAGTCCATTATTTCTAATATTCAAAGTTTCCATAAAAACAGTATCTGTACCACAGGACTGGCACATAGCAAATGTGGTGCCAATAATCAAAAAGGCTAAAAAAAAAAAGCTGAGCGTGGGAACTGTAGGTCTGTAAGTTTAACCTCTATTGTGGTCAAAATCTTAGAGGGATTTCTAAGAAATACTTTTCTGGAGTATCAATGAAAATAACCTCCTAACCCAGCATCAACATGGATTTATGAGGGATCTGTCCTGATCTGATAAGCTTCTATAAGCTAGCTTCACACTAGCGTTTTGGGAGGCAGCGCACGGCCGCCGCTAAGCCCCACCCCCTGCCCACCCCCTCCGGTCATCTCCGCCTAGTATCGCACACGGCTGCATGCGATCTGCACACCCTAACTTTAGCATAGGGTGTGCAGACCGTGCGCTAGTAGAATTTTACTTGCACTTCGCCCTTTTGACAGTGCGCCGGTGTGCTCCGAATGCACCATGTTGCATTTTGGTGTGCTCAGAGCACCGTCAAAAGGGCGCAGCACACGCAAATTTCTACTAGCGCACGGTCAGCGCACAGTCTGCGCACCCTATGCCAAAGATAAGGTGTGCAGATCGCATGCAGCCGTGTGCGATACTAGGTGGAGATGACCGGAGGGGGCGGGCAGTGGGCGGGGCTTAGCAGCGGCCATGCGCTGCGGCCCAAAACACTAGTGTGAAACCAACCTAAGGCAGTAAATTCCAGACTTGACCAGAATAAAGCCATGGATTTTGTCAATCTGAACTTTTTAAAAGTACTTGTTACGTAAAAGGTTGGTGAAAAATGAGAACAATGGGACCAAGGGAAACTATTTGTAATTGGGTTAATAACTGTCTCAGTGATAGGAAATAGAAAGCGGTAATTAATGAATCGCACTCTGATTGGGTCACAATTAATAGATGCTTACTACCAGGGTCAATATTATTGTTATTTGATCCTTGCTGTGACAGTGATGTCACTGCTAATATATTCATTTATTTCATCTTTTTATTTCATCTCTTTATGCACTGGGAATTCACAGCCAATATATAAACTTGTACAGCAGAGTATTAAAGCCCAACGTTTCGGCCCATCTGGCCTTTATGAAGGGTTAATTCTGCACCTTGCCAAACGTGCACGTGGTATGGCAAGGTGCAGAATTAACCCTTGATAAAGGCCAGATGGGCCGAAACGTTGGGCTTTAATACTCTGCTGTACAAGTTCATATATTGGCTGTGAATTCCCAGTGCATAAAGAGATGAAATAAAAAGATGAAATAAATGAATATATTTCTGGAAGCAACTTCGTTTTTGATATTGTTCTGAGTGCTAGAGGTGTTTTGACATTATTCATTCTATTATTTTCCTCTGAGCATCACTCTCTGCTGTGCCCTTTTTTTACGAGTGCAAGTAGGACCTTGATTCCACATTTTTTAGTGATGTCACTGCTGTTACCGTCTTTGTTTACAAGCTGCAGTGATGACATCACAACTGTAACGCACCAATGAGCTCAGTGATTGATAGCCACAGTGATGTGTAACTTATGATGTTACTGGTACAGACTGTAAACAAAGAGCAGTTCAGTGGCGGATGAGTATCGCTGGCACAGCTGTGATCTTTTTAAATTATTATTTCAATTTAACGCAGACCAAAAGACTGAAGAAACTTGTTCCCTTTAATGACCTTCTAAAGGGCTTATAGAGAAACTTTTCAATATTTGCAGTAAATGCTAAGCTCTGTAAGGTAATCGATACAGAGGAAAATAGTGTATTATTACAAAGTGATTTGGTGAAACTGGAGGCATGGGCTGAGAAGTGGTAATTGAAGTTGAGTACATTGCGTTGCAAAAGAATTCAGCCCCCAGGAACTTTTCAACCTTTTCCCACATATCATGCTTCAAACATAAAGATACCAAATGTAAATTTTTTTGATGAAGAATCAACAACAAGTGGAACACAATTGTGAAGTTGAATGAAATTTATTGGTTATTTTAAATTTTTGTGGAAATTCAAAAACTGAAAAGTGGGGAGTGCAATATTATACTATTTCCTATGTACGCCGACCACAGGCTTGCTTTCAGAGGAGATCTGCAGTGACAAGCATGGGGGTCTTCTGCAGACCCTCGGCTGTCATGGCAACCCATTGGCACCCCATCATTATTATTATTATCATCACGTGAAAGGGTCGCCAATGGGCATGTGTTATGAAGCACCTTCGAAGGTATCGAGTTAAATGCCACTGTCAGTGATTGACAGCAGCATTTAGCATGATAACAGCCATGGATGAATCGCAACTCCACCAGTGGCTGTTAGAGGCCAAATCAGCTGTCCTCTGCTGGAAAAGATGTGGGTTCAGCACCGGAGACTGCATCAAAAGGCGGGACATGACCTATAACGTACCTATATGCCATAGCTCGTGAAGGGGTTAAGTTTGAAAAAGGAAAGCTTAGGGATGATTTATTTATAATCTACAAATATTTCAATGGATTATAGTTCTAACGATCTGCACACAGTAGATCTAGGTCTGTAAAAATGATAAGGGGGTATCCTCTACAGCTAAAAGAAAGATTATTCAATCATCAGAGATTCTTTACTGTGCAAACAGTAAGATTATCAAACTCTCTGCCACAACATGCTGCAATGGATTACTCACAAGTTCAACAGCCTGGATGCTGTTCTAGACAAATATAACAGTATATTTCCACAATGGTACATTGATCAAGGGAAAAAGTATGGTGCAATTTGCATCTGCGTAATGGGATTTTTGCTTTATTTTGGAAAAATGTTTATAGGACGACCTTGAAGAACTTATGTCTTTTTTCAACCATAACCACTAGGATACTGTGGAAATGCATGGAAGATCAATTGACACACGAGTGAGTAATGAATTTCAGAATGATATATCACTAGAATACTGAAACTATACAATGTTTAATCTGGCTGAATCTTGTGATGAAAGGTATTTTAATAAAGTAAGCTATTAAGAAAGTATAATTAAGCCTTTGAGCAAAATGAAAAAAACTTTCTGTAAATTCCAGGTGTTGCAATCTTATCCTGTTGTGATTCACAAATGCCAAATATAATCTAGCCAACTTAATAATTATTTATGAAACTCATGTATGTAGAATGTTATCAGTTAAAAACATATAATTACTGGTTGACTGAGAAAATATAAAAATAAATTTAAAAGCCAAATATAGTTACATACTATCTGAAGAGCCCGGCGTTGCCTGGACAGAGTAACTATCTGTGGTTAGTTATAACAAATTATAATGATTATATTGCACATAAAAACATTTGACATCATATATTCAACACTACAGATTTGCAACACAAATTAACTAATCGATTACCTAAGTATTGATAGTATTTTATTTTCATCTCATTCAAGAGCCTTTTGATAAACAACATTTTTGTTTTTTCCTTTCAGTGCAAAGATGAACAGATTTTTGGCAGTTCCAACTCTTGAACACATCACGGAAAGTTAACAATGAGAAAAGCATGAATGGCATAAGTTGAATAGAGGAGGTCAGATATGACCTTAGTCAGATGCGACATCATTTGAAATGTGACATCTTTTAAAGTGTTACATCAGAAATATACCAGACTGGTAAATCATGGTATATTCTCCTTCATGCTGCCATGTCCTGATCCATCTACTTTCATCCACAGGTACGTCTGAACCCTGTTAATCCAGAATACCCACTGCACCCCTGAACCCCATGCACTACTCATCCTCTGTTTTAAACTGGTACGTCTGAACCCTCTTAATCCAGAATACACTCTGCACCCGTGAACCCCATGTATTCCTCATCCTCTGTTTTGTAACTGGTACATCTGAGCCCTCTTAATCCAGAATACCCTCTGTACCCCTGAACCCCATGCATTCCTCATCCTCTGATTTTTAACTGGTACGTCTGAACCCTCTTAATCCAAAATACCCTCTGCACACCTGAACCCCATGCATTACTCATCCTCTGTTTTGTAACTGGTACGTCTGAACCCTCTTAATCCAGAATACACTCTGCACCCGTGAACCCCATGTATTCCTCATCCTCTGTTTTGTAACTGGTACGTCTGAGCCCTCTTAATCCAGAATACCCTCTGTACCCCTGAACCCCATGCATTCCTCATCTTCTGTTTTGTAACTGGTACATCTGAACCCTCTTAATCCAGAATACCTTCTGCACCCCTGAACCCCATGCACTCCTCATCTTCTGTTTTAAACTGGTAAGTCTGAACCCTCTTAATCCAGAATACACTCTGCACTCGTGAACCCCATGTATTCCTCATCCTCTGTTTTGTAACTGGTACGTCTGAACACTCTTAATCAAGAATACCCTCTGTACCCCTGAACCCCATGCATTCCTCATCTTCTGTTTTGTAACTGGTACATCTGAACCCTCTTAATCCAGAATACCTTCTGCACCCCGAACCCCATGCACTCCTCATCTTCTGTTTTAAACTGGTACGTCTGAACCCTCTTAATCCAGAATACACTCTGCACCCCTGAACCCCATGCATTCCTCATCTTCTGTTTTTTTATCTGGTACGTCTGAACTCTGTTTTTTCCCCTGACTTTAATTCCATGTATCATACTTCAAACGTACTGTATGCATATTGATATGGCCATGCTCCTCACACCTAGTCTTATGCTTCCATCTTATCCTGCCTCTTTCTTCAGCCTTGATGCTAGTCAAATGTCCTATTAACTGCAATCTGGTTATTGCTCCCTGCTGTGAATCGTCCTCCTGCCCCCTCCTCCTCCCTTTCTCACTCACCTGGCTTCATTTCATGGACATTTGAATGGTATAAGTTGAACAGACCAGGTCAGATATGAACTTGGTCAGATGCGACATTATTTGAAGTGTTACATCAGAAATATACCAGAAATAGTCAAAAAATCGGTCAGAAGGTAAGAATAACCACTGCTTTCTTATTTTACTTGCTTTTCTTTTCTTACCCTACTCTTTAACCATGCTCACATTTGCCATCACTGTTTTTGCTCCACTAATCTTCACTCCCCTTCGCTATCCCTAAACCCCTGCACCCTCGAACCAAATAACCATCTCCCCCTCTCTCTTACTGCCCACCTCGCTTCATCTGCAGATCTGCTCCTACTAAAATCCAATACAAGTCGGTCACTCTCTTTCACCCACCTGATTTCCCTTTCTCTGCTTTTTCTCACTGCTGGTGACATATCCCCCAATCCTGGCCTCCCCCATGTCATACATCCCACTGACCCTCACCCCTATCTTTCTCACACTAATAGAAACTGCTGCAATCCCTCACTCTGAAAACCTGTGCCACTGACCCCCACCCTCCCGCTCCCTCTCTCTGGAGCACTTTGGAATGTCCGCTCCATCTGCAACAAGTTCCACGTGATCCACGACCTCTTTACCTCCCGTAACCTTTCCTTCCTGGCCCTCACTGAGACTTGACTGATACCCCCTGACACGGCTTCTCCTGCCGCACTGAGTTACAGCAGCCTCCACTTTACCCACACTCCTCGCCCTGGCAACAGACATGGTGGAGGAGTGGGTTTCCTTCCGCTTTCTACAACGCCACCCTGACATCAGCCATAGACTCAGTTGCCCCTCTAATGCATGGCAAAGTGCGAGGAATCAATAGGCAACCCTGGCACAACAACCTCACCAGAAAACTTCGACAAGCATCCAGGGTCACTGAGCGGCATTGGAAGAAAACACGCCTGCCAAACAACTTCACAGCTCTCAAACAAGCTACACTTGCCTTCAAATCAGCCTTCACCTCTGCTAAACAGACCTATTTCACAAACTTTGTATCTTTATTATCCCACAACCCAAAACAACTGTTCAGCACATTAAACTCTCTCCTCCGCCCACCACTGCCACCTCCAACTGCCCTCATCTCTGCCAAGGACTTTGCCACCTACTTCAAAAACTAGATCGACCAAGCAAGGCAAACCTTTACTGTTCCACCACCCCAACCACTCCACATACCAGACCTCTGCCCTTCCCTAATAACCTCCCTCTCCAACATCACTGAAGGAGAGCTTACTCATATCCTTTCCAAATCACACCTCACCACCTGTGCACTTGACCCTATCCCTTCCCACCTACTCCCCAACCTCATTAACACGCTCATCCCTGCCCTAACCCATCTCTTCAACCTATCGCTACCTTCTGGTACCTTCCCCTCTGCCTTCAAACATATCAACATCACACCCATACTCAAAAAAACAAACCTTGACCCAACTGCTATGCCCAGCTATTGCCCCATATGACTGCTCCCGTTTGCTTCCAAACTCCTTGAACAGCATGTCCATGCTCAACTTTCCTCCCACCTCTCATCTAACTCCCTCCTTGACATCCTCCAATCTGGCTTCCACCCCCACCACTCCACTGAAACTGCCCTGACCAAAATTACTAATAACTTACTCCCAGCCAAAGCTAACAGACAGTTCTCCATCCTCCTCCTTCTCGAATTGTCCTCTGCCTTCGACACAGTCCACCACTGCCTACTGCTACAGATTCTTTCTTCCCTTGACATCAAAGACCTTGCCCTGTACTGGTTTGCCTTATACCTTTCTGACCACACATTTAGTGTTTCTCACTCCCACACTCATCCTGCTCTCATCCCACCCTCTCTCCCCCAAGGCTCTCTACTGGGGCGCCTACTTTTTTCCATCTATACCCTTGGCTTAGGACAACTCATAAAGTTCCATGGCTTCTAGTACCACCTGTATGCGGACGACACTCAGATCTACCTCTCTGGCACAGATGTCACCTCGCTGCTGTCCACAATCCCGGAGTGTCTATCAGCCATATTCTCCTTTTTCACCTCTTGCTTTCTAAAACTCAATTTAGGCAAAACTGAACTCATTATCTTTCCTCCATCTCATGTATCTTCCCTACTCGATCTATTATGATAAACGGCATCATACTCTCTCCCGCACCTGAAATCCGCTGCCTCAGAGTAACTCTCGACTCTGCCCTGTCCTTCAAACCACACGTCCAAACTCTTGCCACCTCCTGTCGCCTCCAACTCAAAAATATTTCCAGAATCCGTCCCTTCCTCAGCCCTCAATCTTCTAAAACTCTTGTACATGCCCTCATCATCTCCCACCTTGACTACTGCAACACTCTCCTCTGTGGCCTCCCTGCTAACTCTCTTGCACCACTCCAGTCTGTCCTCAACTCTGCTTCCCGATTAATTCACCTCTCTCCTCACTACTCCCCTGTCTCTCTCCTCTGCAAATCCCTCCACTTGCTCCCAATTCCCCAACGAATCCAGTTCAAACTACTAACACTGACCTACAAAGCCATCCATAACCTGTCCCCTCCCTATATCTCTGAACTAATCTCCCAATACCTTCCCTCACGTAATCTTCGATCCTCCCAAGACATCCTACTCTCCTCCACACTTATTCGTTCCTCACACAACCGCCTCCAAGATTTCTCTCAAATATCCCCCATCCTCTGGAACTGCATGCTTCAACACGTCCGGTTATCTACCACCCTTGGATCCTTCAAATGGAACCGGAAAACCCATCTTTTCAGGAAAGATTACAGCCTGCAATAACCATTCTGCCGCCTCACCACCGCCTGAGCTGCTGCCTCATCACCACCAGAGATGCTGCACCCCTGACCTTCTGTCTCTTCCCCACTATCCCGCAGAATGTTAGTCCGCAAGGACAGGGTCCTCTCTCCTCTGCACCATTCTGTCATTGTAAATTTGTTTACTGTTAACGATATCTATAATTTTGTATGTAATCCCCTTCTCATGTACAGTACCACAGAATTAATGGTACTATATAAATAAATAATAATAATAAAAGCATGGAGATTGCAAATCGATCCCTACTACTTTCAAGGACTGTCCCTGAGTCTTGTAAGGCTGTGTGCACACGCTGCGGAATCTGCTGCGGATTGATCCGCGTGGATTTTCAAAATCCACAGGTCAAAAGACCTGCGGTTTATCTGCAGATTATCCTGCGGTTTTACCCTGCGGGTTTACCATCTCCACAATGGAGGAGATGGTAAACCGCTGTGGAATCCGCAGAAAGAATTGACATGCAATTCTTTCTGCGGTTTAGAAACCGCAGCAAAATCCGCACTGACAATTCCGCAGCATCTGCACTGTGGTTTCCTTTTCCCATAGGGAATAATGGTACTGTACACCGCAGCAGAAACTGCTGCGTATCTGCAGGGCCAAATCCACTGCGGATTCGCAGCAGAACCCGCAGCGTGTGCACACACCCTTAATAGACATTGCAAGTGCCAGTCGAAGTCGAAGTGGAAACTGGAGGCGTTTAAAATCAAAAGGTAAATTAGATGGAATGAGTGGAATTCTTGGAATGAAAATGTCCTCTCCTTTGGCACATCCTGTTGCTGAGCTGTGTATCTAATCTTATCCTGTGTGATACTGTCTCCTGAGATGTGTACCTAATCCTATCCTGAGTTGTGTATCTAATCCTCTCCTGTGTGAAACAGTCTGCTGAGCTGTGTATTTAATCCTATCCTATGTGACACTGTCTGCTGTGTGCTGAGCTCTGTATCTAATCCTATCATGTGTGCTACTGTCTGCTGAGCTGTGCATCTAATCCTATCCTGTATGATACAGTCTGCTGAGCCTTGTATCTAACCCTATCCTGTGTGATACTGTGTGCTGAGTCGTGTATCTAATCCTATTCTGTGTGATACTGACTGCTGAGCCGTGTATCTAACCCTATCCTGTGTGATACTGTGTGCTGAGCTGTGTATCTAATCCTTTCCTGTGTAATGCAGTCTGCAGAGCTGTGTATCTAATCCTATCCTGTGTGACACTGTCTGCTGAGCTGTGTATCTAATTCTATCGTGTGTTACTGTTTGCTGATCTGGGTATCAAATCCTATCCTGTGTGATACTGTCTTGTGAGCCATGTATGTAATCCTATCCTGTGTGATACTGACTGCTGAACCATGTATCTAATCCTATCCTGTGTGATACTGACTGCTGAACCGTGTATCTAATCCTATCCTGTGTGATACAATATCAGCGTATGTTCGCCAACACCACTTCAATAGGGAGATGCACGTTCTGGTCCAATGACCCAATTGGAGCATAAACCATCAGATAGAAAAAAGGAATAGCATCTCTTCCAGGTGATTAGATGTTGTCAAAAACTTTATTCTGCCAAAATGCAACGTTTCGACCTTTGCAGGACTTTGTCAAGCATGCTCAAAACCAAATTCAAGAAGGTGCTTCACAGGAATTTTTAGCATGCAGAAGGAAAAAAATTAACATTTACCTTTTTTCACAAAAATTTTACTTTAGATACAAATTCTTTTATTTTAGCAAGGGTAACAAGAAAATACACTCACTGGCCACTTTATTAGGTACACCATGCTAGTAACGGGTTGGACCCCCTTTTGCCTTCAGAACTGCCTCAATTCTTCGTGGCAGAGATTCAACAAGGTGCTGGAAGCATTCCTCAGAGATTTTGGACCATATTGACATGATGGCATCACACAGTTGGCGCAGATTTGTCGGCTGCACATCCCTGATGCGAATCTCCCGTTCCACCACATCCCAAAGATGCTCTATTGGATTGAGATCTGGTGACTGAGGAGGCCATTTGAGTACAGTGAACTCATTGTCATGTTCAAGAAACCAATCTGAGATGATTCGAGCTTTATGACATGGCGCATTATCCTGCTGAAAGTAGCCATCAGATGCCTGTTCTTAGCTGAGAGGAGTGGTACCCAGTGTGGTCTTCTGCTGCTGTAGCCCATCTGCCTCAAAGTTTGACGCACTGTGCGTTCAGAGATGCTCTTCTGCCTACCTTGGTTGTAACGGGTGGCAATTTGAGTCACTGTTGCCTTTCTATCAGCTCGAACCAGTATGCCCATTCTCCTCTGACCTCTGGCATCAACAAGGCATTTCCGGCCACAGAACTGCCACTCACTGGATTTTTTTTCTTTTTCGGACCATTCTCTGTAAACCCTAGAGATGGTTGTGCGTGAAAATCCCAGTAGATCAGCAGTTTCTGAAATACTCAGACCAGCCCTTCTGGCACCAACAATCATGCCACGTTCAAAGGCACTCAAATCACCTTTCTTCCCCATACTGATGCTCGGTTTGAACTGCAGGAGATTGTCTTGACCATGTCTACATGCCTAAATGCACTGAGTTGCCGCCATGTGATTGGCTGATTAGAAATTAAGTCTTAACACACAGTTGGACAGGTGTACCTAATAAAGTGGCCAGTGAGTGTATGTGTTAGGGTTGGCGGAACCCACCAAATAAGAAATTATAATGAGGTGCGTTCGCAACCCGGGGTCCACTGTGCGGTGATGGAGAAACTGCAGCTAGCACAATGGCAGAGCAAGGCTGCGAGAAAAAACTTAAAGCACACTGAGTTAAATGTCACTCAGTGTGCACAGAGCACAAAGTGACAAGCTCTGTTACACCACAGAGCGGTATTAGGAAGCAAAGCAAATAGGACTACACCTTGTTAGACTGCACAGGTGTATAGAAAAATACTAATTGGGGTTCCTACAGCTTAGCCCCCCAGGGAAGACTAAGCTGGTGATTGACCCTGCTCTGACACACGGTGTGCTTTAGCATGCGTGCCTGAGGATGCCCGGTGCAGATGCTACGCTCAAGCGGGAGTTCCGACCCTACATTGCCTGTCTAGACCAACACTTGCAGTGCTATTAGCGGCACACATGCACACAGGGTGGTAAAGTAGCCACCAACACACCAAACACACATGATACTAGCGCACAGGTGTGCGCCATTGAGAGCTTTTTATACTTTGCTCAAGTCCAGACAGACAGGACCTTGCCTGTGGACCAATCTGAAGCTGCCACATCACCAGAGCACCTGATGTCCGAGCACCAATGGGAAGGCACCATATCATGGACATGCTCAGAAGGGTGAAATCTGAACTTAGGCTCCAGAGCACAACGCTGCACGTGTAAACTAGTAGTCACCAGAGGCTTAGCTGGAGGGCCCACAGTAACTACACATGCAGCACATGCCTGGGCAAGGCACTGGCACCAAAGTCAGTGCTGAGCAGTCATCCCAGCGGCCTAGACTGAATGGGAGACCATAGCACCAGACAAGGGAAGGAAGGAGTGCCATTTAACTTTTTGAATGTAAAACTTGCTAGAATAATTATGGGATGCCATGTCCCATTTGGAGAGACCATGATATGCCTAAACAGTAGAAACCCCAACAAGTGACCATTTTTTAAACTATAACCTCAGGGAACCTATTTAGATGTGTGGTGAGCACCTTGAACCCTCAGATAATTCACAGAAGTTTATAATGTAGAGCGGTGAAAAGTAAAAAAAATCACAATTTTACCCCAAAAAATATTATTTTAGCCCCAATTTTTTAATTTTCTCAAAGGTAACAGGAGAAAATGGAACACAAAATTTGTAGTGCAATTTCTCCTGTTTGCGCTGATACTCAAAAGCTACTTTTGAGGCACAGTGCAAAGCTCAGAAGGGAAGAGGCGCCATATTGAAGTTCAGATTTTGTTGGACTGATTTGAGGTGCCATGTCACATTCGCAGAGCCCCTGAGCTGCCAGAACAGTTAAACCCCTCATTAGAGACACCATTTTACAAACTACACCTCTCCATGAATTCAAGTAGGGTTGCAGTGATCATATTGACACCACAAAATTATATACCATTGGACAGTGAAGAAAAAAATATTTACATTTTTACCACCAAAAATTTTGTTTTAGCCACAGATTTTACATTTTCATACTGGGAAATGGGTAAAAATGGCACCTAAATTTGTTCCACATTTTCTGATGAATGCACAAATACCCTATATATTGCTGTACAGTACTACTTAGCCACACTGTGAGACTCGGGAGGGACGGAGCACTATTAGCCTCCTAGAATAGTTTGCGGACTCAAAATTCAAAGCGACTAAGTGCTAGAAGAGCAGAATCCCCTCTCAAGTGACCCAATTTTGGAAATTATACCTCTTTGAGAATTTAACTTCAGGTGTAGTGACGATTTTTACTCCATGGGTGTTTTCCAGAAACAAGCAGCAGTGGATATTGCTGAGTGTAGTGACCAGTACGTTGTAGGGACCAGTACATTGTAGTGACTAGTACATTATGCCCAGCTCATTTTTCTGGAAACATGCACCAGTAAATTAGGGAGGCTTTCAACGTTACAGAAATGCCAAACATGTGGATTCTAAATGTGGCTTAGGCACACTGGGGGGCTCATTTTAATTTGGAAAGCAGAATTTGCTGAATTTCTTTTGGGGAGGGAACTTTTCGCTTTTACAGAGCCTTTGTGCTACCAGTAGCATGGAAGCTCCTTATATTTCTATTGACATATGATGGACCTGATTGAGGACTTTTTTGTAGATTGAGTTGAAGCTTTTATTGGAAACATTTTACATAACATTTGGGATCACATTTATCCGGTGCTCTACGCTAAGTACTTTATTTGGGGTTTCCATCTAAATCTCTGAGTGACATGATTCAGATGAAACCCCAAGGATTCATTCACTATAATGAATAGTTTCTTTGGACTCTGTCTGGCCTCTGTTCAGTGATGTCCTTTTTTATGAAGCGCACAAAACTGAGGCAGACTGCATTTTTATGCACACCTCAAAAGACAGACACTGCCAGATAATAGGCCAGACGGTGTGCATAGTGCATCCATCTGCCTCATTATAGGGAATCTTCTGCTGGAGGTTCCATCTGAATCACATATTTTAGAGATTTACACAGACACGGGTGCGCCGTGCCTTATTGAAATCTTTAGAAGGTAGAATAAACAAATTAACAGCAGGTGAATAATTGCTTTTATATATTTTTTCCACCGTTCCTTATGTGGTATAAGTGATTAGCTGACTTTATTCTTCAGTTTGAGCTAAAATTAACTCCTTTCCGATGTTGGGCGTAATAGTACACCCACGCCGGAATCCTTCCCATTGATGTGGGCTCCGGCGCTGAGCCCACATCTTTCGTGGCACATGTCAGCTGTTCAAAACAGCTGACATGTGCCTCTAACAGAGGCGGGTTGAATCGCGATCCACCCAAGGCTTTTAATCTGCTAAATGCTCCTGTCAGTCTCTGACAGCAGCATTTAACTTGTGCTTACTGGAAGCACAGCGGAAATCCCTCCCATCGGTGACTGCGTCACAAGATCGCTGGTCACCGATGGGTTCGCTACACATAGACGATCTGATCATCGTCTGTGTGTAGCAGGGGCGATCAGACTAATGCAGCTTCTAGTCTCCCATGGAGACCAATGAAGCATGCAAAAAGTAAAACAAAAGTTTTAAAAAATATAAAAAAATAAAAAAAATATAAAAGTTCAAATCACCCCCCTTTCATTTCATTCAAAATAAAACAATAAAAAAGAATCAAATATACACATATTTGGTATCGCCACATTCAAAATTGCCTGTTCTGTCAATAGAAAAAAAATAATTTACCCGCCCGGTAAATGGTATAATGAGAAAAAAAAATTCAAAATACCAGAATTGCCTTTTTTGGTCGCCGCTACATTTCAATAAAATACAATAATGGGCGATCAAAAGATTGTATCAAAGTGGTACTTGCAGGTACGCAGGATGCAGTGACGAGTCGCGAGACGATTTGGTGCTTTCCATAATAACGTTTATAGGACTAGAGAGAACTTTCCTCAGTCATGGCCTGATCAAACAAAAGGGGTAACAAGGGTTGCCCTCGCAGGGGCTCTATACAATCAAACACAAACGGGGTAGAACACAACAACGTCCGGCAATAGCCGGTAACTATAGGGCTGCGGTATGGCCGACTACGGGTCCTTAATTATATAGTCAACTTAGCCGTCCAGACGTCCCTCGCCATTCAGGATGGTGGTCTTTCAGCGTAGCAGTCGCTGGGCCCAGTTGCTGAGGCGTTGACGAAGTCTTCGCGCGCTCTGATGACACGGGAGCCCAACAGGCCCCGGCGGAGTCCTTGGACGGATGGGCCGCAGCCCCCGGACTGGGGTAAGTGGCAGTGATGTGGGGTGGCGAAGGGCAGGCCACCTGCACAGCTAAAGGCTGCGGCGGGGGATCCGTGGCAAGCAGAGGCTCGGCCCATGCTGCGGACTGGAGTGGGACAGTGTTGGCCACTGACGACACTGTACTTGCTGCGGCCACTGGTGAGAGCAGGGCGGCTGCGGGTGGCGGGGAAAAGGCAGCAGCCACGAGTTGCAGCGAGGTGGCAATGGCCGCGGGTTGAATTGTGGCCGCGGGCTGGAGCGGGGCAGCAAGTCTCGGATTATCATCTTGGCGCCGTCCCTTTGGAGTCCTCAGTGAACGTGTCCCTGGCACTGGTAAGTCGCTCGAGCTTTCAGTCGCTCCCACGGTCTCCTGCTGCCTCTGTCCCGGTCTGCTGACTCATCGTCCCGGGAATTCCCCGCCCCCTTTATACTGGTCCCTCCCCCAGCCCATCTGTCTGTCACAACGGTCCGTCCCCGAACTCTGTCCCCCGGGAATAGTTTCCCCCGGAACTTAGATGATGGCTCCCTTGGTTCCGGCCCGGGCACTCGACGGGGGTCGTTCCTCCCACACTCCCCCGCCCTGTATGCTAACCAGTCCTCGGGCGAGAGTTTCCGTAGACTCGGGTTAGTTTTTTGGGATGACAGCCCTTGTCGCCTTATGAACTCGTCCTGTTCGTAACGTTTAGGGGGTTTGCCAGCTGTTGACCGCTCGGAGTGTCGAAGCTCGGGTGTAGTGGAGTCTTCTGGGGTGGTGGAGGGTGGTCGAATAGTTGGCTCTGGTAGGATTCCCGGGTCTACTGTAGTGCCACTACTGGGGTGACCCGTAGATGCGACGGGGAAGTCCTCTTCGTCATCCAGGTCCCAGACCGTGGGTAGGGGGTCGGGGACCTGAGGGGTCGGTTCGAGCTGCGGGGGATCAGTAGACGTACAAGGCCGTAACATGTTACGGTGCACAACCCAAGTGAGAGGCGCGTTGTTTCCTTCAGACTGTATTTCGTACACAGGCCCGTCGGGGCTTATCCGGCGCAACACTCGGTCCGGGTTCACCTCCCACCGTGGTTCTAACTTTTTGGGGATGTTGATCAAGTACGAGTACCCGATCCCCAGTCTGAAAGTCAATGGGTGGGGGCAGTGCTCCCCCTGGGTGTTCTAGGTCCTGGAGCTTTGTATGGACGATTCGGTGGAGGGTCTGCAGCTGGTGCTGGTGGTTTTGGACCCACAAGGATACCCCGGTCCAGGGTTGGGGTTCCTCCGGGTTCAATTCTACTTCCATAATCCCCTTGCCTTCCCATCCGAACAGCAATGAGTAGGGGGTGTAACCAGTCACTTGATGCACCCGATTGCTATATACCCACACCAGCTCAGGGACATATTCAGGCCAGCGGGTCTTGCAGTTGCTCTCCAGGGTGCACAGCATTTGGATTAGTATACGATTGAATCGCTTGCAGGCTCCGTTTCACTGCGGCTGGTACGGCGTAGTCCGAGATTTATCGATACCGTAAAGATGATGTAGCTCTTCCATGACTTTTACCAGGAAGCATGCTCCTTGGTCCGAATGTATTCGTTGCAGACAGCCGTACACTTGGATAAAGTTTTTACAAATTGCATAGGCGTCTGACTCCGCTGTTTGGTCTCGGGTGGGGGTGACCACGGCGAACTTAGTGAAATGTTCCACCATAACGAGACAATGTTCATACCCCTGATAGGCAGGATCTATGCTCAGATAGTCCACTGTAAGAAGCTCCAGAGGGGCTGATGTTACAATAGTCTACACTGGGACTCGTTGTGCGGTGGGTTTAGTGAGCTCGCACGAGCGGCAGGTTCGGCAAACTTCTACAGCAGCATGCAAGCATAGGTGGTACACTATCTGCTGCAACCATTGTAAAGTCTTTTGAGCACCAAAATGGGCCCCCTTCTCATGGGCTTCCTGGGCCAGTTGGTTGAGATGGGCTCCGGGCACGATCACCTGCCATATCGTAGCTGACGTGGTTCGTGACATGGCTTGCCGATATAAAAGTCCCTTTTTGATGATTAGCTTTTCCCACTGGCGCAACATCAGCAACATATCTTTGGTCAAAGTCTGTCTCTGTGAGCCCGTGGGCAATTTACCGGTGGCCACCCATCGGCGCAGGAGTCCAACTTCTGTTTCTTCCTGTTGATGCTGAATCCATTTGTCGTGGGGTTGTTCCAGTACCCCTCCTAGGAGTCCCAGATGAGGTGCTTCTTGCGCGTTGACTGTAAGCACGGCGGTGGTGAGGGCGAGTGGCGTCTCTTCTGCTTCTAATTCGTCGTCTCGATTTCTCCCTGGGGTGGTGTGTTGGATTCTGGAGAGCGCGTCGGCGTGCACGTTTTCAGCTCCCCGTTTGTAGATGATCTTTTAATTGAATTTGGCCATCCGAGCCACCCACCACTGTTCTAGGGCCCCCAGTTTGGCATTCTCCAAATGGGCTAATGGGTTGTTATCGGTCCGCACAACTACTTCGGAGCCCGCCAGGTACTCTGCGACTCACTCCGTCATTGCCCACACTACCGCGAGGAGCTCGAGCTTAAAGGAGCTGTAATTGTCCGGGTTGCGTTCTGAGTCATGCAGCGACCAGCTACCGTAGGCGATCACTTTCTCCCAGCCATCCTGCACCTGTGACAATACAGCTCCTAGTCCCTGGAGGCTTCCGTCGGTATGCAGGATGAACGATTGCGAGAAATCCGCATATGCCAATACCGGGGCGTCCGAGAGGGCAGCTTTGAGATCTTGAAACGCATCTTCTTGCGGTTGCTGCCACTGGATTTTCTGTCCACTTGCCCCGGTGGGAGCCCCCTTCAGCAGGTCTTGCAGGGCTCGGGCTCAGCATGCAAAATTCTTCACGAACCGACGGTAGTAGCCGGCCAACCTCAAGAAGGCCCGCACATCTTTCACCGTCTCGGGGGTAGGCCACCCCTGGACGGCAGCGACCTTTTCCAGGGATGGTCGGACGCCCTCCGCTGAGACGGTATGCCCCTTGTATTCGATCTGGGTGCGGAACAGGTGGCATTTCTGGGGCTTTACCTTTAACCCGTACTTCTGCAGCAGGCTGAGCACCTGCCCCAACCGCCTCAGGTGGTCCTCGAACGTGGCGGAATACTTTAGATGATAATATCGTCCAGGTATATCAACGTGGCTTCAAAGTTGAGGTCTCCCAGACACCGCTCCATGAACCGCTGAAAGGTTCCTGGGGCGTTGGCCAGCCCAAATGGCATCCGATTGAACTCGAACAGTCCCATGGGAAGGATAAATGCCGTCTTGGCTCTGTCTTCCTCCGACATCGGCACCTGCCAGTACCCACTGGCCAGGTCTAGAGTTGAAAAGTACATCGCATTCCCCAAGGCGGACAGAGACTCTTCTATGCGGGGCAGTAGATATGAATCCTTGATGGTGCAGGCGTTCAACTTCCGATAATCCACGCAAAAACGCAGAGTGACATCTTTTTTCCGAACCTGGACAATAGGGGCTGTCCAAGGGCTCTGGCTTTCTCGTATGACCCCCTTCCGGAGCATTTGGGCTAATAGAGTTTTCACTTCCTGGTATAGCTGCGGTGGTATTTGCCGATATCGCTCCCAGATGGGGGCCGCTCCTGACGTGGGGATCCCAAGCATGATGGCTGTGGTACATCCGAAGTCGTCCTCGTGGCTGGCGAAGCCACTGTAAAATTGTCCAAGAAGTGTCTCTACCTGGAGAAGCTGGGCTGGCGCTAGGTTGGAAAGTTCGGCCCGCATTCTCTCCAGGATGGCTCAACCTTTCTCTTGGGCCGAGGATGCGGCAGTCTGTTGGGTCCGTACCGTTACTGCCCAGGGATCTTTGGGTTGCATCCTCAACTGGACTGTGGGGTCCGGCAGCATCTCCTCCAATGGCCTTACTAGTTTGGCCATTTCGGCCCGGGGCCTCAGGGCGATATCCTGATCTTCCAGGTTGACACAACACACCAAGACGGTCCCTTCCCGCAGTGTGGCTAGGGAACGGGCCACCAGGATGCCAGGGTGCAGGCGCTCCGAGGAACATAGTTCCACCTGCATCGCCACGTCCTCCAGTGGCATCGGGGCGCGGATCGGCAGAGCCACCACCATCTGCCCTGGAGGAAGCACGAGTGGGGGGGCGCCGGTGCGATGACCTTGCCCAGCGCCTCACTCTCCTGACACTCCTGGAGCACTTGCACCTCCCGCACCAACCGCTGGAAGACCTGCCCCTGGGATGTGCAAGAACCCCACTGACTTAGGGTCTCCTGCGTGGAATCGTTGAGGAGTAGATTGCCGAACTCCTGCAGTATGTTCATGCCCAAGATGATCGGATGACGGTCGTTAGTCTCTCCTTGGGTTAGGACCACTCCCCGGTGGCCGAGGGATTTACCACACAATGTCATCTGGAGCCACACCACTTCGGCGACAGGTACCGGAAGTTGGTTTGCGGCCACTAGTCATATCATGGGCCCCCACTTGGGCCTTGCCGCTTCCGGGAAATGCTGCTGGAAGTAAGCTGCCGACATGGTCGTTACCTGCGACCCCGTATCTACTAGACACCGCACAGCACGACCCTCGACTTCGGCCCATACTATTGGGCACCTAGCGAACAGTTCTTCGGGACTTCCACCACCCCTTGTTGTGGCTTCTGGCTCGGAGTCCCCCATGATCGGAGCCCTGTAGTTTAATGTCCGCCAGGGTGGGTATTTCCCACGCCGCAGACACTCCCGTGCGAAGTGGCCCAGTTCTCCACACTCTTAACACCGGGGTGGTGATGCTCGGCCATCCTGGGTATTGCGAGGCCCCCAGGGCATGGAATTGTAACCAGATCGGCCAGGAGCGGGCTCCGTTCTCTTCTTCACTTCAGCCAGCTTGCCCCGGATACTCTTCAGTTCTTGTCTCATTTCCTCAATCCATTGAGGTTCTTCGACAACGCTTACGGAAGACTCCATGCTCTGGGCCTTCCCCACAGGAGCTGTCATCCCCTGCTCTTGCTCTCATACCCGGGCCTGACTCCCCACTTCGGAGAAGGCTATATATAAGGGTTCACTCGGACCTGTTCCCGCAATGCCTGCTTGATTAGCGGGTCCCGGAGTCCAGTCACTAGCAGGTCACGCAGGGTAATGTCGATGGGCCCTACCCCTTTTCCGTCCTTCCTTTCTATGGTGGTGTGTAGCTCCTGGAGGGCGTTCATATACTGGGTGATGGTCTCCCCCTCCCCCTGCATCCGACTGAATAACCGGGTTCTCAACTCCCCCACGTCTGTTGGATCCCCGTGGTTCTCTTCCAGGATCTGCAAGACCCTGGCAAAGGTGTTGCAACATCCCGGGGGTCTCAACATAACCAACTTCTGGGCATCCCCATCTAGCACCATAAGGGCCACCTCAGCCTATAAATCGGGGGTCATAGGGTGCATGCGGAAAAGGCCCTGCATACGTTCTGTCCAGCTCCACAACAGCGTATCGGTGCCAGAAAACCGGGGCAAGTTATTTAGCATAGCCCCCAGGGAGATGCTGGAGCGGGGGCCCCCATCATCAGCATCGCCCGTGGCCCCACTCTGATCAGGCGCACCACCGTCTGCGCTCAGAGAGACTGCATCCTGCCAACTACGCCAAATGTGGTACTTGCAGGTACGCAGGATGCAGTGACAAGTCGCGAGACCATTTGGTGCTTTCTATAATAACGTTTATAGGACTAGAGGGAACTTTCCTCAGTCACGGCCTGATCAAACAAAAGAGGTAACAAGAGTTGCCCTTGCAGGGGCTCTATACAATCAAACACAAACGGGGTAGAGTACGACTAAGCCCGGCAATAGCTGGTCACTATAGGGCCACTGTTTGGCCGACTACGGGTCCTTAATTATATAGTCAGCTTAGCCGTCCAGACATCCCTCGCCTTTCGGGATGGTGATCTTTCGGCGTAGCGGTCGCTGGGCCCAGTTGCTGAGGCGTTGACGAAGTCTTCGCGCGCTCCGGCGCTCTGATGACACGGGAGCCCCACAGGCCCCGGCGGAGTCCTTGGACGAATGGGCCGCAGCCCCCGGACTGGGGCAAGCGGCAGCGATGTGGGGTGGCGAAGGGCAGGCCACCTGCACAGCTAAAGGCTGCGGCAGGGGATCCGTGGCAAGCAGAGGCTCGGCCCCTGCTGCGGACCGGAGCGGGACAGTGGTGGCCGCTGATGGCACTGTACTTGCCACGGCTACTGGTGAGAGCAGGGTGGCTGCGGGTGGCAGGGAACAGGCCGCAGCCGCGGGTTGGAGCGAGGTGGCAACGGCCGCGGGTTGAACTGGGGCTGCAGTGGCCGCGGGCTGGAGCGGGGCAGCAAGTCTCGATGATCGTCTTGGCACCGTCCCTCTGTAATCCTCAGTGAGCGTCTTCCCTGGCACTGGTAGGTCGCTCTAGCTTTCAGTCACTCCCACAGTCTCCTGCTGCCTCTGTCCCGATCTGCTGACTCATTGTCCCGGGAATTCCCCGTCCCCTTTATACTGGTCCCTCCCCCAGCCCATCTGTCTGTCACAATGGTCCGCCCCCAAACTCTGCCCCGGGAATAGTTTTCCCCGGAACCTAGATGATGGCTCCCTTGGTTCTGGCCCGGGCACTCGACAGGGGCCGTTCCTCCCACATCTACACCAAAATGGTATTAATAAAAATGTTAATTCAGCGTGCAAAAAATAAGCCCTCACTCAGCCCCAAGTTACGAAAAATGGAGACATGTTTGGTGTCTATAAACTCTTAATGACCTGGCAGGTCAGTTTTAGCATTTAATGAACATGGTAAAAAAAAAGCAACTCTGGAATTGCACTTTTTTGCAAGTTCACCGCACTTGAAATTTTCTTAGAATCATAGATTCTTCCTGTTTACCGTTACACGATATGTTAGAACCAATGGTGTCATTCAAAAGTACAACTTATCCTGCAAAAAACAAGCCCTCACATGGCAATTTTGACAGAAAAATAAAAAAAAGTAATGGCTTTTGGAAAAAGGGGAGCAAAAAATGAAACCTCAAAAACAAAAATACCTCTGGTCATTAAGGGCTTGTTTTTTGAGGGACAAGTTGACGTGTTTATTGGTACAATTTTTGGGCACATGATAATTTTTGATTGCTTTTAATTCCAATTTTTGGAATCTTAAACCAGCAATTCAGTAATTGTTTTTTCTTATGCCGTTTCGCTTGTGGTAATATTGATAAGGCAGTTTTATTCTTCAGGTCAATACGATTACAGCGATGACACATTTATATTTTCTTTTATGTTTTGCCGCTTTTACACAATAAAAACTATTTTATATGAAAAATAATTATTTTTGTATTCCTTCATTCTGAGAGTTATAACTTTTTTATATTTTCATTGATGGAGCTGTTTGTCGGTTTGCTTTTAGTGGGATAAGATGGTGTTTTCAGCTAAACAATTTTCATTAGCACTCTTTTTTATCATGCTTTATTCCACTTTTTGTTTGGTGGGATGATGATAAAGCATTGTTTTTTTGCCTAGTTATATTTTTTTTGTGGTGTTCACTAAAGGGGTTAACTAGTGAGACCTTTTTTTAGGTTAGGTTGTTCTAGATGCAGCAATACCAAATATGTATACTTTTTTTGTTTTTGTTTTTTTTCACAAAAAATGTATTTATGGGTACAAAATATATATATATTTATTATTTAGGGATTTAAAAAAATATATATACCATATATACTTGTGTATAAGCCGAGATTTTCAGCACATTTTTTTGTGCTGAAAATGCCCCCTCGGCTTATACACGACTCATTCAGCAGAAACCAGCGGGGGAGGGGGAGCGGCGGAAGGAGCTGGCACCTGGGAAGTCATACTCACCCCTCCCGTGCCTCGCTGAACGTCCCCTGCATCCTCCTTGTCCCAGAGTTGACAGCTTCTTCCTGCCTTCAGCGGTCACATGGTGCCGCTTATTAACATCATGAATATGGACACCCATGGGCGTGGAAGCATATTCATGACCTTAATGAGCAGTACCATGTGACCGCTGAAGGCAGGAAGAAGCTGTCAGCGCTGGACAATGGAGGATACAGGGACATTCAGCGACTGCACAGCAGGGTGAGTATGAAGGAGGAGGATAGGGGCAGCATGGGGGAGGACTGGGGCAGCACAGGGGAGGACGGGGGCTGCATGGAGGAGGACAAGGGCAGCACAGAGGAAGACTGGGGAAGGACAGGGAAAGCATGGAGGAGGATGGGGGCTGTGCAGAGGGCATTGGAAGCATGGAGGAGGACGGTGGCAGCACGGAGGAGGACGAGGGCTGCACAGAGGGCATTGGAAGCATGGAGGATGGGTGCAGCAGGGAGGAGGACGGGGCACCATGGAGGAGGACGGTGGCAGCACGGAGGAGGATGGGGGCTGCACAGAGGGCATTGGAAGCACAGAGGAGCACGAGGGAGGACAGGGAGCTGAGCCATACATAGAAGGGGGAGCCGAGCCACACATACTGGGAGGGGGGAGAGCCACACAGAGCAGGACAGGGATGAGGGGACAATGTACACCCAGCTTATACTCAAGTCATTAAGCTTAGACAGTTTTCCGTGGCAAAATTAGGGGCCTCGACTTATACTCGGGTCGGCTTATACTCGAGTTTATACGGTATTTACAAATTTCTCTCATTTTTTTAACTTTTCAACTTGTCCCACTATGGGAATTTCAGTTTTTGCGGTCTGTTCACTTGTAAAGCATAGCAAAGCAGATGCAAACTGTCAGTGCTACACTGACAGACAAACTTGCTACACCATGCATTGGTTCACCATAGAAACATTTGGTCCCTCACGAGGATGCCAATCAGAGAGCAAACGGGACTCCGTCTCTCTGCTTGCCTGCTAAATACTGCGATTGATTTTGTTTGCAGTATTTAGGCAATGTGGTAATGTCACAGGCAAAGTCCTGGAGGCTATTATCTTCAGTGATTTGAAACCCACAAGTTTGATCAAGCACACTATGTGTTGACAGAGGTTAATTGGCCATTTTAATGGCCAAGTTTTTGTGGACAACCATAGAGCGGATGGGAGGTTGTCCACGTTATCTCCACTCCAGGGTGTGGTCACTCAGAAAACCTTCTGAGGCTTTCAATGTTCAGTGTGTCTGGAGAGGCTAACTCCGGAGAGGTGCTTGTGTTGGTACCTAAATTGAAATATGTGTTTTTACTAACCCCGAGAGGCAGGTACCAGAAGATGTATGGACTGGTGATATACCAATTTGTTTTGTTTTCCTGTTTTGCCCAAAGGACAGTGTTTATTTTTACTTCCCCATGGTTTATGCTACATGTATAATATAGCTTACATAGAAAAAATTCAAAAGAGCTCACACAACAAGATATGGCCTTACCAGAAACCTGTCTGATGTGCAATTGTTTCTGGTAAAGGCATTACATGTATAATATACCAGTGGATGACTTAAAGAGACAGTATTTCCATGTCTACTTCCATGTCCAGCTGAGTGAGCCAATCTGTAACAGGGGTCAAAGTGTTAGGAGCGGTGCTGGAACCGCTCCTGCACTGAGTGCCGGACGTCAGCTGTCAGAATCATCTGACACCCAGAAGCGATCGCTATGACGTATCTGGAGCACCTGCCAAGGCCGTGGGGATACTCGGTACCTGGACGGATCTTAAGGTGATGTGTCACGGCAGCAGTGACCCGGTCCGTGGCCCTGGGAGTCCAATGACAAATGATGATTAAAGGGGAAATAAAGTTTATAAGAGATGATTAGTGACGCAACGTGTGGCACTCGGCCAAGGATGGCCAACGCTGCTTAAAGAGACTGCTGGGGCTGATGGTGATGCAGCAGAGATGATACAGCTCTCCACAGGTATAACTTAATCCCATGGCAATTATATTGTTAAAGATGGTGATAATGGATGTAGTGAAGGGTGGATAGCGCAGTAAATAACTCCGAGGACACAGCAGGGTGTAGTTTCCACACTTTTACTCACTGTTTGAAGTGCAGGTCAGGGCACTAGTTACAGATGACAATGGACGTCCGGGGAGCCTGGAAGCAACTTAGGATCCACTAAGCCAGATGGGTTTTGAGGCCTCCTTACTGCACTGTCATCTGAGGTCCTTGCTGCCTAAAGCTATGCTCAGTTCTCTGTTTCTTATTGTTCTGAAGTACTTGCCCGTATGGCAGGCAGCTTGAGCATATTGCAGGTATCATTCCTTTGTGGAGGCTCTGGGCTCAAGTCTGCTGCTCTGCTTTCGGGTGTTTGCTGGGCCAGGAGACCTGCAATTCCCTGCTCTCTGGATTAAGGTGCTGGGACTGTTGCACCCGTCAGCCACGGACTCCGGCGTCCGGCTTCTAGCGCTGTACTCTGGAGTGAGCTTGGTCACAGATCCACTCCCCAGGTTCTTTTTCACTTCTCTTTCCTCTCTTTACTCCGACTCTGTCTCTCTCAGTCCCAGACAGTGACTGTCTGACCCCGCCTCCAGGTCAGAACTAAAAGAGAAGCTCCCCTGAAACCGGGTTTAGAGCTCTCCCTTCTGGTCTGGAATCAGGAAAAGTGTTGGATGTAAGTGTTATCTGGTCAGGGAACCCCTCTTTGCTTCCAGGCATGTCGTTACCCCCCCCTGTGAGGGAGGCAATGCCACTGTGGCAACCGGACTCCTGGGGTGTCACAAATCTATTCTTGGATAGATCCATATATGGAAACATCAAATGTCAGGAAGTGGTTAAAATAGGTGAAAAGGTTGCAGGCACAAAGGTTGATGGCAACTGTTTGCACTATGGAATCGAAAAGAGTGGAACTTTTTAAATGAAATGTGCTATGGACTAATTGAAAGAGAAAAATATTGTCTATCTCCGGCATGTGGAAATAATTCTAAAACTGAAGTCAGGATTAGCTCCATTATTCAATGTGACCATTAGAAGGTATGACCAATTCTAGTCCCGAGACAGTTTTCCCCCAGCATGTACTAATACTGTACTACCTTATGGGTATGTTCTGTTGCCTTGCCTTGTTAATAATTTATTAATGACACGCAAATATAATGGTGACCATAGACCTAAAGATATCATAATGATCTTGTACAGTGAGCCTTTATTTTTTATTAGCAATTAGAATGCCTGTGGGAAAGCAGCATGCATGCAATTATAGCTTCCTACATCTATTTTTCTTGATTGACGGTAAAAAATGTTACCATTTTTTAATAACCAAATGTTATTGATCAGGAAATATACTAAATGCTCATAGTCCTGAAGGTTCATTCAAACCTCCTGCTGGTCAATAGACCCCACAAAAGCAGTATGAGCTCTCCTCATGCCAAAGGCAGAGGATAAAAGAGAATCTAACACCTGATACATGCTGGCTAATCCATGAGCAGCATCTATCAGGCACTGGATGTATGTATCAGGCACAGGTTTGTGGACTCTGAAATGCTGTGACATTTCCAAAAAAACCGCAACACACTTTAACCCTTTAATGACCGCCAATATGCCTTTTAACGGCGACAGTTAAGGGTACTTATTCCTTAGCGCCGTTTTTAAACGGCGCTGAGAAATAAGGTTATAGCACCCCCCAGCATCAGAAAATCTCTGGAGTCTCGGCTACCAGGCATAGCCAAGACCCCGGAGAGCATGATTTGGATCAGTTTTTACCGACCCCTGTGTTGTGATCGCCGTTATTCATGGAACAATGGCAACCGTAAAAATAAAAAGTTTGATTTCCTATTTATTTCTCTCTCATTTGATATGATCTAGCACATCAGAACTAAATGGTGTATCCCTTCGGCTATGTCCCCCGGCCCCCCGGCGTATTCTTCCGGAAGAAAATGGCAGGGCATGCGGAATGTGCCTGCCGAGATCTGCAACAATAGGAGATTTCTCCTATTGGTTCATTTTGATTACTGTGACGACCATTAACGACCATTAATTACGTTTAGACGTGCTAGGAATTTACGTGATCTCCTAACTAAAAGTCATCATACGGACTTACAGCCACAGGCGTTTTTGGGTATTGGTTCAACTATGGGTGGTTGTTCTGCTTGTGGCCGTTGTGTGGCATGCCCCAACGTGGACAGGTGTGATGATTTCTATAATTTGGCTGGTACAAAAAACTATAGTATTAAGAAACGAATCACATGTACCACATGGTATGTAGTGTACTTTGCCACTTGCCCTTGTGGATTAACCTACGTTGGGATGACGACGAGACAGCTTAAAGTCCGGATTAGAGAACATGTTTGGGGCATTCAAGCCGCCGACAGGCATGATGAGTCAACCACCCTTAAAACTATCCCCAAACATTTTAAGTTATTTCATCAATGCAACAGCTCTCTTTTGAGAGTTTGTGGCATTGATGTGTTGGAGATTAATATTAGGGGTGGTAATTTGTCCAAACGTTTAGGTCAATTGGAGTGTAGATGGATCTGGACCCTCAATACTGTTCAGCCATACGGATTAAATGAGAATCTCAGCTTTTCGCCATTTCTCTAGCCACCGGTTCACTGTGCTTGGTTATGCTTCCGCATACATTATTTTTAATTGGTTTTAATTATGTATTTGTCTCTCTTTTTTAGTGATTTGTGTTACTGATGACGGCTATCTGTATCCGGTTACTTGCATGGACGCGTATCTACCTCTGGATCTATTCTACAATCGTCGCTATATATATATTGTATGTGCTGGTGTTTTTCGCCATCTTGTTTTTTCGCCTGTGGAGATATGTATATATATAGATATTTTGTGGTCTGTATTTTTGCTTAAATAGATTGATATTGTATTTGTCATGTTGTGCATGTGCCTCTAATGTAATGATTTACATGTGCGCTATAATACTGGCATAGCTATTATGCTTGTTATGTATCTTTCTCTATATGCATCTATATGGGATCTTTTAGATACAACTGTATTAGTACTTCCATTTTTTCTGATGACACTATATATATGTATATACTTCTATAATAATGTTAACAAGGTTTTGTGTATATTGCTATATCTACCTGCGAATTTATGGCGATTAAGTCTGTTCGGGTATGGGTTTCTATTATATGGATCTATGTTATCAGTCTACTGTATGGTGCTACCTTTATGAAGCCATTTATCCTTTGTTACTATTATAAATCTTTTATTGGTGATGCTCATTATAATACTATATAATTTTTTGTTAGTCTATGTCCTTGTGACATATTTTGATTATTGTTTCCAGTTGCCCATTTTTCTGCCAGCACTTGCAATGGTGCGTCCTGTCTTTTCCATTGCATTGCGCGTGTGCCCTGCTCTCGCTGCGTCGGCCGGCCCGCGGCTCGGCAGTGCGCTGACTTCCGGGTCACGTGGGGCCCCACGTGACTCTGGTTCTCGGCTGCCCGCGTGAGCGCGATCCGGCGGACGTGACATCACCGGGGGGCCGCGTGGCCGCAATGATGTTTCCGGTATGGAACATATTTAAAGACCTGATCTACAACTTGGAGCTTATCCCCCCTGATGAAGGCACGCCGAAACGCGCGTTGGGGTTGGTAGGTCTGTCCGGGAGGGTCGCTTTCTTGTTTACAAGGTACCTGTATACTTTCATGATTTGATGTGTTAATAGTGGTATTAACCTGTTAGATGGATGTGACCCGGTTTTGGTCATGGCAATTTTGCCTGAATGGGTACCTTGTATCTATCACCATTTGGCACAATACTATGAGTGATTGATATATTCATAATACTCTGTTGTTTATTGATACTCCCTTGTGACATACCTACCTTGGGCTTTTTGTATGTGGTTGATATAGCCATTTTCCATCTTCCAGCCCTTTTCTGTGCATGTTTGTCTGTACAATTTTTATATACCAATAAAGTTGTTTTTACTTTGTGTTTGACCTTATGACTGTATTTGCTTGTTGTTTGTGAGTTTAACATTGCAGTTGGTCTTCTTCTGTCCTTATTGTGGTGGATATGTGAGATTGTGGCTGTGTCCATTATAAAATTTCTATTTTTTCCATCCACTATGTTCATTGGACTATTCTTATATTTATACTTTGCTGTGTTATGCACAGGTGGTCTTGCTGATGAAACGGACTATCGAGCCAAAGGGAAAGTATGGCTCAACCAATTGGATCAGACCTTCGGTGCTGGTGGGGCTGGTGCACAGTCTGCTGGTGCCTCTGAGTGTGATGATAAGCTGATGATGGTTAAGAACTCATTAATAAAACGATCCAAGACATGGTGGAACAAAATATTTTTGGAAAAATACATTCTTAATAAGATGATTCCCAGGGGTTTGAGGGTTCGTGTAACACCTACGTTTCCTGTAGAAGATGACGTATTTATTAAAAAATGGGAAGAAGCTTGTAACAGTTGCTCTTTTACTCTTATGCAGTTGTTGGTTAACCCCTTCACCCCCAAGGGTGGTTTGCACGTTCATGACCGGGCCAATTTTTACAATTCTGACCACTGTACCTTTATGAGGTCATAACTCTGGAACACTTCCATGGATCCCGGTGATTCTGACATTGTGTTCTCGTGACATATTGTACTTCATGTTAGTGGTAAAATTTCATTCAAATAACTTGCGTTTTATTTGTGAGAAAAACGGAAATTTGGCGAAAATTTTGAAAATTTCGCAATTTTCCAACTTTGAATTTTTATGCCCTTAAATCACAGAGATACGGCACACAAAAAACTTGATAACTAACATTTCCCACATGTTTACTTTACATCAGCACAATTTTGGAACCAAAATTTTTTTTTGTTAGGAAGTTATAAGGGTTAAAAGTTGACCAGCGATTTCTCATTTTTACAACACCATTTTATTTTTAGGACCACATCACATTTGAAGCCACTTTGAGGGGTCTATATGATAGAAAATACCCAAAAGCGACACCATTCTAAAAACTGAACTCCTTAAGGTGCTCAAAACCACATTCAAGAAGTTTATTAACCCTTTAGATGCATCACAGGAATTTTTAAAAAAAAATGAACATCTAACTTTTTTTCATAAAAAAAATACTTCAGGTTCAATTTTTTTTCTTTTACCAAGGGTAACAGGAGAAATGGGACTGCAAAAGTTATTGTGCAATTTGTCCTGAGTACGCTGATATTTGATATGTGGGGGGAACGACTGTTTCGGCGCATGGCAGAGCTCAGAATGGAAGGAGCGCCGTATGACAAAATGCAAAAATGGCTGGAATTCAGATTGGACGCCATGTAACGTTTGGAGAGTCCCTGATGTACCTAATCAGTGAAAACCCCCTACAAGTGACCCCATTTTGGAAACTAGACCCCCCAAGGAACTTATCTAGATATGTGGTGAGAACTTTGAACCCACAAGGGCTTTACATAAGTTTATAACGTACAGCGGTACAATTAAAAAATCATATTTTTTCCACAAAAATGATCTTTTCACCCCAATTTTTATTTTCCCAAGGGTAACAGGACCCTAAAAGTTATTGTGCAATTTGTCCTGAGTACGCTGATACCCCACATGTGGGGGTAAACCACTATTTGGGAGCATGGCAGAGCTCGGAAGGGAAGCAGCGCCATTTGACGTTTTTGGCTGGAATTGAGATCGGAGATCATGTCGCGATTGGAAAATCCCTGATGTACCAAAACAGTGGAAACCCCCCACAAATGACACCATTTTGGAAACTAGACCCCCTAAGGAACTTATCAAGATGTGTGGTGAGAACTTTGAACCCCCAAGGGCTTCACAAAAGTTTATAACATACAGTCGTACAATTAAAAAATCATATTTTTTCCACAAAAATGATCTTTTCACCCTCAATTCTCAATTTTCCAAGGGTAACAGGACCCTAAAAGTTATTGTGCAATTTGTCCTGAGTATGCTGATACCCCACAAGTGGGGGTAAACCACTATTTGGGCGCATGGCAGAGCTCGGAAGGGAAGCAGCGCCATTTGACGTTTTTGGCTGGAATTGAGGTCGGACACCATGTCGCGATTGGAAAACCCCTGATGTACCTAAACAGTGGAACCCCCCCACAAATGACACCATTTTGTAAACTAGCTCCCCCAAGGAACTTATCTAGATGTGTGGTGAGCACTTTGAACCCCCCAGTGCTTCACAGAAGTTTATAACGCCCGGGCGTGAAAATAAAAAATTTGTATTTTTTCCACAAACATGATCTTTTAGTCACCATTTTTTTATTTTCCCAAGGGTACCAGGAGAAATTGGACCCCAAAAGTTGTTGTCCAATTTGTCCTGAGTATGCTGATACCCCATATGTGGGAGAAAACTACTGTATGGGCACACGTCGGGGCTCGGAAGGGAAGTAGTGACGTTTTGGAATGCAGACTTTGATGGAATGGTCTGCGGGTGTCATGTTGCCTTTGGAGAGCCCCTAATGTACCTAAACAGTGGAAACCCCCCACAAATGACACCATTTTGTAAACTAGACCCCCCAAGGAACTTATCTAGATGTGTGGTGAGCACTTTGAACCCCCCAGTGCTTCACAGAAGTTTATAACGCCCGGGCGTGAAATTAAAAAATTCGTATTTTTTCCACAAACATGATCTTTTAGTCACCATTTTTTTATTTTCCCAAGGGTTCCAGGAGAAATTGGACCCCAAAAGTTGTTGTCCAATTTTTCCTGAGTATGCTGATACCCCATATGTGGGAGAAAACTACTGTACGGGCACACGTCGGGGCTCGGAAGGGAAGTAGTGACGTTATGGAATGCAGACTTTGATGGAATGGTCTGCGGGTGTCCTGTTGCCTTTGGAGAGCCCCTAATGTACCTAAACAGTGGAAACCCCCACAAATGACCCCATTTTGGAAACGAGACCCCCTAAGGAACTTATCTAGATGTGTGGTGAGCACTTTGAACCCCCAAGGGCTTCACAGAAGTTTATAACACTCGGGCGTGAAAATAAAAAAATCGTATTTTTTCCACAAACATGATCAATTAGTCCCCAATTTTTTCATTTTCCCAAGGGTAACAGGAGAAATTGGACCCCAAAAGTTGTTGTCCAATTTGTCCTGAGTACGCTGACACCCCGTATGTGGGAGAAAATTACTATATGGACACACGTCGGGGCTCGGAAGGGAAGCAGTGACGTTTTGGAATGCAGACTTTGATGGAATGGCCTGCGGGTGTCATGTGAGTTTGGAGAGCCCCTGATGTACCTAAACTATTGAAACTCCCCACAAGTGACCCCATTTTGGACACTAGACCCCCCATGGAACTTATCTAGATGTGTGGTGAGCACTTTGAACCCCCAAGTGCTTCACAGAAGTTTATAACACTCGGACGTGAAAATAAAAAAATCATTTTTTTCCACAAAAATGATATTTTTGCCCCCAATTTTTTATTTTCCTAAGGGTAACAGGAGAAATTGGACCCCAAAAATTCCTACATGTGGGGGTAAAACACTGGGCGCATGGCAGAGCTTGGAAGGGAAGGAGCACCATTTGACTTTTTCAACTCAGAATTGGCTGGAATTGAGATCAGACGCCATGTTGCATTTGTAGAGCCCCTGATGTGCCCAAACAGTGGAAACCCCCAATTCTAACTCCAACCCGAACCCCAACACACCCCTAACCCTAATCTCAGCCCTAACCCTAACCCTAGCCCTAACCCTAACCCTAGCGTAACCCTAACCCTAACCCTAGCCCTAACCCTAACCCTAATGGAAAAATGGAAATAAATACATTTTTTTTATTTTACTATTTTTCCCTAACTAAGGGGGTGATAACGGGGGGTTTGATTTACTATTTATGGCGGTTTTTATGCTTGGCAGCTGTCGCATGCTAAAAGATGCTTTTTATTGTAAAAATAGTTTTTGAATCACCACATATTGAGAGCTATAATTTTTCCGTATTTTGACACACCGAGTCATGTGAGGTCTTATTTTTTGCGGGACGAGTTGACGTTTTATTGGTACCATTTTCGGGCATGTGACATTTTTTGATCGCTTTTTATTCCATGCGGTAAAATTGATAAAGCGGTTTTATTCTTCGGGGCAGTACGGTTACGGCAATACCTCATTTAGGTCGTTTTTTTATGTTTTGTCGGTTTTATGCAATGAAAACTTTTATATAAAAAATAATTATTTTTGCATCGCTTTATTCTGCAAGCTATAACTTTTTTATTTTTTCGCTGATGATGCTGTATGGCGGCTCGTTTTTTGTGGGACAAGATGACGTTTTCAGCAGTATCATGGATATTTATATGCGTCTTTTTGGTCGCGCGTTATTCCACGTTTTGTTTGGCGGTATGATAATAAATCATTATTTTTTGCTTCGTTTTTTATTTTTATTTTTTAAGGGGTTTGCTAAAGGGGTTAACTAATGGGACAGTTTTATAGGGCGGGTCGTTATGGACGCGGCGATACCTAATATGAGTACTTTTTTTGTTTTTTTTTTATTTGCAAAAAATGTATTTATTGGGGGAATTTTTTTTTTTTTTTCTAATTTGGCGATTTTTTAAATTATTTTAACACTTTTTTTTATTTTTTTTTAACTTTATTAAATAGTCCCAGGTGGGACATCACTGTCCTGTGACAGAAGAAGTGCAGAAGGCTTCCTCATGCCTGCGCTTTGCAGGCACTGAGGAAGCCAGCTTCCTGCAGGCCCCCGAAGGCCCCCATCGCCATCTTGGATTCGGGGGCCTGCAGGAAAGGAGCCCCCCGCATCAGCGCTGCACATTGTGCTGCCGTGGGGGGCTCAGGGAAGCACGGAGGGAGCCCCCTCCCTGCCGATGCTTCCCTTTAACCCCCGGTACACCGCGATCATGTTTGATCGCAAGGGGTTAACGTGTCGGGGGCGGTCCGTGACCGCCCCTGACACATTGTGCTGGGTGTCAGCTGTGATAATCAGCTGACACCCGGCCGCGATCAGCGGCGCTCACCACGTGGGCGCCGCTGATCGCAGTAGACGTACTATCCCGTCCATGGGCATAAGGGCCCAGGTCCCATGGACGGGATAGTACGTCGGATGGCAGGAAGGGGTTAATTTTAATAACTCCAGTATTTGTGAGCTGGATAGACTCATTGATGAGTTACAAGTGGATCTGAGAACCGATAGCCCCAAAGAGAAATTACAACAATTTGATCTTGATTTGGAGAAATCCATTGATAGTCTTGTTAAAAAGATTCAGGAGAATCAACTCTCCAAGTATAATAGGGACATTAAGGATTACCAGAATGGTAAGGTCTATCTATGGAGAAAAATCCATCTGAATCTACCTCGTACATCATCCAATACCTCACTTTCGTCGGTCAGTGGACAATCGAATGTGTCGGCTTCTTCCGGTACACATCTACGTGACCACTCATATCATCCCTATAGGAGACAGTATACCCATCAAATTGGCCTGGACAAAAGGGATAATAGGGTAATCAATTTAAGTCATTATGTATTATCCCCTTCTGATTTATCTCTTTTGGGCAGGGGCTTTTCCTTTTCACCTTCTCCAGAATTTGACGCATTTGCCACTGTTAAAGATCTTAATCTTTTTGCCAGGTCGTTACTGCTGAAGAGGCATTTCTTTAATAATGACACTAATATACTTTTTCCTACAGAGGAGGAACAGAAGGCCTTAAGAACCTTAGAGGAGCTGGCGGTGGAACACATCCACGAGGGAGGTAAGATCCCTCCATCTATACGTCCTCGATCCACGAAGTTCCCCCCCCTGGCCTCGTGTTCGAGTGTTGATCTTTTTGTCCAGGTGGTGACCCGGGAACTCATTCAGATCCCCAGATTTTTCAAAAAAGACAACTTGACTAGGGAGGAACGTGTCAGATTGAGACACTTCCAGAGTCTCCCGGATGTGGTGCTGAAGCCAGCTGATAAGGGTGGTAATGTCGTCCTGTGGCCTACTAGGTTATACGAGAGGGAAGCTTATCGTCAGTTAAACAATAGCATATGCTATAAGAAATTGACGTATAATCCTTCGAGTACTTATTCCAGTCAATTGGAGAACATCATAAAAAAGGCTACACGGGACGACATTATCACCAAGGAGCTGGCTTCGGCACTACTGGTTAGTGAGCCTACTGTGGCCACTTTCTACTTATTGCCAAAGATCCATAAGGATCTGAGGTCACCACCTGGTCGACCTATTGTATCAGGGAGGGGTAACTACTTGGAGCATGTCAATCACTGGATTGATTTCTACCTTCAGCCCCTCGTTACAGCTCTCCCCTCATATCTGAGAGATACAGGTGAACTTTTGCGCAAGGTCGATGGCCTTTGCCTTGAGGGTGAATCCCTGTTGGTTTCAGCAGACGTGGAGTCCCTGTATACTAACATCAAACATAAAGATGGTATAGCTGCAGTTCGATTTTTTCTGCAAACTTCTAATCTATCGATTGCCTTGAGGGGACTCCTGCTGGAACTGCTGGAATTCACCCTCACACACAATTTCTTTGTGTTTAAGGGGTCCTTCTTCCTACAGCTCCATGGGACAGCCATGGGCGCGGCCTTCGTGCCGGCCTATGCTAATCTGTTCCTGGGGCTGTGGGAGAGGGACCTCTTCCTTTTGGGCAGGGTGCCATCAATAGATCGCGTCCCCTTTTGGATGCGATATATCGACGACATCCTGTTCGTTTGGCAGGGCACGGCCATCGACCTTGCCCAATTTATTGAGTGCCTCAACAGCAGTCACTTGAATATTTCTTTGACATGTGAATGGGACAGTACTAGAATTAATTTTCTGGATGTCACGATTTCTAAGGATAACAGTGGCAATGTAAATACGGATATTTTCCGAAAGCCCACTTCCACTAAAACATTATTACACGCATCTTCTTGTCATCCACGACATATGGTTACTTCCATACCGGCGGGACAATTTCTCCATTTGAGACGGTTGTGCTCATCGGATGTGGATTTTGAGAGGCGGGCGGAGGAACTGAAATTACGGTTTCTTGAACGTGGGTACAGTAGGCGGACTGTTAAGAAGGCCTATCATAGGGCCAAGCACTGTAAACGGAATTCTCTATTATATAAGAAACAGGCCAGGGAACCCGATACTACGAATCAATGTAGGTTTATTACCACATTCCATCCCTATTCGAATCGTGTTAGATCAGCATTAACCAAGGCATGGCCCATTTTACAAGTAGATTCTGTAATTGGTAAGTTTCTACCTAAACGACCATTAATTACGTTTAGACGTGCTAGGAATTTACGTGATCTCCTAACTAAAAGTCATCATACGGGCTTACAGCCACAGACGTTTTTGGGTATTGGTTCAACTATGGGTGGTTGTTCTCCTTGTGGCCGTTGTGTGGCATGCCCCAACATGGACAGGTGTGATGATTTCTATAATTCGGCTGGTACAAAAAAATATAGTATTAAGAAACGAATCACATGTACCACAAGGTATGTAGTGTACTTTGCCACTTGCCCTTGTGGATTAATCTACGTTGGGATGACAACGAGACAGCTTAAAGTCCGGATTAGAGAACATGTTTTGGGTATTCAAGCCGCCGACCGGCATGATGAGACAACCACCCTTAAAACTATCCCCAAACATTTTATGTTATTTCATCAATACAACAGCTCTCTTTTGAGAGTTCGTGGCATTGATGTGTTAGAGATTAATATTAGGGGTGGTAATTTGTCCAAACGTTTAGGTCAATTGGAGTGTAGATGGATTTGGACCCTCAATACTGTTTAGCCATACGGATTAAATGAGAATCTCAGCTTTTCGCCATTTCTCTAGCCACCGGTTCACTGTGCTTGGTTATGCTTCCGCATACATTATTTTTAATTGGTTTTAATTATGTATTTGTCTCTCTTTTTTAGTGATTTGTGTTACTGATGATGGCTATCTGTATCCGGTTACTTGCATGGACGCGTATCTACCTCTGGATCTATTCTACAATCGTCGCTATATACTGTATATATTGTATGTGCTGGTGTTTTTTCGCCATCTTGTTTTTTCGCCTGTGGAGATATGTATATATATATATATATTTTGTGGTCTGTATTTTTGCTTAGATAGATTGATATTGTATTTGTCATGCTGTGCCTGTGCCTCTAATGTAATTATTTACATATGCGCTATAATACTGGCATGGCTATTATGCTTGTTATGTATCTTTCGCTATATGCATCTATATGAGATCTTTTAGATACAACTGTATTAGTACTTTGATTTTTTCTGATGACACTATATATATGTATATACTTCTATAATAATGTTAACAAGGTTTTGTGTATATTGCTATATCTACCTGCGAATTTATGGCGATTAAGTCTGTTCGGGTATGGGTTTCTATTATATGGATCTATGTTATCAGTCTACTGTATGGTGCTACCTTTATGAAGCCATTTATCCTTTGTTATTATTATAAATCTATTATTGGCGATGCTCATTATAATACTATATAATTTTTTGTTAGGCTATGTCCTTGTGACATATTTTGATTATTGTTTCCAGTTGCCCATTTTACTGCCAGCACTTGCAATGGTGCGTCCTGTCTTTTCCATTGCAATGCGCGTGCGCCCTGCTCTCGCTGCGTCCGCCGGCCCGAGGCTCGGCAGTGCGCTGACTTCCAGGTCACGTGGGGCCCCACGTGACTCTGGTTCTCGGCTGCCCGCGTGAGCGCGATCCGGCGGACGTGACGTCACCGGGGGGCCGCGTGGCCGCAATGATGTTTCCGGTATGGAACATATTTAAAGACCTGATCTACAACTTGGAGCTTATCCCCCCTGATGAAGGCACGCCGAAACGCGCGTATCAGTCTACTGTATGGTGCTACCTTTATGAAGCCATTTATCCTTTGTTACTATTATAAATCTATTATTGGCGATGCTCATTATAATACTATATAATTTTTTGTTAGGCTATGTCCTTGTGACATATTTTGATTATTGTTTCCAGTTGCCCATTTTTCTGCCAGCACTTGCAATGGTGCGTCCTGTCTTTTCCATTGCATTGCGCGTGTGCCCTGCTCTCGCTGCGTCGGCCGGCCCACGGCTCGGCATTGCGCTGACTTCCGGGTCACGTGGGGCCCCACGTGACTCCGGTTCTCGGCTGCCCGCGTGAGCGCGATCCGGCGGACGTGACGTCACCGGGGGGCCGCGTGGCCGCAATGATGTTTCCGGTATGGAACATATTTAAAGACCTGATCTACAACTTGGAGCTTATCCCCCCTGATGAAGGCACGCCGAAACGCGCGTTGGGGTTGGTAGGTCTGTCCGGGAGGGTCGCTTTCTTGTTTACAAGGTACCTGTATACTTTCATGATTTGATGTGTTAATAGTGGTATTAACCTGTTAGATGGATGTGACCCGGTTTTGGTCATGGCAATTTTGCCTGAATGGGTACCTTGTATCTATCACCATTTGGCACAATACTATGAGTGATTGATATATTCATAATACTCTGTTGTTTATTGATACTCCCTTGTGACATACCTACCTTGGGCTTCTTGTATGTGGTTGATATAGCCATTTTCCATCTTCCAGCCCTTTTCTGTGCATGTTTGTCTGTACAATTTTTATATACCAATAAAGTTTTTACTTGGTGTTTGACCTTATGACTGTATTTGCTTGTTGTTTGTGAGTTTAACATTGCAGTTGGTCTTCTTCTGTCCTTATTGTGGTGGATATGTGAGATTGTGGCTGTGTCCATTATAAAATTTCTATTTTTTCCATCCACTATGTTCATTGGACAATTATTAAACCATATACATGTGTACACATGAATGCCAGCACACAAGGCATTAGCTTTATTTTTAAGATCAACATAAAAAAAGTAGAGAAATTGCAGCGTCAGAATCATTGTACATGAATAAATATATGTTTTATGTGTATTTGCATAATGGGTCTACAAATACCATTGCATGCTATTACAATGATAGAATAGTAGCCCCTTCCCACCCTGTGTTATACCTTTACGGCACTAATCAGGTGTAATTCCCAACACACAGTGGCATTTGGACAATCCTGGTGAAAATGACTGTTATTGTGAATAGTTAACAATTTGAAGATGAAACGATCTCAAAAAGGCCTAAAGTTACAGATGACACATTTCCTTTGTAAACTAATATCGAGAGGTTAGGCCAATAGTCTAATGTGGTCGCCGGACAATTGATGTTTGGAATGGTGGTTGATCATCCATGTGCAATTTTGGACTGATGATTACAATGTCAGTCAGCAGATTCTAGTAGAGTACAATACAATAGTGCTTGGCTGAGTGAGTGTGTGTGAGAGGTGGGCTGAAGTCGCGTTCAACCAATAGTTCTCTAATGTGTATGGCCAGCCTTAATCAGATATTGCCCCATCTTCACTGTAGACGCGTTATTATCTCACCTCAATCCAATGCCAAAGGCAGGAAGAAATGTTGAACTGAGATAGCACTGCCTATCCTGCCAATCTTTGACTTGAATTAAGCTCCATAGACAAGTCTAAAAGACAAATGTGCAATTAATTAATTAGCAAGGTGCTCCCTATTAAACCAATTGGACCGAGTCACTGGAATAGAAGAGGCCCCCAAACTATTCTTACAATGGGACCCTCTTCTGTGCCTACCAAGTAACATTTTCCTTTTTCTCCCTATTTTCTATGGCAGTAATACAGTATTAGGCCGGGGTTCACACTAGAGAGAAATACGGACGAGTGAGAGGTGTAAATACCACGCGTTGCACATGGACCAATGATTCTCTATGGGGTAGCTCCCATCATCCGTATATTTCTAGCGTGTATTTTACAGTCCGTGCCAATCGCAGCATGCTGCGATTGTCAGCGTACTACGCCCATAGTACACCAATGCAAGTCTATGGGTGCGCAAAAACAATGCATTACACACGGACCACTCGTGTGACTTGCGAGAAATATGCAGGACTTTGGCAGGTGACAGGAAATGGGCCAACCAATATCAGGAAGCTTAGACATGCCAATTAGCTGAAAAAGCGCTCCAGACATCCAGGAAGTACGCCTCAATGGAGTACATCATCATGGCACCCTACTACCTGAATGTGGAGATGCTGATTGTACTAGTGCAGGAGCGCCCGGAAATCTGGGACCAACGTGATGCCCATTATGCCGACCAGACAAGAAAGGAGGCGGCATGGAGGTGCTTATGTCGCCAGATGTTCCACGATTTTGGTGATCGGCCACGTGAGGAGCAGCAGCAAATGAGTAAGTACAACCAAAAAAAGGGTTGAAAATTACCTCACATCAAAAAAGGCTTTTGGAAGTAGGCCCCCCCTTCCTTCCTGTACTTGGGCTTTTTGCCTCTTGAGCCCTGAAGATTTTGATTTCATAGTTTTGAAGGCTGAAGGAAGACCTTATGTCCATCTAGTTCAGCCTATTTTTAGTGCAGCTGTTCTGCATTGTTGATCCTGGGGAAGGCAAAAAGCCCACAGAGTAGAAGCCAATTTTCTCCATAGGGAAAAAAATTCCTTCCCCTACGCTGGGTCAACCATCTACCTATAATATTACGTTATTCGTAACCTTCTCTACTGTTACTCAAGAGAAAAGCATCCATTCCTTTCTTTAATTCATTCAGTGAGTTGGCCATCATCACTTCCTCAGGAAGAGAAATCCAGAGCCTCACTGCTCTTACCGTGAAGAACCCTCTTCTATGCTGGTGCAGAAATTGTCTTTCCTCCAAACGAAGAGAATGCCCCCTTGTTCTTGTCACAGTCCTTGGTACAAGCAGTTCATTGGAGAGATCTCTGTATTGCCCTCTGACATACTTGTACATATATATTAGGTCTCCCCTAAGTCTTCTCTTTTCTAGAGTAAATAGACCTAATTTTGATAACCTTTCTGGGTATTGTAGTGAACCAACTCCATTTGTTATTTTAGTAGCCCGCCTTTGAACCCTTTCAAGTTCAGTAATGTCTTTCTTGAGCACCGGCGTCCAAAATTGCACACAATACTCCAAGTGTGGTGTGACGAGTGATTTGTACAGAGGGAGAATTATGTTTTCATCTCGTGTCCCCAGACCTCTTCTAATGCATCCCATGACCCTATTTGCTTTGGTGGCAGCTGCCTGACACTGGGCACTCCAATTTAGCTTCTTATTGACTAAGATGCCTAAGTCTTCTTCCATGTCTGATTTCCCCAGCAGTTTCCCATTTAGTAAGTAATTGTAGCATCTGTTTCTCCTTCCCATGTGCATAACCTTACACTTATCTGTGTTAAACCTCATTTGCCATTTTTCATCCCAATTCTCCAATTTACTCAAATCTGTCTGTAGTTGCAAACTGTCCTCCTTTGTGTTAACTACCTTACATAGTTTTGTATCATCTGCAAATACTAATATTTTACTGTGTAAGTCATCCACTAGATCATTAATAAATATATTAAATAGTAGGGGGCCCAATACAGAACCCTGTGGTACCCCACTAGTAACCCTGGCCCAATCTGAGTATGCACCATTAATAACCACTCTTTGCTTTCTATCACTAAGCCAGCTACCTACCCATCTACACACATTTTCCCCTAGCCCAGGTTTTCTCATCTTACTTACCAATCTTTTATGTCGGACAGTGTCAAATGCTTTAGAGAAGTCGAGATAAATGACATCCAATGATTCTCCTTGGTCCATTTGAAAGTTTACATCCTCATAGAAGCTGATCAGGTTAGTTTGACAGGAGCGATTCTTCATAAATCCATGTTGATATGGAGTTAAAAATTTATTAACATTGAGATATTCCATAATAGTATCCCTTAGAAACCCTTCAAAAATTTTACCCACAACAGATGTTAAGTTTACCGGCCTATAGTTTCCAAGGTTCCCTTTTACACCCCTTTTTGAATATTGGTACCACATTTGCTTGCCGCCAATCAAAAGGAACAGACCTTGTTTCTATAGTCTTTAAATATAAGGAATAGAGGCCTGTCTATCACATTACATAACTTCCTTAATACCCGAGGGTGAATGCCATCAGGACCTGGTGATTTGTCAATTTTAATCTTACTAAGGCGGTACTGCACTTCTTCCTGGGTTAGGCAGGTAATACTTAATGGGGAGTTTACATTATCACTCTGCATTTCCCCTGGCAAATCCATTTCCTGTGTGAACACTGTTGAGAAAAAAGTATTTAAAACATTTGCTTTTACCACATCGCTCTCTATGATTTCACCCTCATTGTTCTTTAAAGGGCCGACACCATCAATTTTAAGCATTTTACTGTTTATATAATTAAAGAAAAGTTTGGGATTTGTTTTACTTTCCTTAGTAATGAGTCTCTCAGTTTCCACTTTTGCTAAATGTATTTGTTTTTTACACATTTTATTTTTTTCTCTATAACTTTTTAATGCTTCTTCATTGCCTTCCTGTTTTAGCTTCCTAAATGCCTTGTTCTTGTTATTTATTGCCCTTTTTACATCCTTATTTAGCCACATTGGTGTTCTCCTGTTCCTAGCCCTTTTATTTCTCTACGGTATGGCTAGCTCGCAGTGGGTGTGTAATACTGATTTAAATATTTCCCATTTATTTTCTGTGCTCCTATTTTTGAGGACATTGTCCCAATCAATTCCGCGAAGTTCCTCTCTAAGCTGATCAAACTTTGCTTTCCTGAAATTCAGTGTTTTTGTAACTCCCTTCCAGGGCACCTTACTGAAGGACAAGTTGAATTGTATTATATTGTGGTCACTGTTCCCTAGGTGCCCATCGACTCATACTTCTGTTATTCCATCTGGCCTGTTGCTTAAAATTAAGTCCAGAAGGGCTGTCCCTCTAGTTGGGCCCTACAGAAGTTGTGACAGATAATTATCCTCGGTCGCTGACAGAAATTGGTTTCCTTTCTGAGATACGCAGGATTCAGTTTCCCAGTCTATGTCAGGGTAGTTGAAGTCCCCCATAATAATCACCTCATTGTGATTTGCTGCTTTATCTATTTGTTTCAATAATACATTTTCAGTGGTTTCTGTTATATTTGGTGGCTTATAACAAACCCCTATGAGGATTTTATTACTTTTCCCTCCTTGTATCTCCACCCATAGAGACTCCACCTCTTCATTTCCCTCTTGTATATCTTCTCTTAGTGTGGGCTTTAAAGTGGACTTTACATATAGACAGACTCCACCCCCTTTCCTTTTTTTACAATCCCTCCTAAACAAATCATATCCTTGCAAGTTAGCCACCCAGTCATAGCTGTCGTCTAACCATGTCTCAGTTATTCCTACTATGTCGTATTTTTCTTCAAACATTACCAACTCCAGATCTTCAATCTTATATGTCAGGCTTCTTACGTTGGCCAGAATGCAGGAAAGAAGTTTTGCTTCCTTTTTCTTAGCTTTCTTCTCAGTACACTGTCCTCTTTACCACATCTAGTATCCTTGATTAGTTTGTCCTTCTGCTGCATGTTCTTGTCTGCTGTTTTTCCTCCCATTGTTTTACCCTGACATAATTTGTCCCTGTACACAAGCTCCTCATCCTCCTAGGCAACCAATTTTAGAGTTGTTACTTGACCCCTGAGCTATTTTGACTGTGTATCTGGCCTGGTTGCCCCAATTATATATGCCACTCTGGGTAGAAAGCACACCCTAAAAGGTCACATGACTATGCTACTTTTTAAAAAGTTTATTTAGCAAATATGTGAAATTTAGAATATTTCCTGTCACATTGCAGTTGAAGATGTGATGAGATGCTGGTGCAGCATTCATGACCAGTACAGGCGGGAACGTCAGCAGCGGGACAGGAGTGGTGTTGCGGGCCACACCAAGAGAAAATATGTGTACTATGATTGCCTCTCCTTCCTCGCTCTAATTCTGGATCTGAGACCGTAAGTAGATACCTCACACCACATTACACAGATACTTTACAGGGCCAAAACCAATGTTTTTTGTTTTGGCTCTTTTATATTTCATAACAGAACTCAGTCTAACCTTAAGGAAAGGGAAACTGGGTCAGATACAGAGCCCATCATAGATCCTGTGGCTGGAGGGGAAGAGGTGGCTGGCCCATCTTCTCCCCCTCCAAGAAGCATGGGCCAAGTTTCATCGCCTGCCCTTGCACCTGGACCTGCACCACAAACACCACCACCAGGACCACAGCCACAAGCAGGACCGTCAGCTGCAGCACCATCCGCCATACAGGATGATCAGGGCAACATCATCAGCAGCCCAACTGCCCAGCTAGAGGGCTCCCCACAGCCTGCTGTACCATCCTGGCGAGGTAGAAGAAGGCGCCAGATCCCTGCCCAAGATAGCCATACAAATGTGGACACAGGGATACTCAACTATCTTGCTCGAGTGAATAATGATTTGAATTTCTGGAGAGGTGGCAGCTTTCCCGAAGGAATCTGATGCGCCTTAGACCACACACACATGCTTGCTCAATCAGGCTCTGAGGATCCTCCTACAGTGGGCCTACACCTCACCCCCTTCCTCCCCCTACACAACCTTGCCCACAGCAGCCACATATGTCTGCCTCTAACCAACCTCACCAATATGGCCACTTGTCCCACTAAGTGTTGGAGGCTGGTCCCAACCTGATTGGGGATGACATGGCTATTTTAGGGGTATGAGCCATGGGCCTACCAGCCCCAACAGGAGGCCCCTCTCCAGTATCAGTCTGCCCAGTACCCACCACAATCACAGGAGGCAGTACACTACCAACATCATGGGCAACAGTATGCCCCCACACAGGGCAAGAGCCAAGCTGGGCAAAATAGACAGCAGCCAACACAGGCTGGTCTTCCGCCTTCACCTCCCCCAACCTACCACCATTTGTAATGTTGTAATATTGGTTTGGCAATTATTGTTTTTTTAATTTTTTTGGTTCTGCAAATGTGTTGTTTAAAACATTTCAAATGTGCAAAAAGGCCACTTTGTGCCATTGACACATTTACCATTTGGGAATAATATGGTTTGAAAACCCCCCAAAAAAATTGGCAAAAGTAAAAATTTGTCAAAACATTTTTACATCTCTGTCACAATTATGCAAAAAGTTCACGACATACTAACATACGCTTACCAAGGCAATCACAAAGTGAGAGAAACATAAGGGGTAGAAATATATATTTACACAGACAAAAAGCAAAAATTTATAACATAGACACAGCATGCTCTTGCCAAGAAGTTTCCCCCCTCAGGTGACATAAAATAATTTGTGAAAATATAACGCACTTTGAGACCAGAGAGTGGTCTACGTTGAGGGTTGACATGTGGTCTCGTCCTACGCACATTGTCTGACCCACGCACAACACCAGCAGAGGAGGAACAATCATGTATCATGGTGAAGTTATGAAGAATGACACATGCTTTTATAACTTCATTAACATTTTGTTCACTCAGCTGAATGTCAGACTGGAGGACCCGCCATTTGGTACAAAGAATGCCAAAGGAACACCCCACCAGTCACCGAGCACGTGATAGGCGCAAGTTAAAAATTCTGCGCCGGTGGTCCAGGTTGCGCCGAGGATATCGCCTCATTACATTGCGCGTTAACTGAAACGCCTCATCTGCAACAAGGACATAAAGGACTGATTCTTGAGTTGAGCCTGGTAGCTGGCGTGGTGGGGGTAGATCCAACTGGTTGGTGCGTAGCCGCCCACCCATAATGGAAGTATTGAAGACTCTTGAGTCTCCCGTCCTTCCATAGGCCCCAATGTCAACAATTATAAACTTGTATTGAGGGTCGGCCAGAGCCAACAATACAACAGAAAAGTATTGCTTATAATTGAAGAATTGGGAGCCAGAGTTCGGTGGCTTACGCACCCGGATATGTCTCCCATCAAGGGCACCAATACAATTTGGAAACTGGCATACCTCCTCAAAGTCCCTTGAGATCCTCAACCAGTCTTCCATCCTGGGCTCGGGCATGACAAGTTGATGTAGTCTTGACCAGATTTCACTACATCTCGACCTGACTATGCCAGAAATGGTAGATCTTCCAAAGAGAAACTCATGGTGGAGGGCGGCATAAGACAGGCCAGTGGACAGGAAGCTGGAGAACAACAGAAATGTAACATTTAGAATCCAAAAATGAGAAAAACAACAGCTACATACAGTACATACCAAATATTTTACTTTTTCTTATCTACTAACACAGATATTTTTTCAAGAATAATGACTACGTGATATTCAGAACATATTACACATAACATTCTGGTCTATAAGTTTAAATATATCTGGACTAAGATGAGGCAAAAAAATGAGCACAAATAATAAAATACACATACTTTGGGCAACACATCATGAACATAGAGAATGTGGTTGCGTAGTTCATACCGTAATGTGAGTAGAAGTCGCTCATCTGCAGATATAGCTTTGCGCATCCTTGTGTCCTGAAAGGTCATCCCAGGGCGCACCGTCTCCATGAGCAGATCAAATATTGCAAGACTCATGCCACAGTATTGAAAACATTTTTCCAGATGATCCCGCAGAGAAGAATAGAGCCAGTGGAAATGACCTCCTGTGAGTCGTTGCCTCAAATGTGGATGGCTCCACATGTGTCTCCTCCTCCGCGGATCCACTATCACTGGGTATGGCTGACCAAAGCAGCGTGACAAAAGCCAGTGGAAGAGAACCTGCTCAGTTGTGTTGAAACTCAGACTGTCTGTCACGTTGGCCATACAACACACCTAGTCAAGGCAAGGTCAAAAATGGGCAGAATGGAGGCAGCCACCTGTTACAGAGCCAATAAATAGGGTGTAGGCTAATGATTTAAATAATTTGCAGGCCTTAAAACCATTAAATGTCCATTTTGCAAGTTGGCGAGAAAATCTTGCCATACGGATTCCTTATGGATTACATACAGATTACATACGGATGCTTACATGCGCAAAATACGTGACCACACCTTGATTACGGATGACATACGGAGCACTATTTAGGGGACATTTCTCCGTATTACGAATGTAAACTACGGACCGTATTTTGCGTCGGTTAGTGTGACCCCGGCCTAACTGTTCTAAAGTCATCATTCTTGGTAAATCATGGTGCAGCTTTTATTGTTTTTCAAGGTATATGCCTTTTTGGTTGACACCTGTTCACACTAGCTTGGATGTGAAGTTCTTTTTCTCTATTTGTAGCAAAGCCTTTTTGAACATGTGCACTCCCATCAGCCACAGGTGATTTTTAGTAGTTAGCTGGTCCATTACTGCCCCATAAATTGTAGGCTTTTTTGCCCAGGAGAGGTGACATATCAGGAAAGGGACCCAACTTTTAAAGGGTGCCATGATGTGGCAGTTGGGCTCACATATATTGGCCAATCTATGCACTATGTACCTTCTTTTTTGCTGTATTTTTCATGCCAATTTTTCAGATGAATATTTCATATATACATTACGGTACATAGCGCTTTTTTCCCTTTTTCCCATTTTCTGTGGCAGTAATGCAGTTTCAATGTTCTTGAGTAATCATTCTTGGTAAATCATGGTGCAACCTTTATCGTTTTTCAAACTACCAAGTGACTAATACATTTTTATGTTTGCCCCACCTATGGCATCCGCACATTTTGCAAAATGACAAAATGAATGGTAAAATTCTGACAACTATCGACTATGAACAACAATTAGACTTTAAAATATGTTTGTGGAGTTGAGAAAAATAATTACATGACAACAAGAAATACAAGTTTCTAAATCTGCCTTTATCTTATTATGTTATGATTCCCCAGAAAGCAGATGATTGTTGAAATTTCAGCTCGGATAATTCCACACTTCATTATATGTTACGTCCTGTTTCCAGATCTTTTATATCCTGCCATCGAATACATTTAATTTATTTGCATTTAACCTTGATCTCATAAAATCAAATGATCATAAAGACACATTGGATGGTCCCAGACTGTTTTTATTCATAGTGGGAGACCTCTCCGCAAAATCCCCCCTTAGAGAACAATCCACAGCATTCAAAACCTTACCAGCTGACAAAATAATTCTAGGCTTCAACTTTGCCTTTGCCGCTAGTGAAGCGAGGATGGTCCTGATATTCTTCCATAAGAGGACAATTCAAGTTCATTACTTCACTTTTTCTATCTGCTTGGTATAACATGTTATCACTAAAAATGTCATTTAAAGATTATTATCTGCATTTGTTAACAATTTAATTCAAGTTCTGAGAATACGCAATGATGACTTGAATTAGTTTATAGAAAGATGACATAGACGTTTCTATAAAGCTAAAAAGAATCCTAAACATCAATAATTAAAAGGAATCTGTCAGTGGGTTTTTCTATGTAATCTGAGAGCAGCATGATGTAAGGGTAGAGGACCTGATTCCAGCAATGTGTCACTTGCTAGGCAGTGCTGTCGTTTCAATAAGGTCAGTGATTTATTAGCAGGAAATAATCTTTAGAGGACTAGTTGTCTTGTGCATAGTGTTGAGCTTTCCGATGCCGCAAGTGTCGGGTATCGGCCGATATTAGCTGTATCGGAATTCCGATACTGACTTCCGATACTTTTTTCATATCGGATACCGGAATCGGAAGTTCCCATAATGCTATCAGCCCGCTCGCTTTGATTCAGCCAATGGGAATCCTCAGAAGTGTGGGCACATCCTGTTAGGCATGTAGGCATGTTAACTATTGGCATGGCTGTGATTGGCTGCTGAAATGATGTCATGATGCACTATAAAAGCCACCGCCGCCGCCATTTCTGGTCACTCTGCTGTGAATTCAGTTAGGGACAGGCTGCTGTTGAAGACTGTGAGGGACAGTTAGAAATAGCGAATCTCAAAACAATATTGTGCTTTACCCAGGCTAGATAAACCACCACTGTAGCTTGCTTTTCCCTAGCAGCAGTGTTCACAGCTGTCCGCAAGGGCTGTGTGAGTGCAGCTCACGCTGTGGAGTGGGTCCTTCAGCCACGTCTGGTTGGAGGCCGCCCAGCGTGCCTCACTGCTGCCTCATACATATTTTTCTTTTCGAACTGCTTATTTTTAAAAAATTCTATCTAGTGTGCTTCCATCCGTATCCATATACGTTGGTTGCAAACACTAGTAGTAGACAGCGGAGCCTTTCTGCAGCCTTTCAGTGCTAGTGCCTACTTAGCTGCACTGTTCACGGCTGTCTGAGAGGTCTCTGACTGTGTGTGAGTGCAGCTCATGCTGAGTGGTGTGTCCTGCAGCTACGTCTGGTTGTAGGCCGCTCAGCGTGTCACTGCCTCACACATTTTTCTTTTATTGCAGCTCATTTTTTCTCCTATTAGTGTGCATCCATCCGTATCTATATACGGTGGTTGCAAACACTCTAGGAGTACACAGCGGAGCCTTTCTGCAGCCTGTCAGTGCTAGTGCCCACTTAGCTGCACTGTTCACGGCTGTCTGAGAGGTCTCTGACTGTGTGTGAGTGCAGCTCACGCTGAGTAGTGTGTCCTGCGGCTACGTCTGGTTGTAGGCCGCTCAGCGTGCGTCACTGCCTCATACATATTTTTCTTTAATTGAAGCTCATTTATTCTTCTCCTATTAGTGTGCATCCATCCATATCCATCTACATTGGTTGGTTGCAAACACTATATAGGAGTAGATAGAGGAGCCTTTTTTCTGGCTTGTGCCCTTTAGCTGCAGCCAGATTAGTATTACCCAATTTTTTTGGAGCCTCATCTTTTGCATTGTAGGTTACCTGCCTGCATTGTAATAGCTCCAGAAAGTTGGTGATACTCTGGCTTACAAATCTTTGGTCACATCTTTTTAGTTTTTTTTCCCCAAAAAAAAACAACAAAGTTCACCAAACACTACATTTGAAAGTTGTGTAGGCCACATTAGCTCCCATTAAAGTGTAGTCGACATACACACTTCATAAAATTAGTGTTTCTTATACCTGTAACCAGCTGTTCAGGAATAAGCACACTAAGGCCCCCCTTTGTACTTTTCTGCCTATCTTTCTCAGTCTAGCAAGATGAAGAAGGCAGGGAGTAAGGCACGTGGCCGTGGGCGTGGAGTTTCAGCAGGGAGAGGACGTGGGGATTCTGCAGGGAGAGGACGTGGGGATTCTGTGCCTGCTTTTGGCACCAGTGAGTCAGCATCCCCCAGTTTTAGCAGGCAACAGTCCTTTATGTGCAGCAGCTTTGTAGGACCTCACCGTACCCCACTGCTGCGGGAGGAACAAATTGAAGCCGTTGTCGGATGGATGGCAGCTAACGCATTGACTTCAATGACTTCCACGTCCTCTCAGGGCCATCGCACCGAAGAGCAACCATCTGTCTCTTCACCACCTGCCAAAGTGCCTAGGCAGTCAGAAAGCCCTGGACAGGAGCCATCACAGTCTCTACTTCTGTTCTCGGAATCTGTTGGTTTGGAAAGAGGGGGCCAGCCAAGCAGCATTCCAGAATGTGAAGAAGAGGGAGTATGCAGTGATGTGCAACTTCTTTGTCCCTCTGAATCTGAAGAGGCGGGTGGGCCAGTGCCTATGGTCAGCACACCTCAGTACGCATCAGATGATGACGAGACTCAGTTACCACTTTCTGGTGAGTACGGTGTTGGCGAGACAACCCAGGAGAAGCAGGTGTTTGAAGAGGGGAGTGTAGATGATGAGGTCCTTGACCCATTATGGCGTGAGGAACAGGAAGGTGGTGGGAGCAGCTCTGAGGAAGAGATTCCCCGAACGGCCAAAACCGGAGGGAGAGGGAGGGGGCAGACTTGGTTGCCTGTAGCCTCCACTTCGGCACCCGTTAGGAGCATTCCACTTTCAAAAGGCAAAACGGGCGCTCCCAAGACTTGCAGTGCGAGGTCCTTTTTTGACACAGTTGCAGATGACATTTGCTTTGTCAAATGCAAACTGTGTCATCAGAGAGTCAAAAGAGGGAAAAATGTCAGCAACCTCAATACCACTAATATGTGGAATCATGTGCGGACCAAGCACGAGCTGGAGTTACACAGACACACTGAAGACGTAGGCCAACGTACAGCACCACCTACCACCTCTTCAGCTCGTGTTGGGGCCTCTTCCTCCAGCTCACACACAGCTGGTTCGGCTTCCTCACAGGATCGCCAAGCAAGAACCTCTGGCACTGTTGTCCGGAGACCCTGTGACATTTCACCCACAGCACCACGTTCCAAGTCATCCTCACACTCCCAGGCCACTCGACAGCCATCGGTAGCACAGGAATGGGAGAAAAGGCGGCCATACTCAGCAAACCGTCCCCGAGCACAGGCTCTGAATGCTGGCATTGCCAAACTACTGGCACTTGAAATCCTGTCATTCAGGCTGGTGGAGACTGACACCTTCCGGGACTTCATGGCATTGGCAGTCCCACAATACACCATGCCCAGCCGCTTTTATTTCAGCAGGCGAGCCGTCCCTGCCCTGCAGAAACATGTGGAGGCAAACATAAAACATGCGCTACTAAACGCCGTCAGTAGCAAGGTCCACCTGACCACCGATGCGTGGACCAGTAACCATGGACAGGGACAATACCTTTCCCTCACTGCCCATTGGGTCAATGTTGTGGAGCCGGGTACAGATCTGGAGAGTGGCGCTCTATGTGTTCTGCCAACTCCACGGATTGCAGGAATCCAGTCTGTACACATTGACTCCTCCTCCTACTCAAGTTCCTCTGAAACAGCGCAGCAGGAGCCTGTTATGACCAATATGAGCACAGCGGTGGCCAAACGTCAACAGGCCGTACTCAAATTAATTTCTTTGGGGAATCGAAGCCACACAGTGCAGGAGCTCTGGAATGCCATCAAGCAGGAGAGCGACGTGTGGTTTCTGCCAGCGAATCTCCAGCCGGGCTTGGTAGTGTGTGACAATGGCCGAAATCTGGTGGCAGCTCTTGGCCTTGGCAACCTCACTCACATCCCATGTCTGGCACATGTGCTCAACTTGGTCGTGCAGAGCTTTCTGAGGGACTATCCGGATCTTGATGCACTGCTGCACAAGGTCCGCATAGAGTGCGCTCACTTGCGTCGTTCCAGCACGGCAAGTTCGCGCCTTGCTGCTCTGCAACGCCGATTACGCCTTCCGGAACATCGCCTCATATGTGACCTACCCACCAGGTGGAATTCAACGTTACATATGTTGGAGCGGTTGTGTGAGCAGCAGGCAGCAGTCATGGAGTACCAGCTGCATCAGGCGCAAACAAGTCACAATGTGCGCCGGTCACACTTCAGCACCACTGAGTGGGCCTCTATGAAGGACATCTGCCTCGTTTTGCGTGCCTTCGATGATTCCACGCGGATGGCGAGTGCAGATGATGCACTAGTCAGCATGACTGTCCCCCTTATCTGCCTGCTTCAAAAAACACTGCAAGCACTAAGGGATGAGGTTTTGGAAGAGGTGGAGGATGAGGAGTCCCAAATGCCATCTGCTTCTGGACAGTCTGCGCTACGTGCTTCCTCACAAAGGCCTAGGCAGGGGACACTTTGTGAGGAGGATGAGGAGGAGTCGATGGAGGAGGAACACATCTCTCCACAGGAGGGAGGTACACAAAGCTCTAGTCAGTATGTACAGCGAGGGTGGGGTGATGCAGAGCAGGCAGAGATTACGCCTCAAGCAGGGGACAGCGGTTCTTTGGCAGTTGGGAGTCTGCAGCACATGGTTGACTTCATGCTGCAGTGCCTGAGAAACGACCGCTGCATCGCCCACATTCTCTACATGGCTGATTATTGGGTGTACACCCTCCTAGATCCTCGCTACCGGGACAATTTGCAAACCCTCATACCGACGTTGAACCGGGAGCGTAAACTGCGGGAGTATCAAGACACACTGGTGCAGTCCATCATGTTTTCCATTCCACCCGACAGCAGTGGTGCTAGTGCTTTATAAAGCACCTTTGTGCGTCGAGCCAGTGGAGGAAACTTGGCACAAAGAGGGAGCAGAGGCAGCACCTCAGCACAAGGCAAGACCACTATGGCCCAAATGTGGCAAAGTTTTGTGTGTCCGCCACAATTGTCTACACCATCACTGACGGCTCCAGTCAGCAGGAGGCAACGTTTCCGTCAGATGGTGACAGACTACATGTCTTGCCCTGTGACTGTACTCCCAGATGGCTCTTCCCCCTTCAAGTTTTGGGTCTCTAAGCTGGATACATGGCCAGAGCTTAGCCAGTATGCATTGGAGGTGCTGGCTTGCCTTGCTGCCAGTGTATTATCGGAACGCGTCTTTAGTGCCGCAGATGGTGTACTAACAGACCGTCGCACACGACTTTCTTCCGATAACGTCGACCGGCTTACTTTTCTGAAAATGAACAAGGCCTGGATCTCCCCAGAATTTGCCAGTCCTCTTCCCGACTAAATAATTGGTTGGCAACTGTATCCAGGTCTCCTGTTGTGTTCATGTTTCTACCACCTGAACTATAATCCCTGGGCTTCATCACAGCCAGTTGTCACTCAGATGCGTCGTCTACACAGAGAAAAACACTAGCTCCTGTGTTAGAGGGGTTCAGTAACGCCAGCTGGTCCCCTGATGTGTGGACGGCAAAGTCTCCTGCTCCATCCACATTCAAACTACTACTGATTTTTAACCCTGCTCCACTTAGGCCCCTGGCTCCACTGTCTCTAGTATTTCCCCTGGCCTCCAACCTCGCCAGTGACAGCTCTTAAGTGGCATCTGCATAATCCACACTTGTTCCTGTGTTACTTGGCCTCAGTCACGTCAGTTGATTCCCTGATGTGTGTCCAGCAAGGTCTCCTGCTCTGTCCACATTCCCATTACTAGTAGTATGAATGAGGACAGAGCAGGAGACCTTGCCGGACACACATGGGGGGATCAACTGACGGGACTGAGCCCAAGTAGCACAGGAACAAGTGTGGATTGTGCTGACGCCACGTCAGAGCTGTCACTGGCGGGGTTGGAGGCCAGGGGAAATACTAGAGACAGTGGAGCCGGAGGCCATAGTGGAGCACGGTTACAATCAGTAGTAGTCTACTACCTCTATAAAACATGCTGCAAGTTGGCCTCAGCCTGCTCCATGCCTCATCCTGGGCTCCAACAACGTCAGTTGGTGTTCAGAAGTGCCGTCTTCACAGAAAAAAACACACTCGCTACTGTGTCTGTGGGGTTCAGTAAAGCCAGCTGTTCCCCTGCTGTGTAGACAGCAAAGTCTCCTGCTGCCTCCACATGCCAATCCTATCAGGCCTCAGCCTGCTCCATGCCTCATCCTGGTCTCCAGCAATGCCAGTTGGTGTTCAGAAGTGCCGTCTTCACAGAGAAACACACACTAACTCCTGTGTTAGTGGGGTTCAGTAATGCCAGCTGTTCCCCTGCTGTGTATATGGCAAAGTCTCCTGCTGCCTCCACATGCCAACCCTATCAGGCCTCAGCCTGCTCCATGCCTCATCCTAGTCTCCAACAATGCCAGTTGGTGTTCAGAAGTGCCGTCTTCACAGAGAAACACACACTAGCTACTGTGTTAGTGGGGTTCAGTAATGCCAGCTGTTCCCCTGCTGTGTAGATGGCAAAGTCTCCTGCTGCCTCCACATGCCAACCCTATCAGGCCTCAGCCTGCTCCATGCCTCATCCTGTTCTCCAACAAAGCCAGATGGTGTTCAGAAGTACCGTCTTCACAGAGAAACACACACTCGCTACTGTGTCTGAGGGGTTCAATAACGCCAGCTGTTCCCCTGCTGTGTAGATGGCAAAGTCTCCTGCTGCCTCCACATGCCAACCCTATCAGGCCTCAGCCTGCTCCATGCCCCATCCATAGTGGTGTGAATGAGGACTGAGCAGGAGAGCTTGCCAGACACACATCAGGGGATCAACAGACGGGACTGAGCCACAGTTACACAGGAACAAGTGTGGATTGTGCAGACGCCACTTCAGAGCTGTAACTGGCGGGGTTGTTGGCCAGGGGAAGTACTAGAGACAATGGCGCTGGAGGCCATAGTGGAGCACGGTTACAATCAGTAGTAGTCTACAACCTCTATAAAACCAGCTGCAAGTTGTCCTCCGCCTGCTGCATGCCTCATCCTGTTCTCCAACAACACCAGTTGGTGTTCAGAATTGCCGTCTTCACAGAGAAAAACACACTCGCTACTGTGTCTGTGGGGTTCAGTAATGCCAGCTGTTCCCCTGCTGTGTAGATGATAAAGTCTCCTGCTGCCTCCACATGCCAACCCTATCAGGCCTTAGCCTGCTCCATGCCTCATCCTGGGCTCCAACAATGCCAGTTGGTGTTCAGAAGTGCCGTCTTCACAGAGAAACACACACTAGCTCCTGTGTTAGTGGGGTTCAGTAACGCCAGCTGTTCCCCTGCTGTGTGGATGGCAAAGTCTCCTGCTGCCTCCAAACTCACACTACAACGCTTTTTCTCTTCGCTCCAAGTAGGCCTCAGCCTGCTCGGAGCATTGATCCTGGGCTACAACACAGCCAGTTGTAGCCTGGAAATGCCGTCCGCACAGATAGAAACACTCGCTCCTGTGTCTGTGGGGTTCAGTAACGCCATCTGTTCCCCTGCTGTGTGGATGGCAAAGTCTCCTGCTGCCTCCAAACTCACACTACAACGCTTTTTCTCCTCGCTCCAAGTAGGCCTCAACCTGCTCGGAGCATTGATCCTGGGCTACAACACAGCCAGTTGTAGCCTGGAAGTGCCGTCCGCACAGATTGAAACACTCGCTCCTGTGTTAGTGGGGTTCAGTATTGCCAGCTGCTCCCCTGCTGTGTGGATGGCAAAGTCTCATGCTCCATCCACATTCAAACTACTACTGATTTTTAACCCTGCTCCACTTAGGCCTCTGGCTCCACTGTCTCTAGTATTTCCCCTGGCCTCCAACCCCACCAGTGACAGCTCTGAAGTGGCGTCTGCACAATCCTGCTCTGTCCACATTCCCATTACTAGTAGTGTGAATGAGGACAGAGCAGGAGACCTTGCCGGACACACATCAGGGGATCAACTGACGGGACTGAGGCCAAGTAACACAGGAACAAGTGTGGATTGTGCTGACGCCACGTAAGAGCTGTCACTGGCGGGGTTGGAGGCCAGGGGAAATACTAGAGACAGTGGAGCCAGAGGCCTAAGTGGAGCACGGTTACAATCAGTAGTAGTCTACAACCTCTATAAAATGTGCTGCAAGTTGGCCTCAGCCAACTCCATGCCTCATCCTGGGCTCCAACAACGACAGTTGGTGTTCAGAAGTGCCGTCTTCACTGAGAAACACACACTAGCTCCTGTGTTAGTGGGGTTCAGTAATGCCAGCTGTTCCCCTGCTGTGCGGATGGCAAAGTCTCCTGCTGCCTCCAACATCACAATACATGTTATTTTCCACTTGCTCCAAGTAGGCCTCAGCCTGCTCAGAGCATTGATCCTGGGCTTCAACACAGCCAGTTGTAGCTTGGAAGTGCCGTCCGCACAGTTAGAAACACTCGCTCCTGTGTCTGTGGGGTTCAGTAACGCCAGCTGTTCCCTTGCTGTGCAGATGGCAAAGTCTACTGCTGCCTCCAACATCACACTACTACTGATTTTTAACCGTGGTCCACTTAGGCTTCTTGCTGTACTGTCTCTAGTATTTCCCCACCAGTCGCTGCTCTGATGTGCCGTCTGCACAATCCACACTTGTTCCTGTGTTACTGGGGCTTAGTCACGTCAGTTGATCCCCTGATGTGTGTCCGGCAATGTCTACTGCTCTGTCCCCATTCCCATTAATAGTTGTGGGAATGTGGACAGAGCAGGACACCTTGCCGGACACACATCAGGGGATCAACTGACGTGACTAAGCCCCAGTAACTCAGGAACAAGTGTGGATTGTGCAGACAACACTGCAGAGCAGCAACTGGCATGGTTGGAGGCCAGGGGAAATACTAGAGACAGTAGAGCCAGAGGCCAAAGTGGAGCACGGTTACAATCAGTAGTTGTGTACAACCAATATAAAACTCGCTTCAAGTTGGCCTCAGCCTGCTGCATGATTGACCCCTGGGCTTCAACATCGCATGTTGCTGCTCAGAAGTGTGTTTGCCATGGGTACTCCTTCCTGCCCAGCCGGGTTACAGCACCGTCAGCTGTTTCTCGGCAGAGCCTTTGGCTTAGGTGCCTCCTTCTTGGTATCCGAGTTCCAGCAACGTCTGCTGGTCCTTGGTAGTGCTTTTTAGTACAGGTAACTCCTGCTTAGAAACCGTGTTCCAGCACCGTCAGCTTGTCCACGGTTGTGCCATTGGCTCTTGTTCCTTTTGCTGCCCCTCCGGGTTCCAGCACCGTCAGCTGGTTCTCGCAGTGTCTTTGGCACGGGTACTCCCTCCTGCCCAGCCTGGTTACAGCACGCCTGCTGTTTCCGGGTAGTGTCAACGTCACTTTGCCACCAATATATTGTCCTGCCGTGTTGCGGTCGGATTAGCCGAGTCTATGGTGCCTGCAGTTTCAGTGCCTCCTTGTCAGTATCTGAGTTCCACCAACGTCTGCTGGTCCTTGGTAGTGCTTTGGAGCACAGGTACCTCCTGCTTAGTAACCGTGTTCCAGCACCGTCAGCTGGTCCACGGTTGTGCCATTGGCTCTTGTTCATTCTGCTGCCCCTCCGGGATCCAGCACCATCAGCTGGTTCTCGACAGTGTCTTTGGCACGGGTACTCCCTCCTGCTCAGCCTGGTTACAGCACGCCTGCTGTTTCCGGGTAGTGTCAACGTCACTTTGCCACTGACACGTTGTCCTGTCGTGTTGCGGTCGGATTAGCCGAGTCTATGGTGCCTGCAGTTTCAGTGCTTCCTATGTGGACTGCAGGTTCTGGTAACAAAGGCTGGTTCCATAGTGCCAATAGGAAAAGCACCCCCTGTAGAACTGTGGGTTTTGGTAACTGCGGTCTGCTCGCGGACGCGACACTTTGTTAATCATGGGTACCTTCTGCTACCCATCCGGGTTACAGCAACGTCAGCTGGTTCCCGGCAGAGCCTTTGGCCTAGGTGCCTCCTTGTCGGTATCCGAGTTCCACCAATGTCTGCTGGTCCTTGGTAGTGCTTTGGAGCACAGGTACCTCCTGCTTAGTAACCGTGTTCCAGCACCGTCAGCTGGTCCACGGTTGTGCCATTGGCTCTTGTTCCTTCTGCTGCCCTTCCGGGTTCCAGCACCGTCAGCTGGTTCTCGGTAGTACCATTTGCTCTTGCAGCTTCTGCTGTCCTTCCGGGTTCCAGCACCGTCAGCTGGTTCCAGGCAGAGCCTTTGGCCTAGGTGCCTCCTTGTCGGTATCTGAGTTCCACCAACGTCTGCTGGTCCTTGGTAGTGCTTTGGAGCACAGGTACCTCCTGCTTAGTAACTGTGTTCCAGCACCGTCAGCTGGTCCACGGTTGTGCCTTTGGCTCTTGTTTATTCTGCTGCCACTCCGGGTTCCAGTACCATCAGCTGGTTCTTGCCAGTTCCTCAGCCTTCTTGTAACTTCTGCTACTTTTCAAAGTTCAAGCTTGTGGAAATGGTTTTTGATTCTCACTCTGGATCTCCCTGACAATGACCCTGAAGACGACGACCCTGAAGACCACACAGAAGAATACCTAAAAGATGACCCTGAAGAAGATGACCAAGAGGACAAAGATCAGGAAGACAACCACCAAGATGCAGAACAACAAGAGACAGAAGAACAAGAAGCATAAAAACCAAAAGCAGAAGAACATTAAGCATAAGACTAAAAATCTGAGCAAATGAGATTATCAAATTTATAAGCAGAAGAAGACTAAACAGTGTATGGGGGTGAGTCAGTTCCTCCTCGTGGTGCCCCTGGAAAAGGCCTGCTACTGCAGGCCAAACTGAACGCGGACAAATCCTGTTGTAAATCTTTTGTGACAGGCTGAACGGAAGGTGTAATCTTCAAACTTTTATAGATAACAACTACAGGAATGCCTGACACAAATAAGAATATGATGAAGGAGAATAGGAAGAAGATGAGGAAGTAGAATATGAAGAAGAATAAAAGAAGAAGAAGAAGAAGAAGTAGAATATTAAGAAGAATAGAAGAAGAAGAAGTAGAATATGAAGAAGAATAGAAGAAGAAGAAGTAGAATATGAAGAAGAAGAATATGAGGAAGAATAGAAGAAGAAGAAGAAGAAGAAGAAGAAGAAGATACTGCTGCTGCTGAAGATGATGAAGGAGAAAGTGTGGGAGAAGTAAAAAAGAAGGTGAAGAGCATAGAAGTAGTGAAACATACATATCTGACAAAAAATTAAAGACTTTAACATAGTCAATATCTTTGTAACTACAAACGTCTTTAAAAAAAAAAAAATTCCTGCCATTCCATTTGATTGGGCTAAACCTCTATGGCTTTAATGTCTCCTACACCTCCCACAATACATTCTACATTATTATTAGTTGTTTTTCTTCATGTAGAATTAACCGACAGGGAAAGAAAGGGTTTTTTTAATTCCAATATTTCTGTTCCATTGACTTGAATGGGTCTTCCGGGATCGGAATCAGCGATACCTGATACTTTTTTTTAGATCGGCCGATCCATTCCGATACGATATTTTTCAGTATCGGGTGGTATCGCTCAACACTACTTGTGCAATGTAGTCCTCCTGCTCTTGGGAACCCCATCCCCACATGTAATTAGCAGCTCTATGCCAATTTACAGTGTAAATGTTGCAGCAATGGCAGCAGTGATTTTATTAAAATGACAGCAAGCAGCCCAGTAAGTGACACATGGCTGGAATCAGGGTATCTGCCTCTATATTATGCTGCTTTTAGATTACATAGCAAAAAGCTAGCAAAAAATTCCCCTTAAAATATCTAAACTATGGGCCAAATACAGAATTTGTAATGGGGGGCTTCCATCTGTCTGGAAATGGCAAAATTCTCCCATTTGTACAGATTTTGTCAATTTTCTAGAGGGAAAAATAATTATTTGAGTGGGAATTAAGGAGGAAATGTTTTTACAGTAATAGTTCTCTAATCTCATCCCTGGTGGCCTATGGTGAATTAGGGACAATCATAGATGTAGCAGTGGCACATTATGCCATTAATGTAGTACATCTATGTTATTTAGTAACACAGGTGTTCAGAAACTTTGCATTAGAACAACTACATGGATGTAAAATATGTAGCACTGTAATTGATAAGATAGAAGCTGCTACATCTATACCTGTTGTCTCTGGTGTGATAACAGGATTAAAGGAAATTTGTCACCAGGTTTTTGCATGTGAAATCTGAAAGAAGCATAATGTAGCTTCATAATCATGAGCTCAGTAGAACATTATCTCCACCACAGTATAGTGCACCCAGAAAGCTGCCAATAACTGTGGAAGGGTTAGACAGAGCTCAGCATTCAGAGAATTGGTAGATCTGCAGTAGATAACAGTTATGTTTTCAAAATTACAGCAAGCAGTCCAGTAAGTGACAAATCGCTGGTATCGGGGTCTCTGCCCCTATGCTGTGCTGCTCTCAGGTGGGGTAGTAAAAACCTGGTGAACTATTCCCTTTGATATTAATGGTTATATGTATATACAGTGGGGAAAAAAAGTATTTAGTCAATCAGCAATAGTGCAAGTTCCACCACTTAAAAAGATGAGAGGCGTCTGTAATTTACATCATAGGTAGACCTCAACTATGGGAGACAAACTGAGAAAAAAAAATCCAGAAAATCACATTGTCTGTTTTTTTTTCATTTTATTTGCATATTATGGTGGAAAATAAGTATTTGGTCAGAAACAAGCAATCAAGATTTCTGGCTCTCACAGACCTGTAACTTCTTCTTTAAGAGTCTCCTCTTTCCTCCACTCATTACCTGTAGTAATGGCACCTGTTTAAACTTGTTATCAGTATAAAAAGACACCTGTGCACACCCTCAAACAGTCTGACTCCAAACTCCACTATGGTGAAGACCAAAGAGCTGTCAAAGGACACCAGAAACAAAATTGTAGCCCTGCACCAGGCTGGGAAGACTGAATCTGCAATAGCCAACCAGCTTGGAGTGAAGAAATCAACTGTGGGAGCAATAATTAGAAAATGGAAGACATACAAGACCACTGATAATCTCCCTCGATCTGGTGCTCCACGCAAAATCCCACCCCGTGGGGTCAGAATGATCACAAGAACGGTGAGCAAAAATCCCAGAACCACGCGGGGGGACCTAGTGAATGAACTGCAGAGAGCTGGGACCAATGTAACAAGGCCTACCATAAGTAACACACTACGCCACCATGGACTCAGATCCTGCAGTGCCAGACGTGTCCCACTGCTTAAGCCTGTACATGTCCTGGCCCGTCTGAAGTTTGCTAGAGAGCATTTGGATGATCCAGAGGAGTTTTGGGAGAATGTCCTATGGTCTGATGAAACCAAACTGGAACTGTTTGGTAGAAACACAACTTGTCGTGTTTGGAGGAAAAAGAATACTGAGTTGCATCCATCAAACACCATACCTACTGTAAAGCATGGTGGTGGAAACATCATGCTTTGGGGCTGTTTCTCTGCAAAGGGGCCAGGACAACTGATCCGGGTACATGAAAGAATGAATGGGGCCATGTATCGTGAGATTTTGAGTGCAAACCTCCTTCCATCAGCAAGGGCATTGAAGATGAAACGTGGCTGGGTCTTTCAACATGACAATGATCCAAAGCACACCGCCAGGGCAACGAAGGAGTGGCTTCGTAAGAAGCATTTCAAGGTCCTGGAGTGGCCTAGCCAGTCTCCAGATCTCAACCCTATAGAAAACCTTTGGAGGGAGTTGAAAGTCCGTGTTGCCAAGCGAAAAGCCAAAAACATCACTGCTCTAGAGGAGATCTGCATGGAGGAATGGGCCAACATACCAACAACAGTGTGTGGCAACCTTGTGAAGACTTACAGAAAACGTTTGACCTCTGTCATTGCCAACAAAGGATATATCACAAAGTATTGAGATGAAATTTTGTTTCTGACCAAATACTTATTTTCCAGCATAATATGCAAATAAAATGAAAAAGAAAAACAGACAATGTGATTTTCTGGATTTTTTTTTCTCAGTTTGTCTCCCATAGTTGAGGTCTACCTATGATGTAAATTACAGACGCCTCTCATCTTTTTAAGTGGTGGAACTTGCACTATTGCTGACTGACTAAATACTTTTTTTCCCCACTGTATCTAAACTCCTTAAAGATTCAGGATAGTTTGGTGCTTTACATTTCGTATTAGGTTGGGGTCACATGGCCGTAGATTTTCACATGAGAGAGAATCGGGGCTAATTAAACAAACATTTTCAGATCAAACCCTGTCAGGCTGATCCTAATGTCTGTTAGGTTGATGGACATATTTCTCTGTTCCCCTTTGAAGACATCAGTGGTATGTATATTGTAAAGTGTAGTGTGCATAATGTCAGGCGTTATGGTGATGATGATGTGTAGTATGAATTATGAAATGGTGTATTATAATGTTTTACACTGTACTGCTGTACTGTTAGACAGTGGACTTCTGCCCAGCAACAGACAGTGAGTAAGGTAAGACATAGTTAAGTGTTGACACCAGCCCAGAGTGGGAGGGGCAATTTAGCAGGATTAGAGAGGACTTCCTGGTAGTGACAAAGACAGGGCATAGCTTGCAGCTATATCAGACATTTGGTCTGAGTGATCAGCAAGGCCACATGCAGAGGGTGTGCATGGCATAGCATGATTCTGAGGAACAGACCGTGACAGAGAGACAGAGTTAAAGAGATGCAGAGAGAAGGACAGTGGCAGCTCAGAGAACTGACCAGAGATCAAAGTGACCAAGTGAGAAGGTTCCAGAGAAGGTATGACTAGCAGCAAGGTCCTGAGTAGCTTTCAGCTCTTAAAAGTAATGGGCAAAGATGGAATAGAACATGACACAATCTAAGTGCCACGGACACAAAATGTCAGAGAGCTTAAAGCTGAGTCCGTCCATATTGGCAAACCCTCTCCTTTATAGAGAGAATCAGGTGCTGAATTGCGGGAAAAAGAATTAATTTTCACTGACTGTACTGTGGTGGTATGTTGGGGGATGGTGAAGGAAATTAGACCAGTGGAGGCAGGAATGAGTGTGGAGCACCTGCCAGGGCCGTGGGGTACTGGGTACCGGGCCGCTTCTTAAAGGGGCAGGGTCACAGCGGCAGTGACCCAGTTCGTGGCCCTGGGCATCCAATAAAAGGGGTGTATTTACAAGGGAATGAAAAATAAAGAGTTTTTGTATTAAGTGTTCGTAGTTAAAACTAAAAGAGAAAGAGCGCAATAGGGTCTTACCCAAGACAAAAAGTGTATAATTTAAGCTATTATACTCACCAAAGGCAGGAGAGTTTTAGGCATAAAGGAAATAGAGGTCAAGCTGCTGCACATCCAAATGGCCACGTCGTGACCATAGATCATCAGATTTCAAAGAAATGGTTTTTGGATTAAACGTGAGCTGCTAGACAAAACGACTCCTTTCCAGATTGTGTGATTGTATACTTTTATTTTCCCAACGCGTTTCGAAGTTTGAAACTTCTTCCTCAGGGGATGATAGGTACATATCATCCCCTGAGGAAGAAGTTTCAAACTTCGAAACGCGTTGGGAAAATAAAAGTATACAAGCACACAATCTGGAAAGGAGTCGTTTTGTCTAGCAGCGCACGTTTAATCCAAAAACCATTTCTTTGAAATCTGTATTAAGTGTTCGTGACTCCACCTGTGGTATCCAGTCACAGGTAGAGCTGAGTCCCAGGGCAGATGAGACCTGTTGAGAGATGGTGATGTAGTGTGAAGCAAGAGATGCAGCAGTGCTGAGTAGGTGACACAGGAAGAAGGCAGAAGACACAACTGAATGCAGTTCCAAAACTTTACTCACAGTTCTCAACAGCCGGCAATGCCCACTTGGTGCTACGTCCTCCAGGTGAGGGATCCAGCCAACTTCCAGGCAGGTAGAGAACACCTTTACAGAACTCCCTGTCAGTATACTGTATGCTTTCCCTGGCCATCTCACTGTGCTGATTTCCACTCCTCTTCCTTCCCAGCACCTCACAGTCAGTGTCCCAGGCCAGCAGCTGCGGATCCTGTCAGATAACGTGCCCACTGCGTTTCCTTAATCCTTTCTGGCTGCCTTTCCAGAGAAGATAACTGTGGTTGTTGGCTGTGGCCCCTAAAGTTGCCACAGCTATCGGCTTGCTAGCTGAGCTCTGTTGTACACTCCACTAGGCTAAGGGGTCAAGACCCTTCTGCGAACCCCCCAACCAATGTCCGTCAGTGTGGAACGAGCCCCACGGTTAGCACTTGCTCAGCCTGTGCCTCTGGGAATCCCTTTCCCACTTCAGGGAGCTTCCTTTAGTCCTTCTGTCCGTACCATACTTCTTGCAGCAGCCCTTGCTGACAGGGAGCTGCTGCACACGTCATCTCACTTCCTCCCCTAAGGGGAGACTGTCCTAACTTCCCACTATTCTCCCGATCTGAACCCAAGCTCCATCCACCTTCTAACACTCTTTCCTAGCCAGCAGGGATAAAGGAGAACCTGCTGCTATAGTGTGTGGTGGATGCAGTGCTGTTTAAGAGCCAGGTTAGGTGTTTCCATCTTACCTGCAAGGTGGGATACCACACCTCTGCTTGAGGTGCAGTACGTCTCTGGAGAGTGGACCCTCAGCAGCGCCACAAGTTAGGCTCAGGAAGTAACAAGATGTGTATTGAGATGCTCTATTAATGAAGAAACGTGAAAAGTTGTTTACTCGCTATCCTGTGTACATAATTGTCATGCAATGGCTGTTTAGCAAAGCTTCATTTGTTAAATGAACAACGACATCTGGTCTTGGCAACCGTGTTTTATCAGTTACGTGTGGCCAGCACAGGCATATCACCTTCACAGTCCACACGCCCAGCCAGGACATCCACCTTTATGTAATGTGCCAGGGCAAAGAGATGGGTACTTTGTCTACGGCTACTGCCCCGCACAATGTTACATGTCAGTGTACTATGCTCCGATTCCCATGAGAGAATCACAGCACAGATGAGGAGGAGATGGAGATGTGTTATGCACTTGAGTGAGCAAACCCTTAAGCTAAGTTGAGTACTTGTTGAGTTTTTGATGCTGCATCATTTTTGGCTTCTGTCTTCCGTCGCAAAACATGCAGCCACAGGGACTCGAATATCTTATCCAAGCACGTCCAAGATGCTCGAAAACCACCCGTGATATCGCTGATGCGTCACCAAATCAGTGATGCTTTAGCGATATTGCTAGCCATATCGCTATGTGTAAAACCCCCTTTGTTCAGATCATTTTATAATATTGTAAAGTCAAGGTCAGATTTTAGCATCCTACATATCTTGTTGTCATCAGCAAAGACTGACACATTACTCTCAATCCCATCCATAATGTCATTATTAAAGTGGTTAAAAAGCATCAGTCCTAGCACGGATCCCTGCGGTACCCCACTGCTGACTATATCCCTTCTAGAGAACGTACCATTTATGAAGACTCTGTTTCCTGTCATTTAGCCAATTCCTTACCCATCTACATATAATTTCCCCAGTCTTTGCCACTGTACAGTAGCTTCAGTATAATGCTGTTATGTAGAACAGTATCAAATGCCTCTGCAAAGTCCAGATAAATCACAGCAGCTGCATTACCAACATCCAGGTAGTCAGAGAGCAGATGCAGCCCTGGCTTCCTGTGCATGCTCTATATGCTTTTTAACGGCAGCAGTTAAGGGTAGTTATTCCTCAGCGCTGAGAAATAAGGTTATGTCACCCCCCCAGCGTCAGAAATTCTCCAGGGTCTCGGCTACCGCAGGTAGCCAAGACCCCGGAGAACAAGATTTGGGTTGGTTTATACTGAACCCAGTGTTGCGATTACCGGTATTCACGGAATAGCAACAACGGCAAAAAAAGAAAAAGTCTGATTTTCCTTTTAATTTCTCTCTCCTCTGATATGATCTAGCACATCAGAGGAGAGATAAATGGGGTCCCACAAGTTCCCCCTGGTACCTCCAGTGTCACTAGACCCTCCTGCATCCGCCAGCCATCAGCATCTTCTTCTGGGAAGAAAATGGTGGGCGCACGTGATCAAAATAAAAAAAAATAGTAAATCAAACCCCCCTTTATCACCCCCTTAGTTAGGTGAAAATAATAAAATAAATGTATTTATTTATTTATTTCCATTTTTACATTAGGGCTAGTGTTAGGGTTGGGGCTTGGTTGGGCTACAGTTAGGGTTGGGGCTTGGACTAGCTTTAAGGTTGGGCTAGGGTTAGGGTCGGGTATTAGGCTAGGGTTACAGTTGGGGCTAGAGCTAGAGTTATGGTTGGGCTAGGGTTAGGATTGTGGCTTTGGCTAGGGTTGGGCTAAGGTTAGGTTTGGGCTAGGGTTAAGGCTAGGTTATGGTTGGGGCTAGGGTTAGAGTTAGGGTTGGAGCTAGGGTTGGGGTTAGGGTTATGTTGGGGTTAGGTTTGTGATTAGGGTTATGGTTAGGGTTGGGATTAGGGTTAGGGGTGCACACCATTGATTCCAGCCAATTTTGTTTTCAGAAAGTCAAATGGTGCTCCCTCCCTTCTGAGCGCTGCCATGCAACCAAACTGTGGCTTTCCTCCACATACGGGGTATCGGTGTACTCAGGAGAAATTGCACAGCAAATTTTGTGGTACATTTACTCCTGATACTAAACTAACAGCAAAGCCACAAAAGAGGACTAAAAATCCTCCAAAAAATTCAAAAACACAGCAGAAAAAAGAGGCAGCACCGCTTACCTGCTCAGGTCTTTGAACAAATGCACTACATGATGCAGCCAGCCCTTAAATCATAGATGTTGTAAAACACAGGTGCAAAATACTAAATAGACAGCCACTCACCACCTACACATTCATGGAGGGGGTGACTGCTTAGTATGCATTTGCACAATAGAGGCCTGTATAGGGCACTGTTCACATGCTGGTGATGCATAGTGTCTGGTTCTCAGCCTATTAGTCACACCCCTACTATTTGATTAGGTGGGCTGGCAGCACTCTCTAAATGCATCCCATGTGAACACCCTTGTATACAATGCCCAAAGTGCTGGGCTTGGCTGCACCTCGAAAAATAAAGTGCACTAAAAATAAAGTATATATACTTATAAATCTTGCCATACCAGATGATGGGATAGTTTTAGCATTTATTAAATGATTCTAAGGGAGAAGAACTCCATACGTACAACATCTGAGAAAGCATGCAGTTTTTCTGTAGGATTCCACGTATTGAATTGGGTACAGAAAAATAGTTTACTCTTTTGTACACCTATGTTCATTATATTATGGCCTCATCCCAAACAGGGCCATGATATAGTACTTTACATAAGTCTTAGGTCCCAATTCATCAAAGTGCTTTCTCCAGAAACCTGGCACTGAGAAGATTCGTTGAAATTGTTAAGTGGCATGCACCTCTTAATGAATTCAATGCATCTTTTTCCTCACAAAGCTTGGCGAACAAAATGCCAGTCTAAATGAATCAGAGCCTTAGTGTCTTTTTGCATAAACTGACACTTTCTGCCTGAGAAACAAAACACAATCAGAATTATAACATTGACACCATACTAGATCCCACTGATTAATAATATTCTCTCGGGTCTTCATAAATTGGGAAATTTGGTAATTATCTATATATATAATTGCCTTAAATTGTCCGTCATCCACTTCCGTCTGGATGTCCCCGAATCCCACAATCCACAGCGTCGACCGGAAGTACGCAGACCACCATACTGAAATAACCAAGTGATGGGTATTTCAATATGGCACCCGCTGGTGGTACCAGGCCCTTCCACAGTACCACCAGTGGGACACCGCCGGGACCCCCCCACTGCTGACAGACCCCCCGCCGCTGCTGGACTCGCCGCCGACGGACCCCCCTGCAGACCCGCTGCTGCCTGCCCACCCACCTGCATCACAGCCGGCAGGAAAGACCGTGGCTTGTGGCCTGTCCACAGGCCGCAAGCCGTGGTCTTTCCTGCCAGCTAGCCACCGTCAGGACCCCCCGCCGCTGGACCTGCCGCCGCTGAACCCCCCACCGCCACTGCTGGACCCGCCGCTGCTGGCCACGCCACCGGAACCCCCCGCCAGACCCGCCGTTGCCTGCCCACAATGTACATACACACACACATGTACATACACACACACAATGTACATACACACACACATACACACACATGTACACACACATGTACGTACACACACATGTACACACACACATGCGTACACACACGTGCGCACACACACACATATGCACATGCACACACACATACGTACACACACGTATGTACACACACATACGTACACACACATGTACACACATGTACGTAAACACGCACATGTACGTACACACACACACGTACGTACTCACACACACGTACGTACTCACACACACGTACTTTCACACACACGTACATACACACAGGTACTCACATGCACACACACGTACTCACATACACACACACGTACTCACATACACACGTACTCACATACACACATATACTCACATATACACACACGTACTCACATATACACACACACTTACTCACATATACACACACACGTACTCACATATACACACACGTACTCACATACACACACGTACTCACATATACACACACACGTACTCACATATACACACACGTACTCACATATACACACACGTACTCACATATACACACACATGTACTCACATATACACACACATACTCACATACACACACACGTACTCACATACACACACACGTACTCACGTACTCACATACACACATATACTCACATACACACATGTACTCACACACACGTACTCACACACACACGTACTCACACATACGTACTCACATGCACACACATACATGTACTCACACACACACGTACTCACATATACACACACATACTCACATACACACACGTACTCACACACACACACATGTACTCACATCTCCAGCACAGGCTGCAAACCACCCTCTTTCCTGCTGGCTGTGACTGCATGGAGGTGGGTGGGCAGGCAGCTGCGGATCACACAGACGCATACACACACATATATGTACACACACACATGTACTCACACACATGTACACACATATATGTACTCACACACACATGTACACATACGTACTCACACACACACACCCCACACACACACTTCCCTCCCGATGCGATAGCATCGGGCACACCTCTAGTTACACATAATTACCATTGTTTTCTAATAGGATACATACTACATACAAGTAAAATCCGTAAACAGGGACCAAACTTTTTATTTCAGGTTTGTGTCTTGAGAAAAGATTTAGTTTGAAATTATAAAAATGTCTTTACCTTTTTGATATTTAATATGTTGATGTCATGGTGTTATTCTATATCTGTGTGTGTGATGTTCAGCACAGACATCTCATGAAAGATAATACCACAATTCATTTCCAAACCCACACAAAGTAGTGATCATTATATTAAGTTGAGCAGACTTGCACTTACATAATTATTTTACTATATGTCTAGAAATGGAGGCAAATGAAAGAATAAGATCAAATATAAATGTACACATGCTATAAAGCATGGCTTACGTAATGACTATGAATTAAAAAATGCCCTATACACACCACTCAAAGTATATTTCCAGAGACTTCTAATACTTTTAAAAGTAGTGTGTTCACAGTATACAATTAATATGAGTCCTCTCTGAATTGTAAATAAAAATAATAATAATAATAATAACGCATTTATGGATAGTATAATATGGGAATAATACAGGTGCAGTGGCATAACTTGAGTCCGATGGGCTATGGTGGAAAATTGGTACCTGGACCTCTGCCTGCATGCGTAGCAGATGTTTGGGCCCTTGGGCATTCCAGATACTGTGAAGACATACAGATGTTGCCAAAAGTTACCCCTGCAGAATTTTTGCTTCCTTGGCCTTTTTCAGAGAATATGAATGATAACACCAAAACTATTTCTCCACTCATGGTAAGTGGTTGGGTGAAGCCATTTATTGTCAAACTACTGTGTTTTCTCTTTTGAAATCATAATTACAACTCAAAACATCCAAATGACCCTGATCAAAAGTTCACCTTTCCGGGTGATTTTGGCCTGATATGCACAGAAGTTGACACAAATGGGTTTGAATGGCTATTAAAGGTAACATCCTCACCTGTGACCTGTTTGTTTGTAATCAGTGTGTGTGCAGAAAAGCTGAGTGAGTTTCAGGGATTCATGCAGACTCTTGCATCTTTCATCCAGCCACTGACATTTCTGAACTGTGAGTCATGGGGAAAGCAAAAGAATTGTCAACGGATCTACGAGAAAAGGTAGTTGAACTGTATAAAACAGGAAGGCGATACAAAAAGATATCCAAGGAATTGATAACGCCAGTCAGCAGCATTCAAACTGTGAGTAACAAATGGAAAATCAGGGGCTTTGTAAAAACAAAACCACGGTTGGGTAGACCAACAAAAATTTCATCCATAACTGCCAGGAAAATTGTTAGGGATGTAAAGAAAAACCCACAAATAACTTCAGCTGAAATACTGGACTCTCTGAAAACTAGCGGTGTGGCTTTTTCAAGATGCACAATAAGGAGGCTCTTGAAGAAAAATGGCCTATGTGGTCGAGTCGCCAGTAGAAAGCCATTACTGTGCAAATGCCACAAAGTATCTTGCCTACAATACGCAAAACAGCACACAGACAAGCCTCAAAACCTCTGGAACAAGGTAATTTTTAGTGATGAGACCAAAATTAAACTTTTTTGCCTCAACCATAAACGTTACATTTGGAGAAAGGTCAACAAGGCCTATGATGAAAAGAACACCATTACTACTGTAAAGCATGGAGGTGGATCACTGATGTTTTGGGGATATGTGAGCTACAAAAGTACAGGAAACTTGGTCAAACTTTAAGGAAAGATGAATGCAGCATGTTATCAACAAATGCTGGAGGCAAATTTGCAATAATCAGCCCCAAACATGGGACATATTTGGATGTTCCAACATGACAATGATCCAAAACACAAGGACAAGTCAATCTGTCATTGGCTACAGCAGAAAAAAAGTGAAGGCTCTAGAGTGGCCATCTCAGTCTCCTGACTGTAGTATCATTGAGCCACTCTGGGGAGATCTCAAGCACACAGTTCATGCTAGACAGCCCTTGAACTTACAGGAACTGGAGGCTTTTTGCCAAGAAGAGGGCAGTTTTACCATCTGAGAAAATAAAGAACCTCATCCACAACTACCACAAAAGACTTCAAGCTGTCATTGATGTTAGAAGGGGACACACACAGTATTGAGAAATGGTGTATTTAATTACAGTCATTTTGGTATTTTTGGTTGTCATTATGATTTAAAAAGAGAAAACACAGTATTTTGACAATAAATGGCTTTATCCAACCACTAACCATGAGTGGAGAAATAGTTTTGATGTTATCATTCATATTCTAAAAGTAAAAATTCTGCTGGGGTATGCAAACTTTTGAGCACAACTGTACGTGTTCACTTTCTCATGTAACAATGTCCCCGATCCTAAAATAATGTCATGGTCCTTGCCCTCACTGTAAAAAAGTCTCCCATCCGGTGCCTCTTTAATGTAATAATATGTATTAATGTTCTTCATTATGGACCCCTTCCAGGTATAATGTGCTCTATCTTGGGCCTTATCCTGGTACACTATCCTCCATCCTGGGTCACTTACATTAATATTATAATGTCCCCCATCCTTGTATAATTTCTCCATCCTGGGCCCCTTCCTGATGTAATGTCTCCCTTTCCTCATATAACATCCTGCATCCTGGCCCGCTCCCTGGTATAATGACTCCCTTTCCAGATATAATGTCCTCTTTCCTGGACCCATTTCTAGTATAATGCCCCCCATCCTTGGCCCCTTCCAGTAATATATTGTATGTCCTCCATCTTGGTATATTGCCACCCATCCTGAGCGCCTTTCAGCAATATAAGTCCCCCTGCCAGGTGTAATGTGTCCCACCCTGGGCTTCTTATAGCAATAATTTCCCTGTTCTGCAGGTCTTCTCCAACAAATCTAAAAATAAATTAACGATTCTATTCATCTTCCCCCACCACCACAGCACACACGTCCTCTTCATCTTCAACTGCCCGCGCAGGAGCTGCCAAATGATGTCGACTTGCTTGAAATCACATCACTGCCCTGCGTCGCCAGTGACTTGCATGCAGACGTCAGCTGCCAGCCTCTGATTGGCTGGCAGCATGTATTTTAGTTCTGGGTCCTGGCTGAAATAGCCACCCTCCCACACAGGGCAGGTTGTACTTGCACTCTCTGTGACTGGAATCATTATGGTCCTGTACAAGCACACATTAAACACCATATTACAGTCACAAGTCAACCACATAATGACCCAAACTAATGTGAAGGCGGGCCAGTGCCGTAGTCATGACCGAAGCTGGTTGTGTATTCGCACCCTGAGTTCCCGTCACATAGAAAGAATGTCCATTACTCAGCATACCTGTGGCTTCACTTTCTGCACCATCGGGGTCTCCTCTTAGCAGCTGGAAGTTCCTGCTGTCCGGTGTTGCATAAATTGAGACACAGTCCATTTCAACTTTTAAACGCATAACTTTACTATTCTTCATACACAGCACATCCATATTCATTACAGCATCAATATCAGATTTTGCATAGTGCTTCACCTTGTCTTTCCCTGTACCTCTCTCCTGTTTATTCAGAACGTTCCGGGTTGGACTGTATCATACGGTTCCTCAATATCCTCCCTGTGAAAGAATCTGTGCGCTTGGGGGTTCCCTCAGCCATTTTGCCCTGGATCTTAGGGCATCAGCCCATGCAATGATCTGCCACTTGATGAGTGACCTGCCTGTCTAAACTGCTGTGTCTTTTCTTGCAGTTCCAGTTACCACTACTGCTGTCACTGCTACCTCTGCTGTTGCACTGACCCACTGATACTGGATGGCTGTGCTGCTTCTTCTTAAATGTTATGTGGCCACAATGGTGCCCAGGTTACAGAGACCACCCAAGCTACTGGGTGCCCTGGCCCTGATTGACCATAATCAGGAAGTCCTCCAGTCTTAACCACAGTGACCCCTCCTATATTAACTATGTACAAACAATGATCTCTGTGTCCCATCTAGTGGCCAGAGAGGAACACTGCACTTTGCCTATAATAATACAATATACAATGTGCAGCAGCAGCAGCTAGAATACTATACATATGTACACTTGTCACATATAATATGTTATAGACAGTAGCATCAATCAGAAGTAAAACATTACATTAAACACAAATATGTATTATATTGTATGGTACCGGGGCGAGCAAGAAACGCAAGGACATAATGTACCCCCTTGCACTAACAGCATCATAAAATCATATCCAGCCATGATACAGGTGTAGAAATGTGTCCTTATCACCCTCATGTGAAATTGGCCTTTTTATGACTTTTTAAGAAGTTGAAAGGATTTCTAGAAAATAGCTGCTAAAATAATTTCTGACAGAAAGGTAGTAAACTAAAAGTAACCAATTTCATCTCCCACTTTAGTCTTTCTATAAATCAATACACAGTCATATTTGGATATGTATTTTTTGCTCAAACAGTACATTGTATATAAAATTAAAGTCAAGGTTGACGAAATTATTAAACAATTTACTTTGCAATGATCTTGCAAATAACAGATATGCCACTAGCAAAAGGTGCATTTACCCTCATATACCTCACTATCTTAAAGGGTTATTCCAATCTCAGTAAGTGATATCATATTGGTAAGATATGGCATAATTTATTGATTGCTAGGTGTCTGACCTATTGAATCATCGCATTTGTGAGCATAATGGGACCTCAGTGTTGCCTCAGCCACTGTATACTCTTAGCTGCAGCCTCATATTTTACTCAGCAAAACGACATTTCAGGCCGCCTGCTGCGGTTTGTGGGATTATAGGATATGACCGACTCCTTTCCTTCAGTGGGAAACCCCAAAGATTTGTGCTGCCTTGGTTCAAAGTCAAGTCTAGCCCTCCATAGCAGTTTTCACTTCTGCATCTAATATCATCAGGCCAGCAAGCACACACCTCTTGGGCTTCCTTGGCCCCATGCCATCACACCTAATAAGTATACAGTAAGAGGAGTCCGGGATGCTGGACCAAGCAAAGTGAAGCCTGCTCTAGTTATGCTTGTCTTGGAGGACTTGCACACTGGACGAAGGCAGCGCAAATTTTTTTTTAGCTCATCTAAAAATGCTTGGTATTCTTAGTATTATTTGACAGTTCTAAAATAATCTCATGACAGATTAGAAGAAAATTGTTAATATTTTTTTGAAAAAGAGCACCACAGATTGTATGAGATACAAGAATTTAAACTTAGCTGCAATGCTAGACACAAATCATGTACAAATGTGGCAATGTTTGGGGAAAAAAAGCAGCCAAGTTTTTTCAAATCCTAGTATATATAGTTCATTAAAATATTAGACATTTTAATATTGAGATTTATAATTAACAGTTTATGATTATCCAATATCTGAATTTTATCTAGAAAAACGACTATGAAGAATAGATATATATGGACAATATTTAGTTTGCTCACTAATATAGTGGGACTCACAATCTAAATCCCTTGTCAGTATGCTTTTGCAGTGTTGGAGGAAACCAGAGTACAAAGAGTAAACCCACGCAAACGTGGAGAAAAAATACAAAAAAATACAAACTCCGTGCTGATGTTGTCCTTGGTGGGATTGGAACCCAAAACTCCAGCACTGCAAAGCCACCGTGCTACTCTATATAATGTAAAGTGCAAGTGCAATTACCATGACTTTTTTTTCCCAAACTCAGGGGACATACACTTTGATAAAATTCCATTATCATAAATTTAAATATTTTGAGAGACAAGTTGGAAACTTAGATTTTGAAAAAAAAAACACCTTCCTTGCTATCATCTACAATGTATTCTAAGTTTAGTGAAATGACATTTGTTTACGATCAATGTGTTATTGATTTCGCATTTCTCCTTATAGAATGCCATGTGTCTGAGCTTGATATTAATTGCACAGTTGGTTTTAATAAACTCATTGTAAACGAAGACGTCTGATAGTTTCCTTCTGACTTATGTCCTTATTTCACTCATAAGTAATCCAACCCCTTAGATCTATTAATGGATAATGAGAACTTTTTTGTGCAAATGTACACATTATCACATTTTTCTTCCTCCACATCCTACTTCCCAAACTTCTGCTTGCAGAATTCTACACATGTGTGCAAGATGAAGCTGAGTCACATATATATTTCCAGTAAAACTTAACCCATGCAAAAAATTTTTAATACTATAGGATCAAAGAAAGCCGGCTGCCGCTAATTTATCTTTCTATTTCTTTAGCTAAAGATATTGTCTTCATAAAATAAGAATACGTCATAATGAAATCTAATTTCAGCCATACCCACTTTGCCTGCTATGTACGACACATTGAGATTGCTGGTTGGTTATTAGGATATTAGGAATACGCAGGGACCTTAATGCCCCAAATTTATTAGTGTTCAATAAAATGCTTCAGTTCGCTACTCAATTGATTTTACTAGAGAGCAACTTTAACACAAAAATCTCAATAGTCTACTCTCGATTCATCAAACATTTGAAGCCAAAAAACTACCGTAAAAGCTTTGTTCGTACCAGACTTAGGAAGATCTGGGTGGGACAAGGCTGTGACCATACCCGCTTGTCGATCATCAAAAGTCCGGCATTTTGTACGCCAGAGTCTCTGACTGAAGACTCTTTCCTGGCAGGGCACATGGGAATATACACTGCTCAGCAGAGACACCAAATTAATTAAGTGGTGTGTGCCGGTTGATGAATTTGGTGCTTTTTTTTCAGAAAGACTGACGTAGCTGAATCATGTGCTATGCCAGACTTCATGAATCGGCCTCAATAGAGTTTATGTTTTTCATAATATATTTTAGATTTTTCATAGATTACATATACAGCTGATTGTCTGGTACTGCACTTGATCCTGTTTATTTTAAAGGATTATTCTGATGTTTGTTCATAAGCAAAATTACAAAATCACAAGAATAGAGTAGTCATTAATTGTACTACTTGTGCATCTTTTCCCACTAGGATGCTGACCACTGCTACAGTCTAGCAGTGGTGGTTAAACATGTGCTGTGCTTACAAGCTGTAATAGAGCTTGTAAGTGCTGCTCTGAAGCTGGTCAAATGGCTTCAGCATGCTGTAAGCTTCTAAATCTGCCACTTTTGGAGCAACTGATACTGCAGAGAAAAAAACTACCTCATATACCACTATCGGAGAGGACACAGTTAGAGTTATAGACAAGATAATGCCGCTAGTCCAAACTGCCAGCTAAGCTCCTCACCTCAGCAAAGCAGAAAGCCGTGCAGTGCTGTATACTCCTTAAGAAGAAAAGATAACCCTTAAAGTCTTTCGCTTAAAAGGACAAAACTGCATGTCCAAGTACAGTGTTTTGTGAAAATATTCATCCCCCCCTTGGCTTTTTACTTGTTTTGTTATATTACAACCTGTGCTTAAATATTTTTGTAAACCGATTTAGACTAAATAGTCTAAACTGAAGAAGTGAAGTGATAAAAATATAGGCATAAATTAAATTTATGAGATAAAACAACTAAAAATTGCCATGTCCCTAAAAATTTCTGATGCAAGCAATTCCCTCCTTTCATATGTCACATGATTAGTGAAAGGACATCCACCTGTAAGTAATCTGTGTCACATGGTCTGTCACTACATAGATAAACCAAAAAACAATAGCTGAGGTCTCATAAACAGATATAGAACCAAAAGAAAATAAACCTCTAAAATATAGCTTTTATTAATGAATTCTAAAAAAGCATCTATCTATAATGAAGGGATCAGCAGGGTTCACATAGCAGATACACATGTCTGCTCCTATTTTAAATTGATCAATATTCCCAATAGAAAGATCTAGGGAAAAGAGGCTAATTCTCCTTTTCCCTACCTGCCAGTTGAGTTTGGCACTCAACGGGAAAGCGCTATGGCACCCCTCTCATCCCTTCCAAAAAAGCCACCAGCAACACCCGTTTAAAGTGCTTAAATGCTATACCAGTATTTCCTGAAACCTGACACTATACATAGCTGTGTAAGTGCCTGTTCTTAATACAGATGGATAAATATGTGCTCACTTGATATTCTTCCAGATGAATCTCTTTTTGATAGGCTACCACTATAGGGATTACACATGTGATGCATAATTCAAAGATCAATCTTAGTCACAAATGTGACCACACAATAGTAAGTTTGCTTGGCTTAAGGTACCGTCACATTTAGCGATGCACCAGCGATCACGACCACGATACGACCCGATCAGGATCGCTGGTGCATCGCTAAATGGTCGCTAGTGAGCTGCCAAACAGGCAGATCTCACCAGCGATGCAGCAGCGGTCGGCGGTCACTACTTACCTGTCAGAAGCGGCGATGAAGACGTCCTCCCGCCCGTGTCCACGCGTCGCTCGTCGGCGCCAGCAGGAAGTGGCCGATGAGAAATGGCCCAGGACGTTCTCGCGTGATCAGCGATAGACAGCGGGGGAGCCGGTCGGAGGTAAGTATCACACTTAGCGATATCGCTAGCAATATCGCTGCTGCGTCACAAAATCGGTGACGCTTAAGCGATATCTCTAGCGACCTCGCTTAGTGTGATGGGGCCTTTAGTCTCACATGTGTGACCCTCTCTTTAATAGGAACATGTGTGCAAAACACAATTCAGAGATTACACCAGTTTTACAAATATGGCACATAGGGGATTGTAAACTCCTAGCATATTATGACAGTATACATCAAGTTAGAAAGTCATAGAATCATAAAATGGTAGAGTTGGATGAGACCTCCTGGGTCATCTGGTCCAACCCCCTGCTCAAAGCAGGAATCACTAAATCATCCCAGACAGCCTCTGTTTGAACACTTCCACTGAAGAACTCACCACATCTCGTGGCAGCCTGTTCCACTCATTGATCACCCTGTCAAAAAGTGTTTTCTAATATCTAATCTGTGCCTCCCATTCTGTTTCATCCCATTGCCTCTAGTCTTTCCTTGTACAAATGAGAATAAAGATGATTCTTCTACAATGTGACAGCCCATGAGATATTTGTAGACAGCTATTAAGTCTCCTCTCAGTCTTCTTTTTTGCAAGCTAAACATTTCCAAATCCTGTAACCATTCCTCATAGGACATGGTTTGTAGACCGGTCATCATTCTGGTTGCTCTTCCATGAACTTGCTCCAGTTTGTTGATGCCTTTTTTAACATGTGGTGCCCAAAACTGGACACAGTATTCCAGATGAGGTCTGACTAAAGAGGTATAGAGGGCAATAATGACTTCAAGTGATCTAGACTGTATGCTTCTGTTAATACAGCCCAGAATTGCATTTTCCTTTTTTGCTGCTGCATCACACTGTTGACTCATGTTCAGTTTCATGTTCAGTTTCAAGTAAAAATATATAGCATAGTGAGCCAGATCACAGTTAAAGGGAATCTGTCAACTATTTTTTTGCATATAAGATGTGGCCACCACCATTAGAGGCTTATCTACAGCATTCTGTAATGCTGCAGATAAGCCCCCGATGTAACCTGAAAGAGAAGAAAAATTAGATAGATTATCCTCACCCAGGGGCGGTCTGGGTCCGGTCTGGGTCCGATGGGTGTCACGGTCCGGTCCGGCGCCTCCCATCTTCTAGTGATGATATCCTCTTCTTTGCTTCCAGTCGCGGCTCCGGTGCAGGTTCACTGCTCTGCCTTGTTGAGGGCAGAGTAGAGTACTGCAGTGCGCAGGCACTGGGAAAGGTCAGAGAGGTCCGGCACCTATGCACTGCAGTACTCTGCTCTGCCCTCATCAGGGCAGAGCAGTGCGCCTGGGATGGGAAGCAAAGAAGAGGACGTCATCGCTAGAAGATGGGAGGCGCCGGACCGTGACACTCATCGGACCCGGACCGTCCCTGGGTGAGTGTAATATAACTCATTTTTCTTCTCTTTCAGGTTACATCGGGAGCTTATCTACAGCATTACAGAATGCTGTAAATAAGCCCCTGATGGCGGTGACCACATCTTATATATGAAAAAATAGGTAACAAAATCACATACTTCAAAAAACTGCCCATTTGTTTTTTTGAAGAAAAAGGAGTGAGACATATTTAATATAAAAATATAAATCTAAATCTTTATTAATCCATCCATTTACATATTAAAATAAGAAAGGTTTAGGAACAGAAAAAGAGGGACAATGGGTCTAAGATAATTCATGCCACCTGGTAAGTGCCATGTTCAAAAGATGGTTCCATGAGTTCTGATTTATATGCACAGTAACGCCCCCCCGATGAAGCTGGGCGAAACGTGCACGTCGGGGCAGAGGGACTGGGCTTTCCTTCACAGTCATTTAGCCACCAGGATCCAGGTAATGTGTCCGTGATCATTAATCTCCCCATGTCTATGGGAGCGTCTATGTGTTTGTTCACAAGGGAGATATAGTGGTTACACATGAGTCTGAACAATACAATGATACTATATGTGGATCTTAATGCACAGTAAAATGGGCATCTAATAGTGTGCGATGGTGCAATTTTTTGTATAACATATTTAAGGCATTGAGATACCTGACTAATGTTAATCTGTTATAGATCTTTAAATGGTGAATGTGTCACTTTGCTTTAAATTTGCTCCATGGTTACTGTGCATATAAATCAGAACTCATGGAACCATCTTTTGAACATGGCACTTACCAGGTGGCATGAATTATCTTAGACCCATTGTCCCTCTTTTTCTGTTCCTAAACCTTTCTTATTTTAATATGTAAATGGATGGATTAATAAAGATTTAGATTTATATTTTTATATTAAATATGTCTCACTCCTTTTTCTTCAAAAAAACAAATGGGCAGTTTTTTGAAGTATGTGATTTTGTTATATAAGTTGTTCAGAGAGGACTAACTTACTTGGGGTTGTTTAAGGACCTTTTTGCGTAATAATGAAAAAATAGGTGACAGATTCTCGTTATAGCATATGTAAGATTGTCATACACTCCTTCACACAGTCTATAATAGTACATATAGTACGGGCAGGTTTCATAGAGGAAAAAATTAAAAGCATATAATGCATATAGGATTATAATAAATTCCCCATATGTGATATTCGTGTCACTTATCAAGCAGAGTACCAAATCCCGATGGTTTTCTCCCCTTCTCCATACCGTGAGGGTTTCATCAGGGAAAGGAAAAGTGAGTAGCTCAAAGCGGCTCCTGCCAAATAGAGCGACTGGAGCCGCTTTTAGCTGGGGCTCCGCAGCAATTTCCCTTAGGGTGCCAACCTCTCCTGGCAGGTAGGGAAAAGGAGATTCAGGCTCTTTTCCCTAGATCTTTCTATTGTGAATTTTGATCAACTTAAAATAAGAGCAGACATGTGTATCTGCTATCTGACCCTGTGTTGATCCCTTCATTATGTTTCTATATAGATGGATGCTTTTTAGAATTCATTAATAACAGCTAGATTTTAGAGGTTTGTTTTCTGTCAGTATATACACATCTTTTCTGAAAGGCCACAGAGGCTGCAACACCATTAAGCAAGAGGCACCAATAACCAAACAACACCACGAAGACCAAGGAGATCTCCAAAAAAGCCAGGGATAAAGTTGCTGAGAAGTACTAGTTAGGGTTGGGTTATTGGGTTTAAAAAAAAATGCCAATTTCTGATGATCCCCCGGAGCACCATCAAATTCATTATAATCATATGGAAAGAATATGGTACCACGACAATCCTAGCAAGAGAGGGCCACCCCCAGAGAGGCAGCACAGAGGCCAAAGGTAACACTGAAGGAGCTGCAAAGATCCAAAAGCAAAGACTTGTGTATCTGTCCATACAATCACAATAAGCCATACACTCCATAGAGGTTACCTTCAGGAAATGTATAGAGGAAAGTGATGTGGTCAGATATAACTTTATTGGTCACCAAGGTAAACGCTGTGTCTGGCACCAAACCAACCCAGCTCATCTCCCCAAGAACACCATCCCCAAAGTGAAACATGGTGGTGGCAGCATCATGCTGTGGGGATGTTTTTTGGCAGCATGGACAGGGAAAATGGTCTGAGTCGAGGGAAAATGGAGGTTGTGAAATACAAGAATATTCTTGAGCAAAACCTGTTTCAGTCTGTCAGCGATTTGCAATAAAGGTTCACCTTCCAAAAAGACAATGACAAAAAAGCATACTGCAAAAGCAACATTCAAGTTAATTAATGAGAAATGTGTAAAATATTTTGGCATGGCCTTTTCCATGCCCAGACTTTAATTTAATTGAGACAATTTGGTCATACTTGAAGATTGCTGTTCACCAAAACAGATAGTGTATTAAAGTGCGGCTCTCCAAAGTCCAGAGGGTGCTCAAATAGGGTCCAACCCTGTAGTATATATAGAGAAGTATCTTTTTTCTTTTATTTTTTACTGTATTCTTTTATTTTTTTAATTTATATTCTTTTGTCTTTTTCTTTTGGTTTCTCAAAGTAATATCTCCTACTCCACACTCTTGTCATTCTTGCCTTTTATTAGTTATTTTTCTTAGTCACTTTTACTTTGCCCATCCCTTCCTGTATCCATTCTCCCAGGAACAATTAATTAATGACCACTGAGCCCAAGCAATGACTTTCCCAGATACCCTCGGGACACATCATCACTAGTAGTGATGAGCAAATTTGCTCAGAAAACGACCTCCAATCATTAATTCGGCACAAATATGGCACATTCGGATTCGTGATTGGAAACACAAGCAAAATTTTATAAAATCGGAAAAAATCAGTAACATTCAGTAAAAGTGTGGGAAAATATTTGCGTTGCAACGAAAGTATTTTCAGCCCTGCAGCAACGATACATGTGGTGAACGAATCGAGAAGATGGTGCAGGAGTATTTAGAACTGAATATCAATAACATCAGGGAGGGTTTGGACCCTTTCACATTTTGGTCTTCTAAAATGGATGAGTGGCCTGAGCTCGCCTTACATATCTTGGAGGTTTTATCATGTCCAGCAGTCAGCATTCTCTCAGAATGTCTCTTAAGCACTGCTGGTAGTATCTTAATGGATAAGCGCAACCAGCTGTCCCCTGAAAGTGTAGACCGCCTAACTTTCATCAAGATAAACAAGTCATTGATCTCCAAGGACTTTTGCACCCAAATCGCAGACTGTGCAGACTAGGTGATATTGCATTTTTATTGTGATGCATTAATGTCACTTAACTGCTCTCTGTGACATCTTTAGTGTGACTTCTGTGCCTGCTGTGGCTGCTGCTGATGCTGATGCTAACACAAATTTGTGGAAATGCGAACTGTCATGGTTGGTCTACATCTGCTGGGTTAGCTGTAGTGGGAGACATGTCGGTCACAATTAACTATTTCTATTCCATTCTCCTGACAGTTGTTCCACTTTGGTGGTGTCAGGCCCTCATTTTTTTAAATGTGAAAACTACAGGTTGGGTGTCCATCTACTGGATTGGGTGTAGTGGAAGACCTGTTGGTCCCTTTTATACTATTTATACTCTTGTAAAATTGATGTAACTTTTGTGGTGTCTGCGAGTAATTTTTGGAAATGTGAGTGGGTCGCCCTCCCAGGGCCTTGGGGTACTCGGTACCGGGCCGGCGTCAGTGGGATGTGTCACAGCAGTGGTGACCCGGTCCATGGCCCTGGGCGCCCAATTAACAGGGGAAGTACGAAGGGTGGAATGTAATTAATGGAATAGTTTGTGACGTCACCTGTGGTGTTCGGCAAGTGAGATGTTGAGCCGACGCTGCGTGCAGATCCTCTGGGGCTGGTGGTGTGTTGCAGCCAAGATGGTGAAGCTCCCCACAGTTGGAGCTGTAGCCCCAGGGCAGTGTAGATGTAGGGGTAGAGGAGAGGCACAAGCGGTGTAGAAGCTGGTACCCAGATGTAACGGTGCTGGGTGTGTTGGCGCAAGAATCAATGGAGGACACCAGGCTTGTAGTTCCAAAGCTTTACTCACAGTCTGTAGTACACACAGGTGCCTGCCTCCGTGCTGTGTCCTCCGGGTCAGGGACTCAATCAACCTCCAGGCCAGATGGAATGCTCCCTTCCAACGCTCCGCCAACATGTGCCTTTCTGAACATCTCTTATAGCGCCTTTAAGTATGAAGTACTCCCAGTACTGAGTTACACTGTAGTGCCTCCTGACAGATGTTCCCACGAACTCTACTTGTACGGCAGACAGCTGTAGCCTGCTTCGGGGACTCCTTACTCCTGAGTCCCAACTCACTATCCAAGTTGCTGCTGTGCCCCCAAGTCTTAGATGGGAGTAGTGCATTTACAGCTCACTACTCTACCGGTGTCTGCTGTAGAACCATTAGTGTCCATACAACCTCGGGGACCGGGCCCCGGCCTTGCGCTTAGAACTTCTAGGCAGGGTTCTCTCCTAACCCACGTCCTCTGTTCCCTTTTACTCCTTCGTTCCGTACTAGTCTATCCTTCTTATGGGAGATCAGGTTTCGGTTCAATGTCTTTCTCCTTCTTTCCTTTCCCATGCCAGCAGACCCAGGTCACTGAGATCTGCTGCAGCACCTCCTTCCTCCATCCCTCTCTCAAGGATCTTCCTTCCTCACTCCTCACCGAGTGACTCTCTTACTGACTGACCTCAAATCCTAAACCTTCCCGCTCTTTTATGTATGCTAACTCCACCCGCCTCCCAGAACGTTTCATGTTCCAAGCAGGGAGCCACCAAAGGTGCTCTGCTACACTCCAAGCAGGGAGCCGCAATGTGGCTTTGCTGAACTACCGTGTTGTGTGGGATGCAGGTGTTGGAGCGTGGTCAGGAGCCTCCAACTTACCTGGATGGTGGGGCACCACACCTCAGGAGGAGGTGCAGTACCTCTGTGGCGACTGAGCCTCAGGGGTGCCACATGAGCACTCCTGGTTGGGTGTCCATCTGGTGGATTGGGTTTAGTAGAACTATTGATCCATATTCTACTATTTCTACTGTGGTGAAATTGATGCCACTTTTGTGGTGTCTGCCAGTAATTTTTGGAAATGTGAACACTCCTGGTTGGGTGTCCATCTGCTGGACTGGGTTTAGTGGAAGACCTATCGGTCCCTATAATACTATTTCTACTGTGGCAAAATTGATGCCACATTGGTATTGTCTGCCAATAATTTTTGGAAATGTGAACACTCCTGGTTGGGTGTCCTTCATGCGTGTTGCCTGAGCAGTAGGCATCCAAGACCATCAGGCCTATTTCTTGGACTCGAATACCCGTGTTAGGCTGGTTTCACATTTGCGTTTTTTAGCGCTGGAAAAAAACGCATATGTGCGCATGCGTTTTTTCCCCTATATTTAACATGGGTGTGCATACCTGTGCGCTTGTAAGCGCATGTATGCGATTTTCATGCGCTGCGTTTTTTTGGGGTGTGCGTTGGTATTTTCCAGACGCAGCATGTTGCATTTTTTGGCCCTGCAAAAAAGCGCATGCGCACATATGCGCACGTTTTGCGCTAAAAATGGCCATTATAGCCTATGGATGCGCATATGTGCGCACTGGCATGCTCATGTATGCGTTTTTTTGCATATGCGTTTTTTTTTTTTAACCATGGAATTTAGGGGTTTGGGTTAGAGTTAGGGTTAGTTAAGGGCGTTTAGGGTTAGGGTTAGGGTCAGGGTCAGGGTTAGGGTTGGGGTTTGGGTCAGGGTTAGGGTTAAGTATGGTTTGGTTAAGGGTTAGGGTCAGGGTTAGGGTCAGGATTAGGGTTAAGTATGGTTTGGTTAAGGGTTAGGGTCAGGGTTAGGGTTAGGGTTAGGGTCAGGGTTAGGGTTAGGGTTAGGGTTAGGGTCAGGGTTAGGGTTAAGTATGGTTTTGTTAAGGGTTAGGGTCAGGGTTAGAGTTAGGGTTAGGGTTAGGGTCAGGGTCAGGGTTAGGGTTAGGGTTAGGGTTAGGGTCAGGGTTAGGGTTAGGGTTAGGGTTAGGGTCAGGGTTAGGGTTAGGGTCAGGGTTAGGGTTAAGTATGGTTTTGTTAAGGGTTAGGGTCAGGGTTAGGGTCAGGATTAGGGTTAAGTATGGTTTGGTTAAGGGTTAGGGTTAGGGTCAGGGTTAGGGTTAGGGTTAGGGTTAGTTAGGGTTTAGGGTTTGGGTTAGGGTTAAGTATGATTTGGTTAAGGGTTAGGGTCAGGGTTAGGGTTAGGGTTAGGGTCAGGGTTAGGGTTAGGGTTAGGGTCAGGGTTAGGGTTAGTAAAGTCATGGTTTGGGTTAGTGTGAGGGGACATCCAATGTTGGAAAAAAACGCAAACGCGGTAAAAACGCACTAAAAACGCATACAAACGCTTAAAAACGCTGCGTTTTTTTCATGCATGCTCATAAAAATGCTTGAAAAAACGCAGCCGTTGTATGCTTTTGTATGCGTTTTTTCAATGCGTTTTTTTGCAGGAAAAACGCGCTGCAAAAAAAAGCAAGTGTGAAACTAGCCTTACTATCCTTAAATTTTTCTGACCATGGTATTCTACAAAACTGATATTTGTGCCACCTGACTGTGGCTCAGCATGAAAGCAGGTGGAGGGGTTGTATGTGGTATCAGGGGTTCCAGCAAGGAAGGCCTACACCGATCCCTCACTCATCTCGTCTTACTGTGACGTTCAATTGAAAGCTGTAAATGCTGCCCAGACCCCGATACCTAATGCCTGGCTGATTGCTGCAGTGCCATGCTAAAATGTATACTTTGGGTGAATTGAGGCCACTTTCCTGGTGTCTGTCCCTCATTTGATGTGTTTTGGTAGCATTTGGGGCCTTTATACGGTGTTGTGCATGCGTTTATTTTTGCCTCCTTTTGACCTGAATGGCATTCATTTATGTTCGGCGAATATTCAATGAAGAAGGAGGATATGGCTGAATAACACTCTGGGATTGTGGACAGCAGAGAGGTGACATCTGGGCTAGATAGGTAGTTCTGAGTGTCATCAGCATACAGATGGTACTTAAGCCATAGGAATTTACGAGTTGTTTCAGGCCAAGGGTATATATCAAGAAGATCAGGGGTCCTAGGAAAGAGCCTTGAGGGACTCCAACAGAGAGAGGGTGGGATGAGAAGGTAGTGTAGGAGTAAGAAACACTTAATGTGCAGTTAGTTAGTAAGGTATGAGGAGGTCCAAAATAGGCCAAGGTCTTTGACTCCAAATGAATAGAGGATCTGGATCTGTAGTAGGGGGGGAGTGGTCAACTGTGCTGAAGGCAGAGGACAGGTCAATAAGGAGGAGTATAGAGAATTGATCCTCTGCAAAAGCAGTTTGAATAACAGGAACCTCATCTATACACTATTAATCATCATATAAAACAATGGACACTCTCTGTACCATGGTACCCCTAATGTCCTTTGCTCTGGCTATATGTAATTCATGTATTCTGGTTCATGTTGTATCTCCATTTTTTATCTTTATATCCTACTAGCTGAAGAGCCTGGCGCTGCCCGGGCATAGTAACTACGGTTAGTTATAACAAATTATAATGATTATATCTATATATATAAAGCTGAGTGTAGAGCCCCGCCCACTCCGCATAGCCACTTTCACTATAATATCCCACATCATCCCATCAGCCAGAGCCACTGGACTACTACCCCTAATATCCCACATCATCCCGTCAGCCAAAGCCACCAAACTACTATCCCTAATATCCCACAGCGTCCCATCAGCCAGAGCCACCGGACTAATACCCCTAATATCCCACATCATCTCATCGGCCAGAGCTACCAGACTACTACCCATAATTAATATCCCACATCGTCCCAGCAGCCAGAGCCACCAGACTACTACCCCTAATATCCCACATCATCCCCTGACAAAGCCACCAGACTACTACCCCCTAATATCCCACATCATCCCATCAGCTAAGGCCACCAGACAACTGCCACTAATATCCCACTTCATCCCATCACAGACGCCGGACTACTCCCCCTAATATCCCACATCATCCCGTCAGCTAGAGCCACCGGACTACTACCACTAATATCCCATATCATCCCATCAGCCAGAACTATCGGACTACTACCTCTTATATCCCACATCATCCCATCAGCCTGGGGCCAGAACCAGAGCGCTGAGTGGAACGGTCCTATCTTCCATACCGGGGATCCCTTTAAGAGAGGCCTGGGGTCCGAACCAGAACGCTGAGTGGATTTGTCCTGACTTCCATACCAATGATCCCTTTAATAGAACCCTGGGGTCAGAATCAGAGCGTTGAGGGATTTGCCCTAACTTCCATACAGGAGATCCCTTTAAGAGAGCCTGGGGTCAGAACCAAAGCGCTGGATGGATTTGCCCTGACTTCCATACCAGAGATTCCTTTAAGAAAGGCCTGGGGTCAGTACCAAAGCACAGAGTGGATTTGCCCTAACTTCCATACCAATGATCCCTTTAGGAGACCCTGGGGTCAGAACCACAGAGCTGAGTGGAACGGTCCTAACTTCCATACCAGGGATCCCTTTAAGAGAGGCCTGGGGTCAAAACCAAAGCCCTGGATGGATTTGCTCTGACTTCAATACCAATAATCCTTTTAAGAGGGAAGATGTGCCAACAGGATGGAGGATGTGTGATGGGGATATGGGCAGGGAGGGGGGATTCATTTCTGTCATGTGCTCTGTGCTCCTTAAAGTGGGGCAGACAATGGCTGGGAGCTTATGTTCCCAAAGATGCTAGATTTCTCCCACCATGTCAGTGTCTGCTAAGGTGTTGTCAAGTGGGAAAACTTGCTCATAGCAACCAATCACAGCTCAGCTACTTTTAACCAGCTCTGGTGTAATGAGAGATGCTTAGTGATTGGTTGCAAGGAAAACTGTTGCTCATAGCAACCAATCACAGCTCAACTTCTTTTGAACAGCTCTGGTAAAATGAAAGATGCTTCGTGATTGGCTGGTGATACACACACATACATACATTCACTTTTATATATAGAGATTGCAACACATTACTAGTTTTTGTCTATGTGTATATACTCATACAGTATATACCGCACTTAAAAGACTGCGTCTACCTGAGGTTACAGACACTCATATGATATGATGTTGTGTTGTGTAACTCAATTTCTGTCCTGTATTATACCACACGTTATAATACACATGATTTACTGGATATGTTTTTGTTTATACTTGTCTTGACAGTTTGTCATCCTTTTTGGTGTTTTTAAATAGTGCATGTTTCAGAAAGGTCTAATTGACCGAAACGTTATATTTATACGCACAGCACTGGATTGTCTGTAAACGATAAATTCATAAATGTTCTTTGGTTTTGAAGTGCCAGATTCTTTTCCATATGTTCACCAGAGGAAACCATCCAACTTGAAGGAGCAGTTTGTCCATGAGGAATGGTCAAAAATCCCAGTGGCAAGATTTGGAAAACTCATAGAGAATTATCCAAAGTGACTTGCAACTGTAATTGCAGCAAAAGGAGGCTCTACAAAGTACTGACTTTAGGAGGGGTGAATAGTTATGCACTCTTAAGTTTTCAGTAATTTTGTCCTGTTTGTTGTTTGCTTTACAATAAAAAGAAAACCAAATTTTCACAGTTGTAGTCATGTTCTTTACATGAACTGATGCAAAACCTCAAAAAACACAGTGAAATTCCAGGTTGTGAGGTAGGAAAACATGAATATTGTAAAACATATTGCTCTCAGAACAAGGCTGCAAAAAAAAAAGATTTTTTTTTTCAAAGCGTGCATTTATTGCACAAATACAACAAATTATAAAATTATATGAAAATTTGATATCACAATGCCATGTATTAACCTAGAGAAGAGAACTATTATTTTTGGGGGCAGGAATGCAAATAGAGTTAAAAAGATGCAAAAAAAACAACAATGGAACTAATCCGTCTCATAAAGAGTTAATAAAAACTTGTTAATTAGTTATACATACCCCAACATAATGCCACTGACAAATAAAATTCATCCTTGCAAAAAACATATCCGCATTTAAAAAACTTATGGCTCCAGGAAACGCAACAAGAAAAAAGAAACAAAACTGGTTTCACCGGAAAGAAGTCAATGAAGAAAAGAAAAACTTTGTATACTGTTTATTGAAGTGTTCAAATTTAAACAGAATTTGGAATTATTTTCCTAAATAGAGTATGTCCAACATTTTATGCTGATACATTTCTTATTATGTGTTTATAGCAATTGAAATTCTGGTGCAAAACTTTGAAGTCCATGTTTATGGCAGGTCTACAATGGACAATAATCAGAACAAAAAAGTTTTGAAGGTATGATGGTTTCTCAATAATAATAATCTTTATTTTTATATAGCGCCAACATATTCCGCAGCGCTTTACAGTTTTGCACACATTATCATTGCTGACTCCGAAGGGGCTCAAAATCTAAATTCCCTATCAGTATGTCTTTGGAGTGTGGGAGGAAACCGAAATAAGCAATGTGAGAACATACAAACTACTTGCAGATGTTGTCCTTGGTGGGATTTGAACCCAGGACCCCAGCGCTGCAGTGCTATCCACTGAGCTAATAATAATGTAAACAGGCTGCCAATCACCCAAAGAAGGAGCAAAACCATCATTTGTTGGGTGAAATGATTTTTATTCTGCTCAATCAAGCTCAAGAAGCTACACACATTATACAAACAGTTATTGCTGCCCTCGAAGTATTACAAACAATGTGGCAATCAGACTAAAAAGGTTGCATGAGTTGATCTACTTTAACCTCTAGTTAGTAATACACCATCAAAAACTGATACCTATATGACAGCTGGCATCTGGAGTTTATTATGTGATAGGCAATAGTGTTTAAATGTTTAAAAATCATTATTTTCTAGATTTCTATATAGTTCTTTAAATAAAGTATACAATTCTGAATGCGCCATCAATTGTCTGTTTGATATCAGAACATCTGCAATACATTAGATAAAGGTCAGAAACAGCATTGTAAAATACATAGGAAAATGCAATCCTATATACCCTGGGTGGCTTCTGATACTTAGAGGTTCAAAAAATATGTTTAGGATTAGATGTAATGTTTGCATCTGACAAATCACCTTGATGATACTTGAACGGCTAAGGACAGTTAGAGACATATCAGTTTTCAATGGAATTAGATGAAACCACTAAGGTTAAAACCACATTGTAAAGTAGAAGTTATTGTGAATTAGATTTTGGCAAAAGTATCAATGAAATTATAATAATACATTTTTATAATGTTCTACTTTCAATATACCAATGAAGTCATCACTGCTCCCTGTTAAGCAGTAGAAATTTGGAAATTCAAATTTGTCCACTTGGCCAAATTTTCTCGACAATTCAATTTTCATGTTTCTCAATATTGGAACGCTTGCAATTCTCAGAAAATACGCTGCAAAATTATTAGGTACGTGAGTATTTTGACCGTATCATCATTTTTATACATATTCCCCAATTCTAGGCTGCATAAACTTGAATGGTTATTGCATCAGATGGTGTGTGAGGGACAATGTGGCCTAAATATATCAACACCCTATTTCAAGTTGTGCAGACTTATTAGGGTATGTGCACACGTTGCGGATTTATTGCGGATCCACAGCGGATTTGCCGCTGCGGACCACTGCAGATCCGCAAGTGATTTACAGTACGATGATAACCTACAGTTGTGGCCAAAAGTATTGACACCCCTGCAATTCTGTCAGATAATACTCAGTTTCTTCCTGAAAATGATTGCAAACACAAATTCTTTGGTATTATTATCTTCATTTAATTTGTATTACATGAAAAAAACACAAAAAGAATTGTCCTAAAGCCAAATTGGATATAATTCCACACCAAGCATAAAAAATAGGGTGGACAAAAGTATTGGCACTGTTCGAAAAATCATTTGATGCTTCTCTAATTTGTGTAATTAACAGCACCTGTAACTTACCTGTGGCACATAACAGGTGTTGGCAATAACTAAATCACACTTGCAGCCAGTTGACATGGATTAAAGTTGACTCAACCTCTGTCCTGTGTCCTTGTGTGTACCACATTGAGCATGGTGAAAATAAAGAAGACCAAAGAACTGTCTGAGGACTTGAGAAACCAAATTGTGAGGAAGCATGAGTAATCTCAAGGCTACAAGTCCATCTCCAAAGACCTGAATGTTCCTGTGTCTACCGTGCGCAGTGTCATCAAGAAGTTTAAAGCCCATGGCACTGTGGCTAACCTCCCTAGATGTGGACGGAAAAGAAAAATTGACAAGAGATTTCAATGCAAAATTGAGCGGATGTTGGATAAAGAACCTCGACTAACATCCAAACAAGTTCAAGCTGCCCTGCAGTCCGAGGGTACAACAGTGTCATCCCGTACTATCCGTCGGTGTCTGAATGAAAAGGGACTGTATGGTAGGAGACCCAGGAAGACCCCACTTCTTACCCCGAGACATAAAAAAGCCAGGCTGGAGTTTGCCAAAACTTACCTGAAAAAGCCAAAGGCATTTTGGAAGAATGTTCTCTGGTCAGATGAGACAAAAGTAAAGCTTTTTGGGCAAAGGCATCAACATAGAGTTTACAGGAGAAAAAAGAGGCATTCAAAGAAAAAAACACGGTCCCTACAGTAAAACATGGCAGAGGTTCCCTGATGTTTTGGGGTTGCTTTGCTGCCTCTGGCACTGAACTGCTTGACCATGTGCATGGCATTATGAAGTCTGAAGATTAGCAACAAATTTTGCAGCATAATGTAGGGCCCAGTGTGAGAAAGCTGGGTCTCCCTCAGAGGTCATGGGTCTTCCAGCAGGACAATGACCCCAAACACACTTCAAAAAGCACTAGAAAATAGTTTGAGAGAAAGCACTGGAGACTTCTAAGGTGGCCAGCAATGAGTCCAGACCTGAATCCCAGAGAACACCTGTGGAGAGATCTAAAAATGGCAGTTTGGAGAAGGCACCCTTCAAATATCAGGGACCTGGAACAGTTTGCCAAAGAAGAATGGTCTAAAATTCCAGCAGAGCATTGTAAGAAACTCATTGATGGTTACCGGAAGCGGTTGGTCGCAGTTATTTTGGCTAAAGGTTGTGCAACCAAGTATTAGGCTGAGGGTGCCAATACTTTTGTCTGGCCCATTTTTGGAGTTTTGTGTGAAATGATCAATGTTTTGCTTTTTGCTTCATTCTCTTTTGTGTTTTTTCATTTAAGACAAATTAAATGAAGATAATAATACCAAAGAATTTGTGTTTGCAATCATTTTCAGGAAGAAACTGAGTATTATCTGACAGAATTGCAGGGGTGTCAATACTTCTGGCCACAACTGTATGTGAAAAAAAAATAAACTGTGCACATGCTGTGGAGAATTCCACACAGAATCCACAGCGGTTTAATTTCTGCAGCATGTCAATTATTTGTACGGATTCCGCAGCATTTTTACACCCATTCCATTACGGAAATCCGCAGGTGTAAAAATGCATGCTAAAGCCGCACAAAATCTGCAATAAGTCCTCAGGAAATCTGAAATTGTCCTGCGGATTCTGCCAAGAGATGCAGATTCCGCGCAGAAAAATCCAGACAGCAAATCCGCAACGTGTGCACATACCCTTAGGCAGCTTGTTTTCGTCAGACAAAATGGGCCAAAAAATAGATTTAAGAGACTCTGAAAGTCAAAGATTGTTAAAAGTCCTATGGAGGGATACAGCACCCTTGAGATTGTTAAGATATTGCGGTGGGATCAGAGAGCCATCAAATGTTTTATTGCAAATACTCAACAGGGTCGCAAAAAGTGTGTTGAGAAAAAAAAGGATGCACATTAACTGCCAAGTATTTGAAAAAAATCAAATGTAAAGTGACCAGGAAGCCATTATCTTCCAGTGCTGTCTAATTCCAGAATATAACTCCCTGGAGTGTCCAGAAGCACAAGATTATCAGAGCTCTGAGACATGGCTGAAGTAAGGAAGGCTGAAACCCAATCACCACTGAACACGACAAAGTTCAAACATAAAGAATGGGCCAAGAAATATCTGAAGACTGATTTTTCAAAGTTGGCTGTGGCTGGATCAGTAACCGGCATAGACCTTCACTTCAACTGAGACCAGAAAGGCTGAGGTGTGGTACTGATATGGGCTTGTTGTCACAACCTCCATACTGTTCATTTATCTGCTCTGTTACTTTTGTGTGGAGACTTTCAGTCTGTTGTTGTTGTGCTGGGTCTGCGCTGCAATCATCTGTGTTCACTTCCCTTGATTAGGCTACTATTTAAACATGCTATCTCCTCCATCCAGTGTCAATCGTACACTTGCAGCTGCCTGTGCAAGACTGATCCCTCTGTGCTCTGTGCCTGACCCAGCCTGACTTTATTCCCTTCCCAGACTTAGACTCTTTGCCTGTGACTTGACTTCTCTTGTTCCTGCTCCCTGTAAACTGTCTTGTCTTTCTGGTTATCCTGACCTCGGCTCGTGAATTGGATTTCGTCTCTAACTTCCCCTTGTTGTACTGCGCAATCTCCTGGACCTGACCTCGGATTGTTTGACCTCCCTTTACTTATCCAGTAAGTAGTATATATTATTACTCTCTGTTATTGCTGTCTTTCTCTCCACTTCTGGGACTAATATTTACTATAGTGACTCGAGTCACATTGGTATTATTAAAGATGAGCTACATGAAACTTTTTGGGTTGAAGATGGACTCAAAATCAACTCCCAAATCTACTGCCAGTCTTTAAAAAGACATTTAAATCAAGCAGTGGTACAGGAAGAAATCTGTATCTTTCAAGAAAACCATGATTTGTATGCAGTAAAAGGCTCTATGGCATGCATCAAAGTACTCCATGGCAAATAGTTGCCAAATAATATATCAATTCAATATCAATAATATTCAGATCATTCCCAAGGATGCGTCCACCAAAACGCGTGTCAGGGTCGATGCAAACCTTGGGACTGATCCGGACCCCCCTCTCCTCTTCCATCTCACTGTAGGTATTATACCATGTGATATTATGGCAGCAGTTTTTTCACTTTATGATCACATATCTATTTGGCGTAGTCCATGGCCATTAATGCATTAAAGTGAGAGCATATGCACATGCACTTTATTTATCTATTGTAATTCACACCATTTGCTTGCTACACTGCATATTTACTCATTTTTTTTTTATTTTTCTGTTTGATATTTTTTACTTTATTTTTCATGTGGGTCCATTTTTCTATACTTTAGCAAATCTTTAATATGCTAGTAGCACTACATTTATTTATTGTATAACATACTTGACTTATCATTTGCACTTTCCTGACGGTAATATCGTTGTTATCCACCCATTTTAATCAGTCTGTTGTGTATTGCGTCCCTTTTAGTCCCTTGAACATTTGCTTCCACTCCTACCTCCAATTTTATTGCATTGAATTAATACAAATATTTCTTTTTTAACACTATTGGGTTTTAAACTCAGCTGCTTCTTTGTTCATGATTTATTTTGCCGACATGCCCCTCTTTATATCCATGTTACACATATAATGGTAGAACTAAGAATATACCTTAGTAATTATCATTTCATTGCATTTTAGCTATTCGCAATACATGTGTACGTTGTCTATGAGATTGTTGAGTCATGATATAATAGAAGAAATGAAGAAAAGGAACCTGCTTGAGAGCCCTGGGAGCCTATGGGCAGATGTGACATAACTGCATTAGTATAAACAGCAGAGCAAATTGTAGCTTATTGGATTGCAAGTGGCAGAATGAATATGATGATGCTGTGGGAGAGCAGTGAGCAGTTGCGTGAAGCATCACAGAAATGCACAAGGCGGGCTGCTTAAAAAGCCTAATGCCGGAAGTGGTCTGTCACGTGAGATGCTGCAACCGGTTGTGGCCAGCATCATGGTAACGTAACTAGATGCTATGGAAACAATTTAATATCGCTGTGTAGGTGTCACGTGCCCCATCCTGAGCAACGCGGCCAGCAGGCCGGTAACTGATACAACAGGACACAGCACATGTAATTGTCCTATGTGACGCGGCCCGCAGGCCGGTAACTAATACAACAAGACAAGGGAATAGGGAAAACCTGGGTAACAATAACAATGGTGGCCCTGCGATATGGAATAGGGATGTGGAGACCTCCTGCAGTCCCCTGAGTCAGCGTCTCTACAGTCCTAGCGTTCCCTAGGCCGGTTCCGCACCGGGCGATGATCAGGATACCTCAAAACCCTGACTCGCCCTGCACCTAAACCCTCACTAGGGAATTGGTCGGTGCGGAAACTAATCCCACACTGCACTAAACACACATAAGGAAAAGTGACAAAACAGGGGAACACCACTTAGCTTTGCTCTGTTGCTTACGCTCCCAGCAACAGAGCCTACCACCCACGTGCATCGTTTCCTTCACCGTGTCCGACATCTGGGTGCGCTGTCCAGAAACAGACCTTCTCCGCATCATAGTGCAGCCTTGGAGCAAACAGAGTCCACACCTGCGTGCAGCTGTCCAGAAACAGAGTCCCGCAAATGAGTCCAGTTTTTCTGCCAAAAAGCCCAGCATGCATGAGTCCAGCTCTCAGCAACCAAGTCCAGCATTTTGAGTGCAGCTCTACACTACAGCTGCCACTCCACCATTCCATGCACGAACTCCCTGCTGACACCATAACTGCAACTCCACCACGCCATGCCCGCACTCCTTGCAGACACCATAGCTGACACTCCAGGAATCTCACTGAGCTGCCCATGACTCTCATTTAGCTCCATTCTTCACCCAGGCTTGCTTGCAAATGAATACTTTATCACCAACAGTGATCAACACACCTGATACTCTCTTATAGACCTATCACACCTGATACATAATTACGTGCACAAACTAAGGTAACTAGAGTGTAATGACCCTAATGGCCACCGGGTGGAAAACTACAACTGAAATCACCACAGTGCAATGACCCTAATGGTCACCGGGGGCAAAACCACCTTTGGCACACAGCCAAGGGAAAAAAAGGTTACTTTGTGCATTTACTCTGTCAGATCCAACCTGGATCGTGACAGTACCTTCCCCTTAATGAGGGGCCTCTGGACCCTCAAGACCACTCCTCATCAGGGCACCACCTACAGCAGAGACGTATATCCAGAGTTCACCCCAACCACTACCTGCACTTCAGGTTTATGACAAACGCACCGCTGGTATTAGCAAAGTAAGTTCTGGAGGCACCACTCATCTCCAAAGCGTCAACCTGGGGAATGAGTTATGTATGTGTATGTTTGGTATGAGCTGGTAAGACTCCGCAACACACTTCCAAGATGTTTTTTGGTGGCCACCCATACATATTCGTTCACACACAGGTCCGGACCTGAACGTTTATTGCCACACATTCGTTTGACATCTTTCGGTGAACTCATTCTAGGATCGACAACAGAGGCGTCCCCCTGTGTCACCACACTCACACCCCCACCTCCACCAAGGGGTACACCACCCCCCAACCCTTTACACCACGAGGTCTGCACCTCCCAGGGTTGGCTAATGGCGAGGGTTGAGATTTGCCCCTACTCCCCCGCAGCACACCTGCTGCTCACACCGGTGAGGGAGGGGCCTGGGAAATGGAGGAAAAAATACACTCCCTGGCCGCCTTCCTCCGAATGACCAGGAGGGGCGGCTAATTCGGTGCTATGGAAGATTTGGCGTAGACCCCGCGGACTATCACACCAGTCTGCTCACTACAGGGATGCACCCCTTCACCTCGGGGAACCCCAGACAGCACCATGTTGGACCAACTCCACCCACCTGTCTGGGTACGTCCGCCTGTAAGAGCAAGTCCAGCTCCCCAGCAGCGACTCTAGGGGGCTTCATTGCCAGCCGCTATTTGATTTCCTGGTTGAGCCAAATGGGAGGCCCCAGACCCTGATAATTGCTGCTGAACTGCTTCAACACTGCTCCTCACTCACCTCAGTGAGGCACAGCAGCAAATACTCACAGGTCTGAACATGGCCTGAGGCTAACCAGAAAGAAAAAGTAAGGTTGTGATAATGTCACGTGCCCCGTCCTGAGTGACACGGCCAGCAGGCCGGTAACTAATACAACAGGACGTGGCACGTGTAATTGTCCTATGTGATGCGGCCCGCAGGCCGGTAACTAATACAACAAGACAAGGGAATAGGGAAAACCTGGGTAACAATAACAATGGTTGCCCTGCGATAGGGAATGGGGACGTGGAGACCTCCTGCAGTCCCCTGAGTCAGCGTCTCTACAGTCCTAGCGTTCCCTAGGCCGATTCTGCATCGGGCGATGATCAGGATACCTCAAAACCCTGACTCGCCCTGCACTTAAACCCTCACTAGGGAATTGGTCGGTGCGGAAACTAATCCCACCACTGCACTAAACACACATAAGGAAAAGTGACAAAACAGGGGAACACCACTTAGCTTTGCTCTGTTGCTTATGCTCCCAGCAACAGAGCCCACCTCCTGCATGCATCTTTTGATTCACCGTGTCCGACATCTGGGTGCGCTGTCCAGAAACAGACCTTCTCCGCATCATAGTGCAGCCTTGGAGCAAACAGAGTCCACACTTGCGTGCAGCTGTCCAGAAACAGAGTCCCGCAAATGAGTCCAGCTTTTCTGCCAAAAAGTCCAGCATGCTTGAGTCCAGCTCTCAGCAACCAAGTCCAGCATTTTGAGTGCAGCTCTATACCGCAGCTGCCACTCCACCAATCCATGCACGAACTCCCTGCTGACACCATAACTGCAACTCCACCACGCCATGCCAGCACTCCTTGCAGACACCATAGCTGACACTCCAGGAATCTCACTGAGCTGCCGGTGACTCTCATTTAGCTCCATCCTTCACCCAGGCTTGCTTGCAAATGAATACTTTATCACCAACAGTGATCAAAACACCTGATACTCTCTTATAGAGCTATCACACCTGATACATAATTACGTGCACTATCTAAGGTAACCAGAGTGTAATGACCCTAATGGCCACTGGGGGAAAACTACAACTGAAATCACCACAGTGCAATTACCCATATGGCCACCAGGGGCAAAACCACCTTTGGCACACAGCTAAGGGAAAAAAAGGGTTACTTTGTGCATTTACTCTGTCAGATCCAACCTGGATTGTGACAGTAGGAAGAACAGTGTCTCCATCAGGGGCATGCAGGAAGAGGAAGGTAAAATGAAAAGGAGGCGGAATGGGATATTAGTCATAATGTCATACTCCGTATTCAGACCTTTTCAAGATAATGATTGCAGTTTATGGATCCAAAATGCCTACCGCACTTTGAGGAGGCGTTGTTGGTTACCCCCACGTCATAGTTTAGGAACGTGCTCTAAGACCTGGAATCTGATTATGGCCATGAGTGAGTGTGAAAATGTTGTGGAATTGGCAGCCAAAGGTTTTTGAATCTGATAGTGGATTTATGCTTAGAAATATGGTTTCTTATATGTTGGGTGATTTCCCCAAAATATATGAGACCACAGGGGCATTTACTCAAATAGACAATTAAAGAAGAGTCACATGAATAGTAATCTCTGATTGCTTAATTTTTGCCCGAATATGGGTGGTAAATACTGTTGCCTCTAAGAACATTGTTACATTGATGGCAGTGTAAGCAGAGGAAAGTACAGTACCTCTTTTAGGTGTACGTAAAAAGAACTGTCTTTCCTTTTGGTACCAATGTTGTCTCTAACCAATCTATCTTGGAAATCGTTAGGACGTTTAAAGCACATTAGAAATGGTTCTTTAAATTTATGTACACCTGGGTAGCCTGTACTGAGAATACTCCAATGTTTCTGTGTGGAACGGTAAAGTCTATATGAGAAGGGATGAAAAGTAAGGATAAACGGAATGCAGTTAAGTTGTGTGTTAGGAGTCTTGAGAGTAGCAGAACGGCAAATATCACGTTGTGCTAAAAATTTATTTTGCATTTCATCCAACTGAGTTCTACAAGTCTTTGGATCATGGACTATGAGTTTAAAAAGCTAGAATTATGAGGTAGGGATGGATCTTTTCATAGAAGGAACAGTAGAAGAAAAAACGTAGCACTCACCAGCATAAATCAGATCCAATAGTCCTTTATTCACATAAGTGCCATAAAAGCAAGTGGACAAGCAGGACTTGTGAGACATGTGGGGGAGGTAGGATGATGGCCGTTTAGCAATTACTCACTTTTACGTGTCCACCGGGCGGCACTCATAGCAATCCGGAAGTGACAACCATAGAGATCTTCAGGAGACCTCTGGTTGTCATGCCAACCTATTGGTGATCCACGATCATGTGACAGGGTCACAGATGGGTGTATTTCTGGCCCGATGGCTGGAAGCGCGCGTTAAATGCCGCTGTCAGAGTTTGATAGCTGAATTTAATGGGTTAATAGCTGCAGGGGATCGCGATTCCACCCACGGCTATTTCGGGCACATGTCAGCTGTTCAAAACAGCTGACATGAACCAGGCAAGATGTGGGCTCATCACCAGAGACCACATCAAAGGGAGGAAATCCGATATCAGAGTAAATTTACGCCCCATGTCAGAAAGGGGTTAAACCGTGATCTGTCTTCTACTATCTTCTTTGCTCTATTAAGCAACCAATTGTTATAGCCTCTCTCAGATAGTCTCTCTATGATGTTTTTGACTTTTGAAATGTAGTTGTTTTGTGTAGTGCCACTGCGTTTTACCTGGATCAGCTCTCCCACTGGTATGCCTCTAATTGTATGTTTTGGATGATGACTACTTGCATTCAGGATAATATTACCTGCTGTACATTTCCTGAAAGAAGAGGTAATTATTGCTTTTGATGAACTGACAACCAGATTCAGGTCCAAAAATTCTAATTCCATCAATTCATGACAAAATATAAATTTAAGATTATATATATTAAAGTTAAAATAGCTAATGTGGTCCTGTTCTGCAGATATATTGAAATTCCATATGATAATCATATCATCAATGTATCTGCCGTACCACCATATGACGTTCTTGCAGGGATTGTCCACACTGTTCACATATGACTCCCCCCACCAGCTCATTACTAGATTAGCTAAGGAGGGGGAATATTTTGCCCCCATTTAAACTCCATTAACTTGAAAATAGTATGTTTCATTAAACAAAAAATAATTTGTATAACCAAACCTATTGCCATACATTATCACTCATAGCCTATAGCATATTAGTGCTATCCCGAAAGAATCCCGGTGCTCTCTGGATAAGGGGCTAGAGGAGCTGGTTAGCCCCCTGCGCTATCCCGAAAGAATCCCGGTGCTCTTTGGATAAGGGGCTAGAGGACCTGGTTAACCCCCTGCGCTATCCCGAAAGAATCCTGGTGCTCTTTGAATAAGGGGCTAGAGGAGCTGGCAAACCCCCTGCCCCAGCCTCTCATCTAGGGAGCCAAGGTCAGACACAATTGGTCTCATTGGAGGTGGATTCATCCCCTTACAGGTTTTAGGCAGGGCATACAATATTGGCATAATGGGATTTTCCAACTTAAGATATTCCATCTCTTTTTTAAGGATTCCGAAGTCCAACCCTTGTTCCAATAATGTAAAAATAATTTTTTTAAAAACTGAGTTGGATTACTTGGTAAACATTTATATACACTGGCATCAGACAGCATATCTTCAACCCATTTCACATTTCAATAAGCTAAGCTAATTAGTGCACTGGTGTTTTCACCGGCTAGACAACTTCCCAAGACTAGGCATCTTGATTAAGGGTACGCAGACACCTGAAGCACGTTGATGCCAGTCATGTGAATTTGTATTGCTGACTGTGTATGTCCTCTGAATTACTTATATCAATAAAGAATCACAGTTTGTAGAGCTGGAGTCTCTTCCTTTTGCATCCTTTTGTTCTGTCTGGTAAGACCTTAGCACTTATCTTGGTCTCTCTGATAGGTTTCCAGTAGAAATATTCTGAGGTCAAAACCATGCTGTTGATATGTAGACCGGCATTTTCAACACAAGTAGTTCTCAATGTCAGAATCAGGACATTATGTTGAAGAAGAAACAGTGAAGTTTTCCATAAGAAATTATCTAAAGTCATTTCCTTCTCTTCCAATGATCTAAAGTTTCGAATCCTTCTTGCAATACTTCCTTTTATGTCCTCATTTGGACTTTTGACCATCATGTGAAATCATGTTAAGTATGTACCCTGAAGAATAACATTTGTGGAACAGATTGATCACATACTGCTTTCTTTTGTTTTAAGGTCAGACACTTTGCATTTGTTATTACTATTGTAACCAATCATTTAGACCAAATCCAAATGTTTCTTTTTGGCCTGGAGCTGGTGGTAAATGTTTACAACCTATACCATGTGTATTTCATGTTTCAGAATTATCTTGCTTATGAAGCAATGTACATCACACAGAAATACAAGAGTCCAATTGAATAGAAATGTATTTCCTGTGCTACAATATGAATGGATAATAGTCCATCAGGAAGTTGTTTGAAGTCATCTGACTTTATGCATGTTGTACATTTAATGAAGAACAGAAACAGCTAACAGCGCAATAACCTTTATTATAGAATATATTGTAAGCCTTAAAGGGGATCTATCACCAAGATAATGCTACCCTATATGAGAGCCGCATGATGTAGGATCAATGACCCTGACTTCAAATATGTATTATTTACTTTACTGGTTTATCTGCTGCAAATCTACCAGTTCTCTGAATGCTGATCTCTGTATCATTCCCGTCTATGCCTCTGATTTGCAGATGTCATGTACACTGCATAGGCAGAAAGAAACCAATCAGTGGTGGGGGAGTAGTTGAACTACCTGGCGGAAAGCCAAGTAATCCTCTAATGACAATCTCCTGCTGATTGAGCAAAGATTTTATAAAAAATCCACCAACAGCCCAGTAAGTGACACGTTGCTAGAATCAAGGTCTCAGTGTCTTTATATTATTATGCTTTCATATGCATAAGCAAAAACCTGGAGTCAGATTTTCTTTAAGGCTACTTTGCAGTCAGAAACATTCAGAAAATTAAAATATATGTATGGTAACTAAAAAAAACAGATTAGAGAAATATAATTAATAATAATTGCTTAAAAGCATACCTTGAAGCATCTGGGCCCTAACAAATGATATGTAATTAGGCCTATTCCATGTGTGTGTACAGTGGGTGCGGAAAGTATTCAGACCCCTTTAAATTTTTCACTCTTTGTTTCATTGCAGCCATTTGGCAAATTCAAATAAAGATAATTTTTTTTCTCATTAATGTACACTCTGCACCCCATCATGACTGAAAAAAACCAGAAATGTAGAAATTTTTGCAAATTTATTAAAAAAGAATAAATGAAATATCACATGGACATAAGTATTCAGACCATTTCAGTCCATTTCCTTGTGATCATCAGTGAGATGGTTCTACTCCTTCATTGGAGTCCAGCTGTGTTTAATTAAACTAATAGGACTTGATTTGTAAAGGCACACACCTGTCTATATAAGATCTCACAGCTCACAGTGCATGTCAGACCAAATGAGAATCATGAGGTCAAAGGAATTGGCACAGATCTGGCAAAGGTTACAAAAGAATTTCTGCAGTACTCAAGGTTCCTAAGAGCACAGCGGCCTACATAATCCTGAAATGGAAGATGTTTGGGACCACCAGAAGTCTTCCTAGACCTGGCCTTCCAGCTAAACTGAGCAATCCTGGAAGAAGAGTATTGTGAGAGAGGTAAAAGAGAACCCCAAAACCATGGTGGCTGAGCTCCACAGACGCAGTAGGGAGATGGGATAAAGTTCCACAAAGTCAACTATCACTGCAGCCCTCCACCAGTTGGGCCTTTATGGCAGAGTGGCCAGATGGAAGCCTTTCCTCAGTGCAAGACATATGAAAGCCCACATAGAGTTTGCTAAAAAAGCACATGAAGGACTCCTAGACTATGAAAAACAAGATTCTCTGGTCTGATAAGACTAAGATAGAACTTTTTGTGATAATTCTAAGAGGAAGGTGTGGAGAAAATCAGACACTGCTCATCACCTGCCCAATACAATCCCAACAGTGAAACATGGTGGTGGCAGCATCATGCTATGGGGGTGTTTTTCAGCTGCAGGGAAGGATGACTGGTTGCAATTGAAGGAAACATGAATGCAGCCAAGTACAGAGATATCCTGGATGAAAACCTCTTCCAGAGTGCTCTGGACCTCAGACTTGGCCTAAGGTTCTCTTTCCATCAAGACAATGACCCTAAGCACACAGATAAAATAACAAAGGAGTGGCTTCAGAACAACTCTGTGACCATTCTTGACTGGACCAGCCAGAGCCCTGATCTAAACCCAATTGAGCATCTCTGGAGAGACCTGAAAATGGCTCTTCACCAACATTCACCATCCAACCTGATGGAACTGGAGAGGATCTGCAAGGAAGAATGGCAGAGGATCTCCAAATCCAGGTGTGAAAAACTTGTTGCATCATTCCCAAGAAGACTCATGGCTGTACTAGCTCAAAAGAGTGCTTCTCCTCAATACTGAGCAAAGGGTCTGAATACTTATGACCATGTGATAACTCAGTTTTTCTTCTTTAATTAATTTGCAAAAATTTCTACATTTCTGTTTTTTTCAGTTAAGATGGGGTGCAGAGTGTACATTAATGAAAATAAAAATGAACTTTTTTGAATTTACCAAATGGCTGCAATGAAACAAAGAGTGAAAAATTTAAAGGGGTCTGAAAACTTTCCATACCCACTGTACATCTACTTACATGCCAGAGGTGCGACTATAAGATTATGACTCCCTTCTTTCACTGCAGGGGTGAATTTTTAGTATTGTTTAATAGTTCTGCATAATGTGCACTATTGCTTGATCTGAATGCTGGCCTAGGTAATGGACATGTTTCATGATATGGAATATTGTGCTCATCCAATGTGATTTTAATCTGTCTTTTACTTGGGTTATTGGACCTTGAACTGTGGGATCTCTCGAACGAGACTCGCAAATGCAAGTCAATGGGTGTGAGAAAAAAAAAAAAAATCGCACGGCATACAGACCATCCGTAAGTCGTCTGTTTTTTACAGATACCTTACCATTCTGTGGCATAAAACACTGTAAAGAGACCTGTAAATGATTGTAGAAAAATAGTTGCAGAGAAAAAAAACACATTGCATACGCATGTCATATGGATGTCATATGGATGCTATCTGAGAAAAATCGCATTCTACTCACATGACACTCGCATGACACTCATCCGCTTTTTCGGTCCTGATAGTGGAACTTTTTTTTTTTCGCAAATGAGTATGACCCTAATAGAAAGGATCATAAATAATGATGGAGTGAAAGAGATGCTGAGAACTGGTATAGCTATGGCCAGTACATTAACTGACAATTAGAGATGTGGTTTGCAGTCTGTACAGATAGAGGGGCTGTGATTGGTGCCTATCTTAAATAAGTGGTGCAAATGTCAAAATGTGCAAGAATGAAGAATGGATGAGGAAAAACCCACAAAGCTGGTGATGAGGCTTCACGGTGTTGAGAGAAGGTAAAGAAGAAGGAAGTCACCTTAATCAATCAGTTGGGTTCTGCACAAACTTATTGATGTGAGTTACTGTTTTGCAACTTTCATGAATTACACCTGCCTGTGGAAAATTAAAAAAATAAGCTTTTGAATGAAATTGTTTTGCTCACAAGCTGCTGTCTGGTATTCTGTTCTGCCTGGGGTCCATGACAATCCAGTGAGGTGCAGCCCTATATAATACTTGGGCAATACACCACTTTAGTATCAGTGCACCTTATATAGCTTTGATTGTGGCTCAGCTGCATTCTGCATGATCACATTTTTTTCCAAAAAGACAAATTTTAACACAGCTTCTATGTACAGGTTGTAAGGGGCCATTAGCATTGATGAGTTTACACATATACATGGGATAAATCCTGACTATGATGGTGTTATAACATAATTTGCTGAAACACTCAGTGCCAATATTCCTTCACAAAATAGACATCATTAGGCAAAGCAAAAAAGAGAAGAGCAAGAATTGCATTCACTGAACTTAATAGTTCCTTACAATGTCCCTTATTACAACAAACAATGTTTTAGGCCAACTGGCTGTTCTTGATTAACAGGTCTCTGTTATGATTCAGTAACCAAGAAGGATAGTCGGGGCATAGGCTAAGCAACTAGAAAACTAGAAAGGTTGGTAACTAAGCGGATTGCAGACCCCTGAACTGACAACACAACTAGAATTAGCCGTGGGATGTACCTACGATGCCCTAGACACCTCGGCACAGCCAAAGAATTAACTAAGCCTAAAGAAAGAAAGGGAAAAGCTAAACTGCCCTGGAGTAGAACCCCAAAGGAATAGACAGCCCCCAACATATATTGCCGGTGAGACAAGATGAAGCACAAACACAGGCAGAAAATAGAGTAAGCAAATGATGGGGCCCTAAACTGTCTAGATAGAATAGGACAGGAAAGAATACTGGCTGTAATCACATAAAAAACCCTAAGAAAAATCCAACACGTCTGATATACAAAAATACTGAGGCCACACGACCTCTCCCCCACTAGATCAGAATTCTGGTGTGAACTGGAAGCAAAGCAAAAGATACTGATATACCAGGGGATTAGAAATACTGAACAAACTGACATGAGCTGAAGCATAAGGAACGGGGTCCAGCGCAGGTCCTCGCAGGGAACAAGGCTGAATTCACAACAGCAAAGTAGAAAACAGAGTAAGGCAAAAACAGACAAATGACTTATCTGAAAGATGCAGGACCAAGCAGAGGGCAAACAGACTTCCAAAGTGCACAGGAAGAAACAAAATCACCAGCAACAACTGAGGGAAGGTTGCTCACTTAAATCTTCCCAGTCTGTAACACTTGACCTCCAGAGGTGATTGACCTCTGTCAGCCAGACCAACTTCATTACCTACAGCAACTACCAGAGGGAGCCCAAACTCAGAAGCCAGGTCAAAAGAGTTCACAACAGGTCTCCTTATTTGCCTATAGTGCAAAACCGAGATGGTCCTTATTCTAAAAATAATAAAATAAGCATCAATTATACCCTGCAAATCTAGCCGCTGCCATTATGTAGCTGGCCCAAAGTTTTGGTTTCACGGCTGCAGCGGTAACATCACAACTAAGGCATTTGACTGCTGCAGCCAATCACTTTGCCAATGCTCATCAAATTTAAAATTAAAACAAATCTGCTAACTGTAAAACATAATCTTTAATATCTCTTGGGCACTAAGGCTTGAGTCACACTAAACGTATAAAAAATTGGTCCAATACTCACTCCCGCGAGTCACACGAGTATAATGCAAGTGTTATGCAATTTTTATGTGAGTACAATCCAAATTTTCACACCTTGCATCTGATTTACATCCAAGTGCAGTGTGATTGCTATCCAAATGCAATGCGATTTTAACATGAGCTTTTTACATAGAGCAATTCTCTAAGTCATTTACACATCGTTTTCAAAGGAAATATTTTTCAAAACACACAGATAGATATAAATGAAAAGCTGGCAATTCAGCAACCGTGTATAGTAAAAACATGGCAGGACCAGATAGGATAGGATAGAATAGATGGATTACATATAGTATATACATACAGAATAGATATATAGATGTCGGTCACATAAACAATTAGTACAGTGCATGTCCAGCTTACTGTAAATGTATTTAATTATTAAAAGATAATTTTTCTGAAAAAAATGGTGTGGACTCCCACATAATTTTCTTAACCAGCAGAGGGAAAGCTAACGGCAGAGAGCAGGTGATTATAGCTTGGGAAGGGGGTAATACCCATGGAACTTCCCAGGCTATTAATATCAGCTTATAACTGTATACTTAGCCTTTACTGGCTCTTAAAATGGGGGACCCTAAAACAAAATGACATAGGATCCTCCTATAATAACCAACAAAGGCTAGGCAAACAGCTGCAGGCTGATATTAATAGTCTAGGAAAGGGCCATGGATACTGCCCCCCAGGCTAAAAACATCAGCTCTCAGCCTCCCCAGAAAAGGTACATCTATAAGATGTGCCAATTCTGGCATTTAGCCTCGCTCTTTCCACTTGCCCTGATGCGGTGGCAAGTGGGGTAATAGTTAGGGGGGTTGATACCAACTGCATATTGTCAGGTGACATAAATCCCAGAGGTTAGCAATGGAGAGGCATCTATAAGACGCTCCCATTAATAACCCCATAGTCATATTGTATAAAAATACACACCCAGAATAAAGTCCTTTAATTGGAAGATTGACACAAACTCTTTTAATAAGTCTTAGTTAAACCATACTTACGAAATCGCCCATGCCAGAGACACCATTGTCTTATGCAAAAGTATTAAAATAACAAACAACAATATTCCTCACCTGTCCACACAGAAGATTATAATCCATTTGTCCCAGGATGGGTCTAGCTCTTCTACATCTAGGTGGCAGGTTACATGCTTGCATGATACGACCATACAGCCTGACATCCAGAAGAGATACTGAGAAGCACCTGCTACCTCTGCTCAGTGTCTCCCGGTGAACTCCTATAACCTATCTGATGTCACCGCGAGCGTGAGAAAATTCTCATGCTCACGGTGACATCAGTAAGATCCTGGGAGTTCACAGCCAATGAACTCACTTCACCTAACTGATGTCAGGGCAAGTTAGAAATTGTCCCAGTATTTGGATTTCATTTTCCCTTCACAATAAAGATCTTAATTTAAAAACTACATTTTGTGGTTACTGTAATGTATAATAATTAGATCTGTCTCTTTAAGCAAGCCAGACTTATGGGACTTGGGGGGTGGAGACAAGAGGGATGAGAAGGGAAGTTTCAGTTTCACTTCTGTGTAGCATGGGAATGCAACTGTTATGCTGTGTGCTGGAGGACGAAGAATAAAACATATCTAAAGTTTAATACCTTGAATTCTTCATAACGTGTGGATATTACAACTGGCGACGAGGATGGGATATAATCACCTACTGCTGTGAGTACAGACTATATTTTTCCGCTTCACACGCCAGCACCACTGAGAGACTCTATCATGGCTGACTACTTGCACACATTCCCACAATTTGATATGACTGATGTCATTAATCTCTCCCATAACTGGAGAAAATGGCTAAACAGATTTGAGAATTTCCTAGAAGCCATGGACATAAAGGAGGAGAAAAGAAAGAGAGCTTTGCTCCTGCATTGTGCAGGCACAGGAGTCTATGACATATACAGTACGTTACCTGCAGCAGAAACAGACACATACAGCAACTGCACTAAAGCTCTCACTGGCTACTTCAACCCCAAACAGAACATCAGATATGAAAGATATAAATTCAGGATTGCCAAGCAGCTTCCAGAAGAGTCCATAGACACTTATGTCACACGGCTGAAAGAGTTAGCACATGGATGTGCCTTTACAGATGTAGATGATGAAGTCCTAACTCAAATAATTGTCACCTGCTCGTCTAATAACCTAAGGCGTAAGGCTCTGCAGCAGGATATCTCTCTACATGATTTGCTCAAAATGGCCCGTGCTATAGAAATAGCAGATCATCAGGCTACCGTAATGGAGAATGGGGATAAATTACATGTGCATAATCTCAAACAGAAAAATTTACCAGACAAACAAGCCCAGAAACAGAAGAAATGTTATAGATGTGGACAGGATTTCCCTCACCACCAGAACAAATGTCCAGCTATGGGACAAACCTGCAGTAAATGTGGAAAAGGGAATCATTTTGCAGCTGTTTGCAAATCAGTGCACTACAAGCCTCCGCTGCCTATGACAAAATCTGCAGATGTAAAAGTGATAAATCAGGACACAGAAGAAATGTCTGCGACTGAGAACTATGTGTTCACTACCTCTGTCACTGGTTCAGTACAGTCTCCCTGTGTTACACTCTCAATCTGCAACACTGACATTACCTTTACAATAGATACAGGAGCTTCAGTGGATATCATAGATGGCACTACATATGAACAATTGAAAACAAGGCCAGTCTTACAACAAGTGCAAAATCTTTCCTTATGGATCTAAAACACCTCTAGCTATAATGGGACAATTTGATGCTGAAATTAGATATAAAGAAAACAGGCAGAAAACCACTTTCCACACATTACAAGGATCGGGAGGCTGTCTTCTCAGCTATCACACTGCCTTGGAGCTAGGGCTCATCCAGATTATTCATACAAAAACTGACCCTGCGGATATGGATGTACAAACTATGGTGAACAGCTTTCCCTCCCTATTTAGTGGTTTGGGAAAACTAAGGGACTCTCAAGTACACCTTCATGTGGATGACAATGTTCGTCCAGTAGCCCAGCCTCACAGGCGTATTCCATTTCACCTGAGACAGAAGGTAGAAAAGGAACTCCAATTGCTCATGGATGAGGACGTTATTGAAACTGTTACTGGTCCCACTCCGTGGGTCTCTCCACTTGTGGTAATTCCAAAACCAAAGACTCCTGATCAAGTGAGACTGTGTGTTGACATGCGCCTGCCCAACACCGCTATCCAGAGGGAAAGACATATCTCACCTACGATTGATGACATTATTCATTTATTAAATGGAGCCACCGTCTTCTCAAAGCTCGACCTCAATAAGGGATATCATCAATTAGAACTGAGTCCAGAGTCCCGATACTTGACCACATTTTCCACCCATGTGGGCCTCAGAAGATACAAAAGATTGACTTTTGGAGTCTGCTCAGCAGCAGAAATTTTTCAGGATGCAATAAGGAGTGTCATTCAACACATCCCAAATGCCTTTAATTACAGTGATGACATATTGGTTTTTGGTAAAACTCAAGCTGAGCATAATCGTGCTCTATATGCTATCTTCGAATGTCTGCTTTCTGCTGGACACACTTTAAACAAAGAGAAGTGCGAGTTTGACAAGGGTTCATTAGAATTCTATGGTCACATCTTCTCGGCAAAAGGAGTACAACCAGACCCCAAGAAAGTGGAAGCTATCAGAACAGCCTAAATTCCACAGGATGCCAGTGAAGTGCGTTCTTTCCTTGGAATGGCAAGTTACTGTGCTAGATATATTCCGAATTTTTCAACAATCAGCAATCCACTACGGGAACTTACAAAACAAAGTTGTACTTTTCAATGGTCTCAAGACTGTCAGGCCTCTTTTGAAACAATTAAAAATGAACTCTGCTCGACAACCACTATGGCTTATTTTGATCCAGCTCTTCGAACTGAACTGATTGTGGACGCCAGTCCCGTGGGACTGGGTGCTATTCTAGCGCAGTACAAGGATAACAATCAAAATCCTCACATCATTTCTTATGCAAGTAAGAGCTTAACAAACACTGAAAGAAAATATTCTCAACCTGAAAAAGAAAGCTTGGCAGTTGTCTGGGGATGTGAACACTTTCACTTATTTCTCTATGGAGCTCCCTTCACCATTGTCACAGATCATCAAGCACTTCTTACAATTTTTGGAAATCCCAGAGCTAAAATGCCTGCACGAATTGAACGATGGGGCCTACGTCTACAGGACTACAACTATAAAATTGTTCACAAACATGGAAAATACAGCAATCCGGCTGACTATCTTTCAAGACATCCTACTAATGATGATATACCTGTGCATTCCTCCATTGAAGAATACCTACGTTTTGTTACAGATCATGCCGTGCCAAAAGCACTTTCTCTTGATCAATTTATAAATGAAACAACAAAAGACAAGTCACTCTGTGCCCTAATACAAATCATCCAAAATCGAAGGTGGCATGAAATTCAAGAGGAAAAATTTCCTGATTCTGAGATTGATCTGAAAGAGTTAAAACTATTCTCAAACGTACATGAGGAATTATCAGTCACTGAAGAACACCTCATTCTTCGAGGTACCAAACTAGTTGTACCTAAGACTTTGCGTAACTTAGTCATACAGATAGCACATGAAGGTCATTTAGGAATTGTTGGCACAAAGAAGTTACTCAGAGAAAAAGTGTGGTTCCCAAATATGGATCACTTGGTGGAAGAAAAGATTAGACGCTGTTCTACTTGTCAATTAATCACTCCTTCATCAACCTTAGAGCCATTACAAATGTCTCCGTTACCCACTGCTGTCTGGGAGGAAGTGGCAGTCGATATATATGGACCATTGCCAAATGGCCAATACATTCTCGTAACAATTGATGAATATTCTCGATACCCTGTCATTTCATTTATCTCTTCAACATCTGCTAATAATGTTATACCAGAGCTGGACGACATTTTCTCGGCATATGGTATTCCAAGAGTGGTCAAAACAGACAATGGACCTCCATTCAATGGACATATGTTTACACAATTTTCTGAATACTTGGGATTCAATCACAGGAAAATCACACCTTGCTGGCCGCAAGCCAATGGAATTGTGGAACGTTTTATGCGCACTCTGGGGAAACGTATCAAGGCAGCGAGTCTGGAGCACATCCCACTGAAACAGTCATTATACAAATTCATGCGTAATTACCGCAATACGCCACACTCCACTACTAATGCTGCTCCAGCTCATTTAATGTTCAGCAGAGCCCTGCGTATACGTCTCCCTGATGTGACCAGCCATCCCCGACTGAGTGACTCCTCAGTGAGATCCACAGATTTCTCCAACAAACAAGCCATGAAACGTTATGCAGACAGAAGGCGAAGGACACAGTCAAGTGCCATCGAAAGAGGGGATGTCGTGGTGGTACGTCAAAGACCAACCAACAAGACCTCACCTGTATATGGTCCTGCAAAATATTATGTTACTAAAAGGAAAGGCAGCATGATCACAGCTGAACGAGATGGACACTCCATAACGCGAAATTCTTTATATTTTAAAGTCATACCGCAGAATGATGACAATGAACTCTCTTTGGTGGAAGATTTGGTATCCGATGGTGGAGAGGACCAACAAGAGGTAACTGGTCCATCAATAATGAACCCTCTCAATGAGCCCAGATGTTATCCTACACGAGAGAGAAGAGCTCCATCGAGGCTTATTGAAGAAGTGTAATTACAGTTTTGTTTTGTTTTGTTTTTTTTGTTTGTTTCTCTGGTTTTGGAATTGAACAAATAAGACAAAATTACAGTTACTTGTGATATTTTTGTCTAATATTTAAACTTGTTTGGTGATCTGAAACATTTAATTGTGACAAGCATGCAAAAAAATAGGAAATCAGAAAAAGGGCAAGCACTTTTTCACACAACTGTAGAGATGTTTTTAATATTTATGCTTATTTAAATTAAGTGACACATTTTGTGTTGAAAAATCAGGATTAAAAACTTTTTTGTTAAATTTTTTTTGGATTTGTCCTTTTACAGCAAAGATCAATGATAGTCTGCACACAATTAAATCACCAGTGTGAAAAAAGATCAGGCTAAAGCTATACTTTCAGTAAGGAAAATGCACATCACTAAGGTGCGGGGTCTTGGAGATCTGCTTCATGTAGTAGCTCGTCAAAAAAGGGATTTCAGGAATATTGTTAAAGAACTTCGAGTATTTTATTCTAAGCTTTTGAGAAACCACATTGTCCAATGACTATTACCAGCACCTAATGTGTTCTTCATTCAAAGTCCAAAGCTATCAAGAGATGTGATAGGGTAGAACAGAATACTGTGTGGGATGCTGAAAAAAAACTGAACCTTGTTTCCCATGTCTGGTTTTTATAATTGATGAATGATGTATTTATCCAGCACAGGACATTTGAAAATTACAAAAGAAAGCTAACGATCATATCCAATATTTCTATGGGCAGCAAAAACAGTTTTACTGAAAAACAGATTTAAAGAATTATGCCTGATAAGCATTTTCTTTGCATTATGTTTTATATAGAAACCATAGAAGGGGAACAGGGCTCTGTGTTTTGTGGCCCACCAGGGTCTTCCTATAGCTATTTTTTTTCCATCTATGATGTCTGTCAGAAACAATGAGCAAAGCACTTGAGTTAAAGGGAACCTGTCAGCAGTTTTGTCCTGTGCCAACTACAACTGTCACCTTAATTAGTGCGTGTGCTGCAGTCCATCAAAGGTTATATAACCCCCTGACTCCCACTGTATAGCCCCCATAAACCTTTTGAAGTTCTCCAGCGCTGTATGTTAATTCTATTGGTACGGTTAAATCGGCGTCGTTTCTGGGGCGCATGCGCACTTATGTTTTCGGCTCGGCCCGCAATAGGACATCCGCAAGATTTTGCCTGGCTTTGTGGATGATGCAGGAGGACAGCTGTCAGGAGCTGGGAGGAGGGATAGAGAAGCAGGGAGGAGGGATGGAGACCACTGAAACGCTGCCTATCGATATGGACCAACAGGATTAACATAAAGCGCTGGAAAACTTCAAAAGATTTTTTGGGAGAACATAGGGGGAGTCAGGGGGTTATATATCCATTGATGGACGGCAGCACAGGTGCTAATTAAGGTCATAGTTTTAGTTGACACAGGACAAAACTGGTGACAGGTTCAATTTAGACTGGATTTTTTCCTGCTTTGTTCTGTTTTCCCTAAGATTAAGGTTGCTTGCTAGATCTTTATAGAGAGGCTGAAACCCTATCCTAACTTTTAAGATATATCCATATTCATTGGTTTAAAGAGAACCTGTCTTCCAGTCATCAGAATCATGCATGTTAGGCTACGGTCCGTATTTTACTTGCGTAATATGGAGAAATTCCCCTAAATAATGCTCCGTATGTCGTCCGTAATCAAGGTGTGGTTGCGTATTTTGCGCATGTAAGCATCCGTATGTAATCCGTATGGCATCCGTATGGCGAGATTTTCTCGCAGGCTTGCAAAATGGACATTTAACGTTTTTGAGACCTGAAAATTATTTAAATCATCAGCCTACCCCCTATTTATTGGCTCAGTAACAAGTGCCTGCCTCAAATCTGTCCATTTTTGAACTTGCCTTGTCTTGGTGTGTTGGGGTTGTTTGCCCAACATGGCAGACACACTTAGTTTCAACCCTACTGAGCAGGTTCTCTTCAACTGGCTTTTGTCATGCCGCTTTGGCCATCCATACCCTGTGATTGTGGATCCGAGGAGGAGGAGACGAATGTGGGTCCATCCGCTTTTGAGACAACGCCTCACAAAAGGTCATTTCCACCGGCTCTATTCTTCTCTGCGGACTCATCCGGAAAAATTCTACCAATATTGTCGCATGAGCCTGGACACCTTTGATCTACTTTTGGAGACAGTGCGCCCTGGGATCACCTTTCAGGACACCAGGATGCGCAAATCTATATCTACTGAGGAGCAACTTCTACTTACAGTACAGTATGTATTACTCAACCACATTCTCTATGTTCATGCTGTTTTGCTCAAAGTATGTTTTTATTTTTTTTTACATTTGTTGCCCTCATCTTTGGCCATCTATCTATTACTTTTCATAAAAGATTCTTATGTTTAGTATTTAAAGTCTAGCATATAGGCATTAGTATTCGAAAAAGGGTTTTTTTAAACTGATTTAAAGTGATACTGTGTTCTATTGATATAGCTCTTATTTATCAAGTGTTTTCATACCTTTTTTTCACCTTTTGTTGTTATTCAGCTTCCTGTCCACTGGCCTGTCGTATGTCGCACTCCATCATGAGTTTCTCATTGGATGATCTACCTTTTCGTTCATAGTGAAGTCTACATGTAGTGAAATATGGTCAAGACTACATCAAGTCGTCCTGCCCGAGCCCAGGATGGAAGACTGGTTGAGGATCTCAAGGGCATTTGAGGAGCAATGCCAGTTTCCAAATTGTATTGGGGCCCTGGATGGGAAACATATCAGGGTGTGTAAGCAGCCCAACTCAGGCTCACAATTCTTCAATTATAAGCAATACTTTTCTGTTGTTTTGTTGGCTTTGGCCAACACTGAATACAAGTTTATTATTGAAGACATTGGGGCCTATGGAAGGAAGGGAGACCCTAGAGTCTTCAAAACTTCCATTGTGGGTCAGCGGCTACGCACCAGCCAGTTGGATCTACCCCCACCACGCCAGCTACCAGGCTCAAATCAACAATCTGTCCTTTATGTCCTTGTGGCCGATGAGGCCTTTCAATTAACGTGCCATGTAATGAGGTCATATCCCCGGCGCAACCTGGACCACATGCGCAGGATATTTAACTTGCATCTATCACGTGCCCGGCGACTGGTGGAATGTGCCAGTCAGCCATTCAGCTGAGTGAACAAAATGTCAATGAGGTAATCAAAGCATGTGTGTTCCTACATAATTTCACCAGGATTCATGTTTGCTCTGCCTCTGATGGTGTGGTGTGACGGACAATGTGCGCAGGGTGAGAGCACATGTCAACCCTACCCGTCGTCCACTCTCTTTTCTCAAAGTGCGTGATATTTACACAAATTATTTTATGTCACCTGAGGAGGAAACTTCATGGCAAGAGCATGCTGTTTCTATGTTGTAATTTTTTCTGTTTTGCATTTGTGAAAATATATATATTACAACCCCTTATCTATTTCTCTGTTTCTAAATCACTGTGTAAGCATATGGCAGCATGTCCTGATGTAAGTGCATCATTGAAAACACACAAAAAATTAAATTTTTCAAATTTTTATGTAGGCTTTTTTTAAGGCCTTTTGAAACCATATTGTAGCCATATGGTAGTCAGCAAAATGGCCATAATTGGCCTTTGAACAAAAAAAATGTAGAAATGGTACATTACAGCATTAACAACAAAAAAAACAAAAAAATTATAAATTGTGGTATGTAGGGGGGGAGAAGGCGGCAGTCCAGCTTGTGTTGACTGCTGGCTAGTTTGCCCAACTTGTCCCTCAGCCTGTGTGTGGCCATACACTTGCCCATGATGGAGGTAGTGGGCCGGCTAAAGGGATTGAGGTGGATACTGGCCACTTTGATTTTGGAGACGACTCTCCTGTTGGGGCTGGTAGGGCCGTGAGTCAAAACCACCAAAATGGCCATGTCGTCCCCAACCAAATTGGGACCAGCCTGCAACGCTGGCTGGGAACAAGTGGCTATATTGGTGTGCTGGGTTATACCCTGACATTTGTGGATGATGTTGCCGATGTTGGGCAGTGGGGGAAGGGGGTGAGGTATAGGCCCACGTGTAGGAGGATCCTCAGACCCTGATTGAGCAAGCACTTGGGGGTGGGGGTTAAGACGCATGAGATTTCTGTGTGACAGCTGCCACCTCTCCAGAAACTCAAACACCTCATAAGGGGTATTGGGTGGTGTGCTTGCGTCAATTAGGATCTGAATGGATCCTCGCACACGTAGCCGCACCTCACGGGGAAGGGAATGAAGATAACAGGCAAGGCTGCATGAGTACGCCTCCTCCCCATCATTATTGGCAACTGTGGATTGATAATTTAGGACTCCTGTGTCCACATTGGTCTTGGTATCAGAGGCAGGGTTATGGCGCCTTCATCTCCCTTGCCAGGATGGCACAGCAGGCTGGGGGAGCCCTCTAGGCAAACAGTTGGGCTGCTGCTGTTGCCCTGTTCATCCTGGATGTCCAGCCAGTGGTGCTGCAGCTGACAGTCCTTGGATTGGCTCTGGTCCTGGTGGTGGTGTTTCTGGTGGCCGGCCAGGTTCTAGGGCAGGCTCAGGTCGAGCAGGAGAACTCACTTGGGCCTGGCTCCTTGGAGGGTCACAAGATGGCCCAGACACCTCAACCCCTTCACCCACAGGATTGAGGATGGCCTCTGAATCAGACCCTGTCTCCCTTTCAGTGAGGTTAGACTTAGTTCTGTTATTAAATATAAAATGGAGAAAAAGGATAATTTGGATTGGTCCCTATAAAGCATTTGTGTCTTGTGGTGTTTTTTGTATACTTACGGTCTGAGATCCATAATTGGAGCGAGGAAAGAGAGGCGGTCGAAATACACATATTTCCGCTTTGTGAGGGCCGCAGAACCACTTCTTGTCCACTGCTGTCGCTCACGGCGATACTGGTCACGGATGCTGCGCCAGAGTCTCATCACATCTTTGACTGCAATGTGACATAAAATAATGAAAAATAAAAAATATGTTCAAACAAGTTTTGGAAGGAGTATCAAAGTCATGTGGCCTACTAGGGTGTGAGTTCTACCCAGTGTGGCATATATCATTGGTGCAACCAGGCCATATGCACCTTGTCCCAGTAGCTCAGGGGACAAGTATCAACTGTTAAACAGGTTTGGCTAGGCATTAAGAGGAGCTTGGGGACAGGGAACAATTCTCTCAGGGTAAAAATTTGGTTCCAAAAATAATCTACAGGCCACAAGAGACCAATATCACAAGCACAGGATGGGGGGGCCTACTTGTAAAATAATTTTTTGATGGCAGGTAATTTGACATACATAATTTAGGGGCACTTACTCATGTGCTGCTGCTCCTCACGTGGCCGATCACCAAAATTAGGGAACATTTGTCGACTTATGCATCTCCATGCAGCCTCCTTTCTGGCCCAGTTTGCATAATGTGCATCCCATTGGTCCCAAAATTCCGGGCGATCCTGCATAAGAACAATTAGCATCTCCACATTCAGATTCAGGTAGGGTGCCATGATGCTGTACTCCGTGGAGGCGCACTTCCTGGATGTCTGGAGCACTTTTTGAGCTAATTAGCATGTCTAAGCTTCCTGATAATTGCTTGGACCATTTCCTGTCACCTGTCAAAGTCGTGCGTATTTCTCGCAAGTCACACGTGTGGTCCGTGGTAATGCTTTGTTTTTGCGCACCCATAGACTTGCATTGGCATATTGCGGGCGGAATATGCTGAACATCGCAGCATGCTGCGATTGGCACGGACCATAAAATACGCACAAGAAATACACGGCTGATGGGAGCTACCATAGAGAATCATTGGTCCGTGTGCAATGCGTGGTTTTTATGCCTCTCACTCGTCCGTATTTCTCTCTAGTGTGACCCCGGCCTTACTCTAAATATCTAAGCATAAAGATACTGTTATACTTATTTATTAGCTATCTTCAGTGTAGAAATCCATAGCCTGGTTGTTTATTTATTTTTAGAAGTTAATGTTTCCTTATCTCTTCATGCATTGGGACGGGACTAAAGCCCCCATCTCACATAGCGAGATCGTTAGCGAGATCGCTGAAGCGTCACCGATTTTGTGATGCAACAGCGATCTCGCTACATGTGACACGCAGCAGTGACCGGCCCCCCTGCTGGATATCGCTGATCGTGCTCGAATGTCCTGGGCCATTTTTTCATTGTTGGTGTCCTGCTGGCCAGCGCTCATCGCTGTGTTTGACGTCGACGAGCGACCTCGTTGGCGATGCAGAACTCAGGGACGCAGGCGGGAATCGTCAGGAAAGCTGCTTTATGACAAGGTACCAACGACCGCCGAGGTCGTTATAGGGATCGCCGGATCGTTGCTGTGTCACTGAAGAGATCTGCCTGTTTGGCAGCTTACTAGTGATCATGTAGCGACGCACCAGCGATCCCTACAGGTAGTATCATTGTCGGGATCGCTGGTGCGTCGCTATGCGAAACGGGACCCTAAGGGTAGGGTCTTTGCCTCCTCTGGTGTCTGTATCTTCTCTGTGTTTTAAATTTTGTACTTCTGCTGTCCTACTGCAGGCAGCGCTTGCGCACATTGATCTTGCAGTGTGCTTCAAGAAAATTATGTCTTTATCAGCACAGATCTTGGCTCAATGACAAGTCAATGTATCAATGCACATGCGCTGTCACTGGTGCTATTCTACTGAATATGACTGCAAGGTCACTGTGCGCAAGCAGTTAGAACAGCACTGAAGCAAAATTTAAAACAGTAAAAAGATATGGATACCAGAAGCAGTGAAGGGGCTGTGGCAGAGGCAAAGACCCTACCCCGAATCCTGCCGAAAAGCTTAGAAAACACAAACTTCTAATGAAAACTAAACAACACCCAGGAAATGGATTTTGACACTGAAGGTACCTATTAAATGAGCACAATAGCCCCTTTATGCCCATATCTTTAGTTTAACATGCATGATCCTATTCACAGGTTCTGTTTAAATGGTGGTATACTCATCAGTTGGAGTTTTAGAAAATCATGGGATTGCAAATAGAGTTGAGCGAGTAAATTCAAGTGGAATTAAATTTAACAGAAATTCTCATTAGCCAAAATTTTGATTTTTTTTTTGGACTCTAACGTACATGGACTAAGCCAACAAAATGTTAAAAAGACCATTAAAGTGTCAAAAGATTTAAAAAATCCCTAAACTCAATTTTTAATCTGTGCCAAGACTTCCAAATTTGATGAGGCCTGGGAGGATTCTGACCATATGCATTAAAGGACATACGCATATGCATGTGCAGAACCCTCCCAAATTTTATCAATCAGAGATTTCAGTGTGAGCAATGGCAATCTGAGGATGCGCAAAAACCAAAAGGGTAATGATGAGGAACAGTGGGGCAGAAATGTGCAGTAAGGTGTGTATAAGGATTTTTTTTACTTTGTGCATTTATGTTTATTTAACTCTTGGGTTGCATAGAACTGAAAGCATAATGAGATATTAAATTTGTGGAGAATAACTTCTCCGTGAACCAAATTTCCAGGTAAAGGCCACACTAACAGGCGAATTCGAATTCTTTACTAGATTCATTTAGTTGTTGCAGTTAAAAAAGTATGTTGTTTGTTTTAATTACATTTTGTCACCCTTAAGGCCCCTTTACATTTAGCGATGCACCAGCGATCCCGACCACGATACGTCCCGGTCAGGAGCTGGTGCATTGCTAAATGGTCGCTAGTGAGCTGCCACACAGGCAGATCTCACCAGCGATGCAGCGATGCTCGGCGGTCATACTTACCTTTCAGACAAAGCGATGGCCGCCGTCTTCCGCCCGCGTCCATAGCTCGCTCTTCGGCACCAGCCAGAAGCCCAGCAGGAAGCCGACGACGAGAAATGGACGTGGACGATCTCATGCGATCAGCAATAGCCAGCGGGGGAGCCGGTCGGAGGTAAGTATCACATGTAGCGATATCGCTAGCAATATCGCTGCTGTGTCACAAAATCGGTGACGCTTTAGCGATATCGCTATGTGTAAAGCCCCCTTTATTCACGTACAATTTTCCTTGAAATGAATATTTATTGTGTGAACGCAAAATGATATTTCTAAATGTTCTAAGCACTTTCCGAATATTTTCTTATCCTTTTTAATATAACATGTGAATAAATAAAAAATCATAAAGTCATTTTCAGGTCATGGATTCTGGTTTTGTGTCTGGGACAGAATTGTAAATTGTTTCATTCTGGAGTTTTGTTTGTCTTCCTTTGGATGGAGCGGGGATTTCACAAAGGTTACATTTGACAGATTCTTGTCTTTTTTTAACCTCACAGAGGTCTTTATGTATCAAAGTACTCCTTTGTTTTCAGAATGACCTCAAACCCTTTTTCATTAAAAGTGTATTTTTTTGCTTTAGTTTAGAGCTATGAGATCATTTTATGACTTACCTTATGCTTTAAATGGCTTTCAAAGCATCTAGGAAAGCACATTATTCTGTGCTCCATCTTCGAGTATCCTAATTACTAACATTCGCTGCAAACATATGAAGCTACAACTGCAAACAGAGGAAAAAAAGCAGCGTCCCAGCGTGTGATCTTCTGGAACCACAACCACATGACTTTTAAAAACAAACACGTGTAAAATCTATGTTGATAGTAAAGTCAGTCCGACTCTATGGTGTTGCTAACCTACCACATTCATCTTAAGTCTCATAAAGATGGAAACAAAGGAGAAAAAATAGACATACATGACATGAACAAATGAATATACTCTTTTTTGGATGTGTTAACTTTATCCTACAGGATAAATATACACCGCTCTCTTTTACAGTTTGTTTTAGGTAAAATTGATTAGCCATTGCGTGTTTACATGAATCATCCAAATCAGCTTGACTTGCATTAAATACAAAACAAAAGCAGCATTTCAGCAAAGAGATATAAGATTAAAAAAGAAAATATAAAAACAAATACTTTATAATTGATTAATGTTTAGTCTAGTTTAAGGAGTTGGGTTTCTGGATTAAGGATGCTGTCTGATGCCTATTTCCATTTTTCTAAAACTGGACAACTGTTTTAAGACAAAAGTTAAAATAAGAACAAGTTGCTTACTTTTAAAGAGAATCTGTCATGTTACAATTTTAGAGACGAAGATTTAAGAAGATTGAGATTTATAATATTACTGAAATATTCACCCATAGAAGGGATGAATATACTGCCACACAATGGGGCCATAAATCATCACATAGGGTGCCTATAACTCCATAATGTAGCGCTGTAGGGACAAGCAGCCATGGTATAGTCTTCGATATATGCAAATGTGTTCCTATGGAAAGGAAAGAAGAGGAGGCTAATATCCACAAAAATAGAAACTGATATGACACTGACCAATAAAAAACTGAATCTTTTTTCCATAAACAATAGTAAAACAAAAGGTATACAGGAAAGAGCATTGCTCCCTCATCTCAGTCCAGGAAGATGGATGTTTAGTGTCTTACTTGAAACTTCTTTCAGGTGCTTGTGACAAAACTTCTATTATAAGTAAAAAAAATAAAATAAAAAATGAGCCAGGGCATATGTTGGTATAAGTGCAATGAACATGTATGCATTCACACTGTGGTCATCTAAAGGCCCCTTTACATTTAGCGATGCACCAGCGATCCGACCCGGTCAGGATCGCTGGTGCATCGCTAAATGGTCGCTAGTGAGCTGCCACACAGGCAGACCTCACAGCGATGCAGCAGCGACGCAGCGCACGATACTCACCTTTCACACACAGCGATCCTGAAGTCCTCCCGCCTGCCTCCACATGTCGCTCGTCGTCACAGCAGGAAGCCCAGCAGGAAGCTGACGTCGAGAAATGGAGCCGGACATTCTCGCGCAATCAGTGATGGACAGTGGGGGAGCCGGTCGGAGGTAAGTATCACACATAGCGATATCGCTAGCGATATCGCTATAACGTCACAAAATCGGTGACATTATAGCGATATCGCTAGCGATATCGCTATGTGTAAAACCCCCTTAACAGAGAGTACCTAAGATAAGATTTACACATTTTGCTTTTATCCTAGGTTCTGCTTGTTAACTGGCCACAGTGTGAATGCACACCTATGAATTGTACTTATGTCACTCTGTGAAGGTCCTCAGTAAGGAAGAGGGGCCTCAAAATGTCTCTAGAGCTGAGAACCTAACTATCCCAGTCCAGGGGGTACTCTTAAAGGTAGAGAGGCCCGAGTCTCTGATGCTCTGATGTTACTATGCTCCTGTAAAAACCATCGTTTGTCCCCTCCCTCACCCCATGAGGCATGAGACAGAAATTAAAGGTAAACCATACAAAAAGACAAAACAGGGATAACAGAAAACTTCTAGCATACAAAAGCACTAACCAAGAAAAGGGAAGAGGATAGGGACTGGAAGGAATAAATTAAATAGAAAAAGGGATGAGGATCTACAGTAGGCAAAGAATATTTGCTGGGCTATATGTAAATGCTGAGATCTGTATAGATGTTATACTATGACTAAAAGACCTATTTTATCTGAAATGCATCAGAAAATTACACTATGTGTCTTTGTCTGGATGTATTTTTGTGAATGTTTAACCCCATCACCCTAGAACCTGTTTTCATCTTCACAACCAGGCTAAATTTTACAATTGTGACCAGTGTAACTTTATGTGGTAATAACTCTGCAAAGCTTCAATGGATCCCTATGATTCTTAGATTGTTTTTTTCATGACATATTGTACTTCAGGATAGGGGTAACATTTTTTCAATATGACTTAATTTTATTTGTGAAAAAATCATAAATTAAAAGTTTGAAACTTGCAAAATTCTAAAAATTTTGCCAAATTTTAGAATTTTGCAATTTTCAAACTTTCAATTTTTATGCCCTTAAATCAGAGAGTTATGTCACACAAAATAGTTAATAAATAACATTTCCAACATGTCTAACTTCCATCTGCACAATTTTTGAAATATGATTTTTTTTTTTAGGCAGATAGAAGGGTTAAAATTTGACCAGCGGTTTCTCATTTTTACAACAAAAGTTAGAAAATAATTTATTTAGAGGGATCGAATCACATTTGAAGTGAATTTGAAGGGTCTATATGACAGATAATACCCAAAAATGACATCATTCTAAAAACTGCACCCCTTAAGGTGCTCAAAACCACATTCAAAAAGTCTATTAACCCTTCAAGTGCTTCACAGGAACTAATGGAATGTGAAAAGAAAAAATTACTATTTAAGTTTTTTCACAAAAAATGTATTTTAGATCCAATTTTTTTATTTTAACAAGTGTAACAGGAGAAAATGAACCCCAAAATTTGGTTTTAAATTTTACTGAGCATGGCGATACCCCATATTGTGATGGAAATCTACTGCTTGGGCATAAGGCAGGCATTGGATGGGAAGGAGTGCCTTTTGACTATTTGAATGCAAAATTTGCTGGAATAATTAGTGGATGCCATGTCACGTTTGGAGAGCCCCTGATGTGCCTAAAAAGTGTAAAACTTCCACAAGTGACCTCATTTTGAAGCCTGGTCTCCTCAAGGAACTTATCTAGATGTGTGGTGAGCACCTTGAAGCCACAGGTGTGCCACAGAAGTTTAAAATCTTGAGAGGTGAAAAAAATCACATTTTTCCCCCAAAAATGTTCATTTAGCCCCAGATTTTGCATTTTCACAAGCGCAATAGGAGAAATTGCACCATACAATTTGTTGTAAAATTTTTCCTGAGTACGCCAATACCCCATATTTGGGGAACAACTACTGTTTGGGCACACAGCAGGGCTTGAAAGTGAAAGATGGCCATTTGATTTTTGGAGGTCAAAATTGGCTGGAATCATTAGCGGACACCATGTCGCGTTTGGAGAGCCTCTGATGTGCCTAAACAGTGTAAACCCCCCATTTTTTAAACTAGGCCGCTCAAGGAATGTATCTAGATGTGTGGTGAGTACTTTAAACCCCCACGTGCATCACAGGACTTTATGACGTAGAGCAGTGAAAATAAGTAAAATCACATTCCTGTCCACATAAGCAGAGCGAAACATGCATTAGGGCATTGTATCCACAGCGATCAATATAAAAAAATGCTCCACTATCATTTGATTGTGCACTCTTAATATCCAAGACAGGAATGCACTACAGCAATAAATAACAGAAAACTGACCTGCACATCAAGAACTAGTCTGAATAAGTGCATACCAAAAAACAGCTTACATATCAAAATGATGAAATTGATGCACTCACTTGCATTAAGGCATGTTAATGTGAAATACATGAAGTTTGAATAGCGTAATGGCTTTTGAAATTTGAGATGCTTAGCACAAAGTTTGGCCAAAAAATGTGAGCCCATCCACCAACGTCAAGGTAATCTCATGGATCAGATGGGTCCCTGACCTAACTGCCCATTATGAACACCTATGGCTAATCTCTTATATTTATGGGTTGGTCGGAACCTGATGTGATTAGATGTAATTAAAATCACTGCATGGTGAAGGGTGGAGTGCTCAGTCAGAAAACTAGCCTACAAATAACAGAAAACTGACCAGAATTTTAATAATAATAATGAAGTCAGAATTTCCTTAACTTTGCTTTTTTTAACCATTCTTTTGTAGAACAACTTGCATGCTTTGAATTATTATATTGCTGCATGCTGCACTAGATTTAGCTCATGGACAGATGTACTAACATCATCTTTTTGATTTTGCTAAGAAATATTAAATTCAATCCCCCATGATGGTGAGTCATCCTAGCCCAGATGGAGCAAAATAGGCCCAGATGAAGATGCGACCACCTCCTTGTTTCATAGCTGTATGAAGATTTCGCAGTGTGATTCTTTGTCCAAACATAATGCTTCTCATTTAAGCGAAAAAATGTGCATCTTATAGTCCAAAATATAAAGTACTTCTTTCTCAGGAAATACAGCTGATGACTTCATCTATGGCAAGAGGCCACCCGAGGTCTCCTGAAAGAGTAGGTAATATAATAGACTAGAAATGTGCAGTACAGTCATATTTATGGTGTTGAAGAAAAATAGAGATTTTTCCCATCATCTGCTTAAATGTGATGCTTTAACTTGTCCTGCTTTTATACAACCTTTCCTAGAATGGATAAGAAAACAAACTCAAGTTCTATCTACTGTATTTTATCAAACGGCTTTGTTTATCTATCTTGTGCTCCAATGGTTTATATATGTGGGTGGCAATTGAACAAACTAAACATTACATTCACGACAGGGAACTCATTACAGCCTCTAAAAATGATAGGATGTGGGAATCATTCAGTTTAGACAGTTTGGAATTTCAAATAGAATTTCACTAATTTTGTTTTGCCCTAGAAGCTGTTATTTAACTTACAATGATAGAGAAGCAATGGTCTGTTCACATTTTCATTAAGTGCTTTCTGTCAAAGTTTAGTGTGTTTCATGGCAAGAATAAAGTAATCTGCAGTACAGTCCTTTTCATTAGAAATACTAGAACCCCATTGAAAACCTGACGGACCATCAGGATTTGTCTGAAACTATATGACCATAGATCCGTCAAATGGATAAACATAAGACGTAAAACTCATTCCAAGAGAGCCCAAGAAACAATTTTGGTTCATTTAGTTCAAAAGTTGAGCACTAGCTACACTAGAAAAATATGGAATCTGATAGTTTACTCCTTCCTAGCATGTAATGTACATGCACATCACATGTTGGGTGGGAGTATATAGAGTGGGTTTAGGGATTTAAGCAGAACATATATTCTTGATATGCCAAATGAGATGGAACTGAGCAGTTTTTGATTGGGTTTATATAAACCTGAAATCTTTTGGCATGAAGCATGCCAATTTTGCCATGTTTGGAAACTTCTAGACTGTTACTGTACATTAGGTACTATTGGCAACTATTTGTCATACAATTGACATCCACATGTAAATGCTTAGATTAGAAGTACCCGTTTCTAATTTATCATTGCTTCACAACACCTAAGCAGCCAGAAAGAGGAGACTCTGTACTGTCACCCCACTGGACTCTATATCTCTCCTTATTAAAAAAAAAAAACATTTTTGGGCTAATTACACTAAACACGATTCACCGTGAACAAAAGATCTTTAAAATATTTCTTTGCAGATAACATTCTTAAGTGTACTTAAATTAAAACTTTTTTTCCAGGTCATTGATTAAACTGACAGTGATATGGCATTAAAAACTAAAAAAGAGTTAAAATTGAAACATTCATCAACTCCTGTACATAGATTAACCATTGACTGGAGGAGTAAAGATAAATCATTCACCATCTATGGGAAATAGATTAACCATAGACTGGAAAAAGACAATTTGAAAGAGCAGGTCAACATTTTACAGTCACACTTGTCTTGCTCTGGTCTACTTGAATAATGATATCTAAGGTGGTAGGTGATATGTGCTGATAGGCTACTCAGATGTTCCATATATTGCATAGGTAAACAATAATACAGTGACATCTTGAAATCCCAAGCACTCAAAAATCAATGAGGTCAGTTTTAGGCATTCATGGTTAAGGTGCGGTTCACTTACACTATTTGATGCACAATGCTAATCAGCAACCATCCAACGACATGCTTGCCAGTAGGTGGCCGTTTAATCCCATTCCCGACATGGCAATTTTCCGTTTTTGCACTTTCATTTTTTTCTCTCCTTCCAAGAGCAATAACTTTTAATTTTTTGTAAATAGAGTCATATGAGGGCTTGTTCTGATGGGATAAGTAGAAATTGTGAATGACGCCATTCATTCTATCATGTGATGTATTGTACAGTGGGAAAAAAAACAAATAACCAGGAAATTGAGAAATACAGCACAAAAGAGAGCAGAGGTGGGACAGGGTTAGATAAGCTTTTGTTTTTACTTTTTTTTACATCATTCTGCTGGAGGGGGGACAAAATACTGTGTAAAGGGGCTGTGAGGGGACATCCTGTGTAAGAGGTTTGTGTGGGAACATAATCATGTGTATGGGGGTGTGTGAGTGGTCATCATTCTGAGTGGGAGGCTGTGTGGGGGACATAATAATGTGTAAGGGGGCTGTATGGGAACATCATTCTGAATGGGGGTTGTATGAGAACAGTATTCTGAGTGAGGGGACAGTATGAGGACAAAATTCTGCACAAGAGGCTTGTGTGGGGTCATATTATTGTGTAAAATCAGGTCATTATACTATGTGGTTACATCATACTGTGTGTGGACTGTGGGTGCATCATATTGTAATGGGAACCTCGGATCAAGGAACAAGGACTACATAACAGGTACATTTTTTGGTTGTCATTTGCTGCTACAAGTAAAGGTACATATTACAATAAAAACAGAAATTAAACTACAAAAATACATTTTTAATCCATAATGTGTAAGTACACCAATAATGCCCCCAAAAATTAGGTCAATAGTAATGACTCCAAAGGAAAACTGGAAAAACCGGAGGAAAACGGAGTCCAAAGCTATTTAAATAAATATCAGCTTTATTTGTGCAAAAAAATACACACATAGAGAACAGGACAGATATGATATATCAATGGATGAGACACTCTGTAGGTTCATAACCCAGAACAATAAAAAGACAGACCAGCAACCCTATAATAATCAGAGAGCCAATGGGAGACTTCATGCAAGGTAAGTATATCATGCTAATGAACAATTATAGATGGGGCTAGACTGTGTCAGTGAAAAACACTCGGCTAGAAACTGTGGTGAATTCACAGATAGTTGTTATGTATTGCACTCTAACCCAAAAGGGGAATCCGATAATGACAAACCAGGGGATGCAGCCATGAAGGGCACAGATTAAGTGAAAATACTGCTGCAAAAGTGCATTCATAAATATTACTGTGCCAACAGCAATACAAACGCCACTTCGGAATCAGGGATAGTAACACAATGACATAAGCCCTAAGGGTCATAAGTGGTATATATTAGCAGAGCTTCACAGAAAAAGCCACCATACATTGTATATATTGCACATAGTCAGCAAGTATAGATATTAGTTGCTTAAAATGTACCCATCATGGCGTAATCAAAAAGGTATGCTGGCCTGGATACCCAAACGTAAGTTTCGCTGTGTGAATACCACTTCCTCAGGGGCGTGGCTTAAGTTAGAGAGTGAACTGTTGTGAGCTCATCTGTTCATTCATCTTTTGTGTCCGAGGATCTCCCTCTTCTGGTGAAGGAAGGTAGTGAGGCTGATTTAGATGAAAGAAACCAAACACCTGATCAGGTGGATGGTGACTGGGTAACGGGAACTTCAGACTGGATATAAGGCAGCCGACGCCCTTCTGCGTCGCTGGTGATTTCTCTGCTGGATTCTTTTTCCTTGATCAGTGTTCTCTTTTGCTCTGCTTCCAGAATATTCTGAGTGCTGATATAGGGTTTGAAGTCTAGTTACTTCAGGGTCCTTTTTGCTTATCAGTTGTGTTGGTAATATTTTTAGCAGGGTTTTCTCGGATTGCAGACAGCAGCTTTTCTGTCCTGTCCTTTTTAGTTAGCTTGGGCCCCATTGTTTGTTCAACCTATCTTTCTATCTGTGTTAGTGTTTTCATCTTGCTTCACCGTCATTATATGTTGGGGCTGCCTATTGCTTTGGGGTCTGCTCTGGGGCAGTCAGTTTTTCCCTTTTCTCTCTTTAGGCTTATGTAGATCTCTGGCTGTGACGAGGTGTCTAGGATCACCGTAGGAACACTCCACGGCTACTGCTAGTTGTGTGATAGGATTAGGGGTCTGCAATCCGCTAGTTTCCAACCTCTCTTATTTTCTGGGCTGAGCTTGTGTTTTGTTTTTTCCTCCTCGGTGACTCAATCATAACAGAATCTCCAGCCATACCGCAGATTCTAGGGTACTCAAAAGCAGGAAGGAATTGTTTAAAAAAAAAAAAAGGTGTCAGAATTTTTTTTTTGGTGTATATTTTTTCCTCTCTTTCTCTGAGGCCGTAGGAGGAATATTTTTTTTTTTTTCTGATGGAGTTTAAGCAATTGTCTGATCGTGTGAAGCAGCTTGCTGCTGAAGTGCGAGGAGTTTCCGCCTATCTTGCTCATTCAGGCGCTGCTGAACCAAAAATCCCCAGTCCTGATGTGTTTTTTGGGGATCGGTCTAAATATTTGAATTTTAAGAATAATTGTAAATTATTTCTTGCCTTGAAGCCTAACTCATCGGGGAGCCCTGTGCAGCAGGTTAAAATTGTCATCTCCTTGCTGCACGGCGATCCCCAGGATTGGGCGTTTTCTTTAGTACCAGATGATCCTATTCTAACTAATGTGGATGCATTTTTTCAGGCCTTGGGGTTGTTGTATGATGAACCTAATGCAATTGATCAAGCTGAAAAGACCCTGTTGGCATTGAGCCAGGGTCAAGATTCTGCTGAACTGTACTGTCAAAATTCCAAAAGTCGGCGGTCCTCACCACTTGGAATGATGGTGCCTTGGCAGCTCTCTTTCGGAAGGGTTTGTCAGAAACCGTAAAAGATACTATGGTGGGATTTCCTGTTCCCTCTGGTCTTGACGATTCTATGTCATTAGCCATTCAAATTGATCGCCGTTTACGTGAACGTAAAATTATACGGGAAATGCTGCCACCTGTTGGACAAATGTCTGAACCTATGCAATGTGATAGAGTTTTGTCTAGGGCGCAACGTCAGGAGTTCAGAAGGCGTAATAAGCTGTGATTTTTCTGTGGAGATGCCTCTCATATTATTTCTGTCTGCCCTAAACGAGAGAAACGTTTTGCACACACATTTGCTGTACAACCTAAGTTTCTTCTGGCAATTACTCTGATCTGCTCCCTGTCCACATTTTCTGCAAAAGCCTTTGTGGATTCAGGAGCAGCCTTGAACCTAATGGATTTAGATTTTGCTAAATGTTGTGGTTTCCCTATGACACCCCTGAGGACGCCTATTCCTTTGAGGGGTATTGATGCTACTCCTTTGGCGAAGAATAAACCTCAGTTTTGGACCCAGGTGGTAATGCCCCAGACCATCAAGAAAATTGCAGATTTTTGGTGTTGCATAATTTGCATGATACCATCGTGCTGGGGTTCCCCTGGTTGCAAATCCATAATCCAGTTTTGGATTGGAAATCTCTGTCTGTGTTGAGTTGGGGTTGTCGGTGTGCTCTTAGTGACACTCCTGTTTTCTCCACCTCTCCCCAGTCGCATGAGGTTCCTGACTATTTGGCTGATTTTTATGATGTGTTTAGTGAGAGTAAGCCTGCGTCTTTGCCTCCTCATAGGAGTTTTGACTGTGCAATTGAGCTGAGTGTTCGGTGTAAATTTCCCAAGGGTCGACTTTTTAATTTATCTGTACCCGAACATGAGGCTATGCGTTCTTATATTAAGGAGTCGATGGAGAAGGGTCATATTAGACCATCCTCTTCACCCTGGGGTGCTGGGGTTTTTTTTGTGGCCAAGAAGGATGGTTCATTAAGGCCCTGTATTGACTATCGCTCCCTTAACAAAATTACTGTTAAATATCAGTATCCGTTACCCCTGATTTCTGAACTATTTTCTAGAGTTGAAGGTGCTTGCTGGTTTAATACTCCGGAGGGACATTTTGAGTACCTGGTGATGCCTTTTGGGCTCACTAACGCCCCTTCTGTCTTCCAGTGCTTCATGAACGATATTTTCCGGGACTTTGTGGATAAGTTTCTGATCATCTACTTGGATGATATTTTGATCTTTTCCAGGGATTGGGACTCTCATGTGGAACATGTTCGGACTGTGTTCCGGATTTTGAGGGAAAACTCCCTGTATGTTAAGGGATCGAAATGTCTTTTTGGTGTACAGAGGATTTCATTTTTGGGATTTATTTTGTCTCCATCAACTATTGAAATGGACTCGGCCAAGGTACAGGCCATTTATGATTGGGTGCAGCCCACTTCTTTGAAGGCTCTCCAGAAGTTTTTGGGTTTTGCTAATTTTTATCGTAAGTTTATAGCCAATTTTTCTGTTATTGCCAAACCATTGACTGATTTGACTAAGAAGGGCGCTGATTTGCTGAATTGGTCTCCAGAGGCTGTTTCTTCTTTTCAGGAGCTGAAGCGGAGGTTCACTTCTTCTCCGGTTTTGCGACAACCCGATGTCTCACTTCCATTTCAGGTGGAGGTGGATGCTTCAGAGACTGGTGCAGGAGCTGTTTTGTCCCAAAAAGATCCTGTAACATCTAAAATGAACCCCTGTGCCTTCTTTTCCTGAAAGTTCTCTCCTTCGGAACGTAACTATGATGTGGGGAATCGAGAACTGTTGGCCATGAAGTGGGCATTTGAGGAGTGGAGACATTGGTTGGAGGGAGCTAGACATCAAGTTGTGGTCCTCACTGACCACAAGAATTTGATCTACCTTGAGTCGGCTAAACGCTTGAGGCCAGGTGGGCCTTGTTTTTCACATGTTTTGATTTTGTGGTCTCCTTTCTCCCGGGCACTAAGAACGTTAAGGCTGATACCCTCTCTAGGAGTTTTTTGGCCGATTCTCCTATTGTGACCAAGCCTGCTACCATCTTAGGTGAGGGGGTGGTTCTTTCTGCCATCTCGCCTGATTTGAGACGTGCTCTGGAGAAGTTTCAGGAGGATAAGCCTGAGCATTGTCCCAGTGGTAGGTTATATGTTCCTGACCAGTGGAGGAGGAAAGTGATGTCTGAGGTTCATTGCTCTGCATTGGCTGGTCATCCAGGTATTTTTGGTACTAGAGATTTGGTGAGTCGGTCTTTTTGGTGGCCTGCCTTGTCTCGTGATGTCAGAAATTTTGTGCAGTCCTGTGGGACTTGCTCCCGATCTAAGCCTTGTTCTCGTTCTAGTGGGTTGTTGATGTCTTTGCCGGTGCCCAGGAGGCCATGGACCCATATTTCAATGGATTTTATTTCTGATCTGCCTGTCTCTCAGAGGATGACTGTTATCTGGGTGATTTGTGATAGATTCTCTAAGATGGTCCATCTTGTACCACTCCCTAAGTTGCCATCTTCCTCAGAGTTGGTGCCCTTGTTTTTGCAACAGGTGGATCGCTTGCACAGGATTCCTGAGAACATTGTGTCGGACAGAGGAGTTCAGTTTGTCTCTAGATTCTGGAGGACCTTTTATTCCAAGTCGGGAATTCAGTTGTCCTTCTCCTCTGCATTTCACCCTCAGACCAAGGGGCAGACGGAGAGAACAAACCAGACTTTGGAGGCCTATTTGAGATGTTTTCTATCTGCTGATCAGGATGGGTCTCATTTTTACCCTTGGCCGAATTTGCTTTAAATAATAGAGCTAGTTCTGCCACTTTGATGTCACCCTTTTTCTGTAACTTTGGGTTTCATCCTCGATTTTCTTCAGGGCAGGTGGAGTCCTCTGCCTGTCCAGGGGTTGACACTGTGGTGGAAAGAATGCAGCAGATTTGGGACCAAGTGGTGGATAAGTTGTCTCTTTCCCAGGAAAAGGCCCAGCGGTTTTCTAACCACCATAGGACCATTGGTCCCCGGTTTAAGGTGGGTGATATGGTCTGGTTGTCATCAAAGAATATCTCTATGAAAGTGGCTTCTCCAAAGTTTAAACCTAGATTTATTGGACCTTACAAGATTTTGGAGATTATTAATCCAGTCTCTTTTCGGTTGGCTCTTCCTGTCACATTTAAGATTCATAATGTGTTTCATAAGTCCTTGTTGAAGAGGTTTGCTGAACCAGTGGTTCCTATGGCGGCACCTCCTGACCCTGTGTTGGTTGAAGGTAAAGGGGAATATGAGGTAGAGAAGATACTGGATTCCCGTCTGGCTAGACGGAGACTCCAGTATTTGGTTAAGTGGAAGGGTTATGGTCAGGAGGATAATTCCTGGGTCTCTGCCTCGGATATTCATGCCGAAAGATTGGTGCATGCTTTTCATCGAGCTCATCCTGATCGGCCTGGTGGCTTGGATGAGGGTTCGGTGACCCCTCCTCAAGGGGGAGGTACTGTTGTGAGCTCATCTGTTCATTCATCTTTTGTGTCCGAGGATCTCCCTCTTCTGGTGAAGGAAGGTAGTGAGGCTGATTTAGATGAAAGAAACCAAACACCTGGATCAGGTGGATGGTGACTGGGTAACGGGAATTTCAGGCTGGATATAAGGCAGCCGATGCCCTTCTGAGTCTCTGGTGATTTCTCTGCTGGATTCTTTTTCCTTGATCAGTGTTCTCTTTTGCTCTGCTTCCAGAATATTCTGAGTGCTGATATAGGGTTTGAAGTCTAGTGACTTCAGGGTCCTTTTTGCTTATCAGTTGTGTTGGTAATATTTTTAGCAGGGTTTTCTCAGATTGCAGACAGCAGCTTTTCTGTCCTGTCCTTTTTAGTTAGCTTGGGCCCCATTGTTTGCTCAACCTATCTTTCTATCTGTGTTAGTGTTTTCATCTTGCTTCACTGTCATTATATGTTGGGGGCTGCCTATTGCTTTGGGGTCTGCTCTGGGGCAGTCAGTTTTTCCCTTTTCTCTCTTTAGGCTTATGTAGATCTCCGGCTGTGACGAGGTGTCTAGGATCACCATAGGAACATTCCACGGCTACTGCTAGTTGCGTGATAGGATTAGGGGTCTGCAATCCGCTAGTTTCCAACCTCTCTGATTTTCTGGGCTGAGCTTGTGTTTTGTTTATTCCTCCTCGGTGACTCAATCATAACAGTGAACCAAGTTAAGTATCAGGCCATATCAGATCACATGATCAGAGAGAGACAATTATGTGAAGACAGTTCGCATGTGCGCATTGCAACCAGGGAAAATCACCTCCCCTAAGTTGGCCTAGGGTGCGCTGACGGGGACAGCCGGCACCTGGTCATCACCCTGCAATGAAAGGACACAGAGGAAATGACAAGGGGAAGTGAGACCCTGCTGCGATGGAAAGAAATGAGTGAGTATCACAATAGCTGCTATACTTAATATTATACCAACACACGCATATGTGAATAAACTAGTACAATTAAAGAAACCAAAATAAAAAATAATGATAGTAGTGTCACATTGCAGGCTATCGTCATAAATAGAGATTACCAATAACTTTTTTGTAATGATGTTATGCAATACCATCCAGAAAAAATTTCACAGAACCATACCAATAAATTATGAGCAATATTATATATATATAATTAACAATAAAGCCCACATTATGGAATAGATCGAGCCAAAGCAAAAATGGTAATAAACAATTCTTTCCACTATCATTTTTGGCTTTCGTCACTCTTCATATCTAGATCAGTAGCTGTCAATGTCATCAAAGGAAATCCATAATCATGAGAATAAATGATTGAAACCGAGGTATCAACGGTCAGATATATAACTAAATAAAATAGAGTTTAAAATTAATAAGAAAAAAGAAAGAGACCTTATGATGGAGGGGGCAGAGATACCATAAAAGTGAGGCCCGGCAGAGGCCCACCAATCTCACAGAAAAGACGCAAAACCCTGTGATTCATTTAAACCATGTGGAGTCATGGCCCCAATGACCATGATCCACCTGCATTCCTTTTGAGCTAAGAGGCATTTGATGTCGCCTCCTTTTATTCCACTTTTTATGTGTTGGATGCGCTTACCAAAAAAGTTTTGAGGTCACAGCTGTGATCGGTTTTGTAGTGTCAAGGTATCGTTTTCAATTGAGTCAGATCTGAAACCGTTTTGGTTGCCAAAATATCTCGGACATGCTCCCTTGTCCGTAGCTTGAGCTGGAGGCTAGTTAACCTGACCTTTGTTTTTGGACACCCACAGGTGGCGTAATAAATCACCTGGGTGGTGTTACAAGTTATGTATTGTTGTATCGAAAATATCAGTTTACCATTAGCTGATTGAAAAGATGATGTGCGCAGAATATTTTTGCAAGCCACACAGCTGCCACAGGGGTAGCATCCTGTTGGGGGACCGTGGGAATCAAAGAGATTTTTTTCTTGGAGGAATATAGTGAGAATGCACTAACATATCGCCAAGATTTGGGCTCCTGGTCTTGAGGAGGCACTGGGACAAAAAGTCAGATAATAAGGATTCAGCTTTTAAAATGTTCCAATGCTCATTTAAAACATCCCTTATCATATCCCACTCCCCATTAAAAGTTGAAATAAATCTAACGGTACCCTGTTGTATTTTGCCAAAAGCAGGTTGCAAAAGAGCTGAACAGTTAGTTCTTCTGGCTCGATTATAACCCCTCTTTATGCATCAGTTACTATAATCCCACATTGAAAAACGATCCCTAAGGTCCCCCGCCTGTTGTTGGAATTTAGTCTCAGATGAGCAGATGCGTCTAATATGTAAAAACTGGCCAACTGGGATGGCCCTAATAGTTGGTTGTGGGTGGCAGGAGTGAGCATGGAGAAGAGAATTAACTGAAGTAGGCTTTCTGTAGACATCCATTTGTAAGTTAAGTTGGTGATCAACTTGTATTTTGTTATTCAGAAAATCAATCTCGGTGCTTTTGGAAGTATACGTCAGTTTGATATTAAACCTATTCAAATTTAAGTTCTCCTTAAACTCCCGAAGTTGATGTTGTGACCCCTGCCACACCATGAACAAATCATCAATATACCGTAGCCAGCATGGCACATGATCAACAGCCCGCTCCCCCCACGATTACCTCCCTCTCCCAGTACCCCATGAAGAGGCCCATGAAAGAGGGCGCACAGGCCGTGCCCATGGCTGTGCCACATTGCTGTAAATAAAACAAAAAATTTATGCGTAAGAATATATTCAAGTAATTTCAACACTAAATCAAAAATAGGGCCATCCCAGTTACTGCTCATCAAAAAGAATTTACAGGCTTCAATGCCATCTTGATGGCGAATACACGTATATAATGACTCGATATCAGCTGTGACTAGGAGCATATCAGATTCCAAGGACATCCCATTGATCCTGGCCAGGACGTCCATCGTGTCGCGAGCATAGGAGGGCAAAGCTTCCACTAAGGGTTTAAATAGTGATCAATAAATTTGCAAATTGGTTTGCATAACCCCCCTATGCCGGACACGATAGGACACCCGGGTGGGTCCATGGGGTCCTTGTAAATCTTGGGTACAAAGTATATCGTGGGGATCCTGAGGAACTTTGTAAGGAGGCCATCAAGGATCTTTTTCTGAATAATGCCCCTTTTAAAGGCCCTGAAGAGTATCTCTTCCAAGCTGTCATAAAATGCCTTTAATAGCTTTGGACTCCATTTTCCTCTGGATTTTCCACATATCACAAGAAGTCATACCATAAAATGTATTAACAGTACTAGTTAGTCAACATACTTAATTCTGCTAAATATTAAGTGCTACATATTAATGGCGGGCTTCATTTTCAAATGGTTTTTTTTATATCATCAGGATATAAAAAAGATTTCCCTCTACTCCTCTTTGGTCAGACCTCATCTGGAATATTGTGTCCAGTTTTGGGCACCACATTTTAAAAAAGACATCAACAAACTGGAGCAAGTTCAGAAAAGAGCGACCAGAATAGTGACCGGTCTGCAAACCTTGTCTTATGAGGAAAGGTTGCAGGATTTGGGAATGTTTAGTTTGCAAAAGAGAAGACTGAGAAGAGACTTAATAACTGTCTACAAATATCTAAAGGGCTGTCACATTGTAGAAGGATCAACTTTATTCTCATTTGCACAAGGAAAGACTAGAAGCAATGGGATGAAACTGAATGGGAGGAGACACAGATTAAATATTAGAAAAAACTTTTTGACAGTTAGAGTGATCAATGAGTGGAACAAGCTGCCATGAGAAGTGGTGAGTTCTCCTTCAATTGAAGTCTTCAAACAGAGGCTGGACAGACATCTGACTGGGATGATTTAGCGAATCCTGCTTTGAGCAGGGGGTTGGACCAGATGGCCCAGGAGGTCCCTTCCAACTCTATGATTCTATGATTCTATAACCTCAAGCACATTTATTATTAACACAATAAGGCTACTTTCAGACTTGAGTTAGGAGGTGCAGAGCAGGGCTGCCGCTATGCTCCACCCCCGGCAGTGCCTCCTCCGGTCAGCTCCTCCTATGGGTGCACGACTCTGCATACGATCAGCGTACCCTATATTTAGCGTTGGATATGCTGGCCATGCACTGGTATGATTTTGCAGGGTGTGCGCCCTTTTGGCTTTGCGCCAACGTGCGCCAAATGCACCATGTTGCATTTTTGTGCACTTGGCGCAGCGCCAAAAGGGCGCACGCGCTGGCAAAATCATACCAGCATATGGCCAGCATACCCAATGCTAAATATAGGGTACGCTGATCGCATGCAGAGTCATGCGCCCATAGGAGGAGCTGACCGGAGGAGGCATGGCTGGGGGGACGGCCCTGCGCTGCGCCTCCTAATGCAAGTCTGAAAGTAGCCTTAACATGCAATTATGCTGCAGTGCAGGCAGCATGGCTGGAGCCTGCTTGCAGAAGGTTTTCTTTTTTCAGTATCTACATATGTTCATTATGTATGCTAGGAGGCTGTAGCAGTCTGTATTATGAATATCTAAGCAGGGCACCACATGAAGACCCCTCATAGGCCGCCCCAGGGCACGGGCATATCATTAACTCAAAACTGAAGATAAGGATTAAGCAACAACCACAAGAGGGATTTCATCAACCAAGGTATCATTTTAATGAGTATAACAGGGCCGACCTGACACTGTCCGTAGGTTACTGCGCACAATCCTGCTGACAGGTCCCCTTTAATATAATAGTATAATAATTAACTTGATTAAGTTTGGCTGGTCGGGTCGGCCCCCACAGCAGTCACAGTCTCTCTTGTGGCCCCTAGGGAAAATTAATTGGCCACCTCTCATGTAGGACAATAAGTTGACTGAATAAAAACATGGGAAAGTGCAGAACTTTAAGGTTTCAGTGTAAAATCTTGTTTATGGACTTAATGTTAGAAATGCTTCCTGTCGGAAAAAATAATGTGTGCATTCAAGGTCTATCTAGTCAATCATTACTAATGCCACACTTTGCAACTTTCACATGACAAAAGAATGCAGAAATTAAACTTTCACTAGCATTGCTACTGGAGGAAGAACAGTAACAAATCCATGACTTGTTACCAGAACTTAATTCACTTGGCAGTTAAATTCCTAGGGAAATCTGACTACCCCAATTTCATAACTTTATTGTTTATCCAGATAAATTTCTGTCTCCAGCCAAACTTCTAAGGAATATTATATTCTAATCCCCTGTGAACATTCCTGAACACAGCTACACTTAATGCCAACAGCCTATTTAGCTGGCTGATTCAGCATTCCTGAGTACATCACTTTCAATAGTCGCATTAAAAGAAATGAAGTTGCATCATTTTATGGGTTTTGACATTTTCTTTTTTTTTTTATTAAAATAATCCATGAATCTATTAAATTTGTTGGTTTATGAGAGATCAAATCATGTGGGCATAGACTGTAGTTAATGAACCAATTTAACGCTTCGTAGCACCGTACTGCAGATTATTTCTGATAAATGTCTTGAACTTAAGACTAAGGGTACCGTTACACCTAGCGACTCACCAGCGATCCCGACCAGCGATATGACGCGGTCAGGATCGCTGGTGCATCGCTAAGTGGTCGCTAGTGAACTGCCACACAGGCAGATCTCACTAGCGACATCGCTGGGGACGGGGATCGCTACTTACCTGTCAGACGCGGCGATCCTGTGTCCTCCCGCCCGGCTCCACGCGTCGCTCATCGTCACAGCAGGAAGCGCCGCAGGAAGTGACCGACGAGAAATGGTCCAGGAGCTTCTAGCGCGATCAGCGATAACCAGCGGGGGAGCCGGTCGGAGGTAAGTATCACATGCAGCGATATCGCTAGCAATATCGCTGCAACGTCACAAAATCGGTGACTTTACAGCGATATTGCTAGCGATAAATTTTAAATTTACAGTTTCACATGTATACACAGTATGCTTTTTTATGATTAATTTTCTTTTACAGTTCCACATGTATATAAAGTATGCTGTATTTTTGATGATTACCATATTTTGCGGATTATAAAAAGGTTATTAAACTTGAAACCTGAATATTTGAGAAAGTACAAGTGAGGTTTTAACTTTCTTAGGAGAATATCAATGTGTGCATAATTATTAGACAACAATTAGTGTGCAGAATTATTATGTAACTAAAAGAAAAATGTAAATTTTGCCACCTCATTTAATAAATATTTTCATCTGTTAAAGTGAGAATGATAACAACTGAAAATGGGCAAAAGTATGTTTCTGACATTTTTAGAATAAAAAATATCATTTACCAATGAAGCCAAAAAGGGAAAAAGCCAGCTCCCCGTTGCTGCCTATTTTCTTCCAGAGTACAGAATAATTTTGTTACTAGGGACAATGATAACCATGAGTAGAAAAAAGGCATCCATGTATAAAATCTTCAACTTTATTGATGCAGTTATAAAAATATATAAGAATATCTACATGTTTCTGGTGTGCACTGAATGTATATTATTAATAGTGCACACAGTGTGTTTACATACTGTATATACAGAATATTGTATGCACATATGTATTGTAGGGGTTAGCGCTCTGGAGTAGGTGCTTGGATACACATGGCACAGGGTTTTATATCAAAACAGCATGTAGTTTATTGTCCATAATAAACTTTATAGCTCCAAAACAAAAACAGCCTTCCTTCAGTATCAATGAATAACAAACAGTTCTTTTCTTCTTGGTGTAAAATGAAACACCACAAATGTAGCAGCATCACCAACATTGGTATTCTCAGCAGCAGCTCACACTGGTATTAAACATGTTCACCAAACACCTCTCTGTTTGGATCCAGCACACCTTTCTTTTTAGAGAAGACTAACCAGCAGATCTGCCTTTCTCCAAATTCAAAAAAATATTCATCCAAAAAATATAGTGTAATAATTACTTTATTAATATATAAATTACACAATATCACAATATATCATATTAAAAACAAAAGACTTTTACTAAAATAAATTATAACCAAGAAAATAATAATAAAAAAATGTTATATTAAATAACACGGTCTCTTTGGGGCAGGGTATGTCAAACTAATTGGCAAAAAAATAATGAATAAAAAAAATATAAAATATATCATAATTAATTGTGGCATGCAATATAAATATAATTACTTATCAAATAAATAAAAATATAATACATATATATAAAAATATATATAGTTATTCAATCATTGGGCAAAAATATATATTAGTGAATAAAAAATCAATTGAAAGAAACCAAGTGTTCATAATAATTCCTCATGGTTAAATTATATAAAGTGCTTCAGTGCATCAAAGTGCATATACACGAGGAAAATAACATTATTGATAATCAAGTGAAATTCATTAGTGAAAAAATCAATTGTTGCCTGTCACGGATGCGACTGACCAAGTATTAAACGACCCACCAGGTCGGTCACCAACAACACAACAAACAAGGGAACACCAGGGACACAATTAAAATGATGGGCCCTGTGATAGGGAACGGGGGAATGGACACCTCCTGCACGCTCCTAAGAATGTGCCCTGGTCTTCCTGACGTCCCTATACAGCTTCTTTCAAACCGTTGCCGAACAGGATACCTTAGCTCTGTACCTATCCCTAAGTAGGGAGTTGGCAAGTGTGGACACTGGTCTCACCATTGCACTAATACAACAGCAAGGGAAGATATGACAGACAAGGTAAAGACAAACAACACTTAGCTTTCTGCTATAAAGCGCCGCACAGCAGGATCACGACACCAGATACACCAAGAACAGCTGAGCCACCACCGCTCCCAGCAAGCGCGTTCTCCTCTGCATGGCCACTGCAGAATGAACTCTAACACTGATGGTCAGCTGATGCATCAGGTGACCTTATAAAGGATGGTGGGAGTGGTCACCACCTGCATCAGCAAATTCAGCAGCAATGTAATTACACCAGCGGCCACCGGGGGTAAAACCAGACATTAACCCCCGATGACCTGAAAGGAAAAAAGTTTATATGTGAGAATCCAGATCTGCCACAGATCCAAAAATGGATCATGACATGGCCAAAATTAAAAAACTAAATAAAAGTGAAATTTAAAAACCAGTGATTCAATATACATACATATATGGATACCACAAATACCAACCAGTGCTGTCACACCTCTGCTCCCGCACACACCACTCTAAAGCGCGTTTCGCTTCCGCTTCGTCCAGGAGTGATGTGAGCAGGGTACAGAGGCATTTTATAAGAAAAGTGAAGCTGTGCGTAATATTCAATCAGAAACGCCAAAAGTATATGGCGCCGCTACTAACCACGCGACAGCCTCCATCCCAGGGCCCGAAATCCAGAAGTGCGTCACCCAGTGCATCCTTGAACACAGTCAGCGGCGCACCCCCCGGACATCCAACCACAGAACAGAGCGGGTGCATGCGCCGTGCAGCGCACAACGTCTCCACATCCATATTGGAAGTGGGAAAGCATGATATGATGTTCTATAACAGGGAGCGGAAGAATTAATTTGACATAATCAAATAGACTGATGGATAATCACATTAAATAAAATAGAATCAGTGCAAAATTACTAATAAATACATACAGTATAATATATATAATAGGATAAAATATAATAATTGTGATAAGTGAATAATAAAAATGGATATACAAAATATATTCAAGTTAAATAAAACAGTACTTGATTATGGTGTAAGTGTGTGAAAAAAATAAAAAACAAAGTGACAAAAAAAATAAAAGTGACAAAAAATATGAGTAGCAAAAAATGACCAAAATAGATGAAAATTGATAGATGAATATATAATAATAAAGTGAATAATAAAATCCATCAGATATTATATACGCATATAAATTGATAGTAAGCAATCTGATGCTCATAAAAAAACAAAATCAGGTCTTTATTAGGCACATATGCTAATGATATATAGTTAATAATTAATAAATAATAATAAAAAAAATGAAAATAAAATAAAGTAAAAAATAAAAGCAATCTTTTTTTACAAATAATAAATAATAATTCAAAAGAAAAAAATATATATAATGATAAATGAAAATTAAAAAAAATAATAATTATGCCTCACAATACCCTAACCAACTACCTGTATGGAAGAAAAACAAATTTATTAAATAAATCTATTTAAAAATGCTATAATTACAAAAAATTAGAAAAACCCATGTTAATTTAACCCCATGGGAGTAATGCTATGGAAAAGAGTGATCGACTTACACTCCTGCTCAAATCACCCCTTCTGTTGCCTAAATGTAAGCGATCAATGCCTCTCACTTTTAATAAATGAGATTGGTGAGGGTGGTTTTGGTGGAAATGTCTAGCTAATGGTTTTAATTTTTAAAAATTCCCACCATCGTCAATCTAAATTTTGTCTGCAGCTTTTAGGTCTTTAATATGTTCCGAAATGCGAACACGCAATTCACATGTAGTCATACCCACTTACTTGAGATTACATGGACAAGAGGCCTGATAAATTACATGAGTTGTTTGACAATTTCAAAATGTAAAATTTTATATTCATGTGTGTTCATGGAATTATGAAAGACATTTGTTTTTACCATGTTTTGGCAGGCCTTACATGTACCACACACTATATGATCCCCATTTGGGACTTTTTGAATCAAAAATAAATTGGGATACAGGTGGTACATAATGACTATGGACCAAAGAGTTGCGTAATGTTTTGCTGTGTTTAGCAATAATCTGAGGTTTTCTGGACAATAATCTAGATAAACCAGGATCCTGTAAAAGAATAGGCCAAAATTTAAATATAATGTTAGTCATCTCATGACATCTAGAATGATAATTTGTAATAAATCGCACATGTCCATTAATTCCTTTATCCTTGCTCTTAGGAACCAATATAAATTGCTGTTCTGTTTCCTTGGCTCTAGAATAAGCCTTATAAACCATATCCCTTCTATATCCATGTTGTATGAATCAATCAGTAAGATCCTTAGCTTGTCGTTCAAAAGTGTCATTCTGGTCACAGATTTGTCTAGTTCTTAAAAACTGTCCAGTTGTTATCGCACGAATAATGTGAGCTGGATGAGATGACTTTTCGGGGAGTAAGACTTTGACACTGACTTTCTCCCGATATATAGAAGTATGCAGTTATCCAGATTCATCAATCAATATTCCCAGGTCCAGGAAATTAATGGAATCTCGTTTAATGGTACAGGTAAGTTTTATGTTAACGGTATTTTCTATTCAGATTTTGTAGAAATTCTTCCAACTATCCTCGGGAACCCTGGTGTTTCTTCTTGTTCAGCAATGAGGTCTTCCAACGCTGGTAGTGCCACCAAGCCCTCTTCTTTAGAGCACTATCATTGCTTAATTCTTGTTCTTGATTATTCATTTTACGCTTAGTAGTCATAAATCTTGTTTCAAATCTATTAAAGACCTCAGAAGAATCACCATTTGGAGTATTTATTGAACTCATAGAACTGCCACTTGTTAGTGAGCTAAGTGACCCAGATCTCTTCAACAAGGATTTAACACTTTATGTCATATGCCAGAACACTGATATTAATTCTTAGCATTTTTTGATCAAAAAGCATAAAACCCATCCAACTGCATCATATAGTTGGTTCCTAGATCTAATGACTCTCCATATGCCCAGACAAACATCAAATAAAATACAAAGAGATATGAATCAGGCCTAGCTTACATTTAAACCGTTTTGGGAAAGTTATGTGCATAAGAGTGCACAGTTCGAACCCCCCCCCAATACAAATTACAAGAAAGCAAAAATGGTCCCACACCTCTTAACTTTCAAATTAATATGCAGGTGCACAAATATACCACTGTGGCCAATATACTAACCTATATGCATAAACTATGAGTAGGACACACAGTGACTAATGAATACAGAAATACCACTATTGATATGCACGTAAAAAACATGAGGTACTTAGCTAATATTTTTTATGAAAAGGCATAAAAGCCATCCAACCATTACAAGATGTACCTTATATGGATGGTCTCAGGCTCTAATGACAACATTATCAACCCAACTTTTCAAAAAAGTGGTGAATCATTAGTTAGGATATGTCCATTTGAAGTTACGTTGTTGTGATTGGTTGACTTTTACTCTTTTTGATCATTATTTTCATCTATTTACTCAAAAGTATAGTCTCAGGATGTTCTGGAATCTTGTCACCACCAGGACCTATTACAAAAAAAACTGTAATGCATGGTTTAGATATTTTTGTGGTGGTCCTCTGTTCAGAGAAAAAGTCTATATTGCACTGACCAACATATTTAAATAATATGCAGGTGTATAAGGGCCAAATTAGCATCACAAGGACACTACTTCAGTCTATGCTGGGTAAATTGGAGCCTATGGGAATAATACATCAGAAACATTTCCCAGCTTATATGTCTTCGGCGAAAACCAGCAAAGTCACAGTGTGAAATTATGATAAAGAGAAATTAACCCCTTTCCGACGTAGGGCGCCCATTACGCCCATGTCGGAATCCCTCTCTTTGATGTGGGCTCTGGTGCTGAGCAGCTGGCCTCTATGGTTGTCATACTCAGACTGCTATGAGCGCTGCCCGGTGGACGGCGCTCATAGCAAGTGGGCATTTGTACTACACACAGGTGGTCAGATCATCGCCTGTATGTAGCAGAGCCGATTAGACAACTGCAGCTTCTAGTGTCCCATGGAGACTATTAAAGCATGCAAAAAGTAAAAGAAAGTTTTTAAAAATATTAAAAAATAAAAAAATGTTAATGTTCAAATCACCCCCTTTCGCACCATTCAAAGTAAAACAATAAAAAAAATCAAACATACCTATATTTGGTATCGTCATGCTCAGAATCGCCTGAGCTATCAATATAAAAAAGAAATAACCTGATCGGTATATGGCGTAATGAGAAAAAAATTCAAAAAAACAGAATTCCGGTTTTTTTGGTTGCCACTACAATGCAATACAATGCAATATCAAAAAGATCAAATCTACACCACAATGGCTTCAATAAAAACATCACCACATTGTGCAATAAATAAGCCATCACACATTCCCAAATAATGAAAACTAGAGAGATACACTACAGGTTCCTGAAAATTGTTTATTTTTTTTTTAACCAAAGTTTGGATTTTTTTTTCACCACTTAAATAAAAAAGGTGTCTATGAACTCGTAATGACCTGGAGAATCATAATGGCAGGTCAGTTTTAGCATTTAGCAAATATGGTAATAAAGAAAAAACAACTGTGGAGTTGCACTTTCTTTTTGCAACTTCAGCGCACTTGGAGTTTTTTTTCCCATTTTCCAGTACATGATATGTTCTAACCAATGGTGTTGTTCAAAAGTACAACTTGTCGCAAAAAAATACAAAATTTATGGCTCTGGGAAAAAGGGGAGCAAAAAACGAAAACGAAAATATGAAGGGGTTAAAATAAGCAGTTTATTAGTATAAATGTAATAAAAAAATAGCTAAATGTAAATATATCCATTTAGCCACTACAACACATACAATAACAACAGATGTGTGAACAAGGCAATAAATGTCACTTTAATTCTTGCTACATCTGTATACGCTGTACATTTTGTAAGTAAGGTCTAAATTAATATGACAGATAACAAATTGCTATTTGTAAACATATAATGCTACAATTTATGATCAGGTTTCAATGAACTAGAGGTAATAAATTTTGAAATGCTGTGCAGTATACTATAATAGATTTTACAAAATACTACAGACAGTAAGAGCTATGTATTTGCCAAAAATAAAGCCTTCCAAATTTCAAATATTTTAGGATTAGCTGTTTACCAACTCAGAAAACCATTCAAGTAATGCATGTACATTAGACATTTATTATTACATTGTATCTACCATGTGCTGCAAATGTACTACTATTGTGACTGTACATACCTTTATATTCCTTGAAATATGTATCTCTCTGTTGTGCACATATGCTTCTCATTAATAATTAAGGGATGTTATCTAGTGACTTTTCTTCTGGAGTGAAAGATTCATTGCTTGGAAACCCTGGTTTGTAGTTTTCCAACTTCCATCTCTAGGAAGTGTATGGAGCCATTTGGCTGCTATCTTTAGAAGTAAGCTGTGTTAATGCAGCCCTGGGATTTAGCTTAGCTTAGTGATTTTGTATTAATAATTATTACTATGAAAGCATATACTTCAGTCTGCAATCCATTTTACGTTTCTCTTGCTCTCTTTCCTTCTATAAGGCAGGAAAGTGCACCCCTTTACCCATCTATAGAAAACTGCTCCAAACCTTTAACCACAAAAGCACACAAAATAAAAGGTTCTTTTTACACTGTTATGTAGCTAAATTAGTTAAGAGATGAAAAAAGTTGAACTCAACTAATAAAAATTAATAAAAAAGTTGAACTCAACTAATAAATATGATTCTTAAATTTGCTGATTGGTTCTGATTTTCAAAATCCAGATGAGGTTGTAATGAGAGATGAGTGAACTTGTTCGGAAAACGTTTGCCAATCAAAGTCGGCACGTTTGTTGCACATTCAGATTCATGTTCGGATTCCAAAGCATTTTCCATAAAATTTGGTAAATTATTGAGATTCCACTTAGACTGTCATCTTACCAGCGGTTATGAATGCTGTAAGATTGTTACCATTAGAGAGCTGCGGTGACACACTGTCAGAGGTCAGTGTGATCCCGCAGCGGTAACTGCTGGTAAGAAATCTCCATCTGTCAAATAACAGCATGAGCCCACAGCTGTGATCAGAGGTCAACATTTTAGGACTACTACACCCATCAGCCTATGCCTGTTACCACTAATAACAATGAGAGCATGCGGTGGCTGATGGCAGTATTCATCAGCCATCGCCTGTGCTATAAATAAATAATTAAAAGAAACGGCATGGGTTCCTGTTGTGAGTTCATTTTCCCCTCCATTACTGAGGCCCGAGGAACTCCCTCTTCTGGTAAAGAAAGGTAGTGAGCCTGATTGTCAAACACCTGAGGCTAATTATGATGACTGGCTGAGTGGAGTTACGGACTGGATATAAGGCTGCCGACGCCCTTCTGCCCTACGGGTGATTTCTCTGTGGGATCCTTGGAGACCAGTCTGAATTCCTGCTCCTCCAAAGCTAAGTTTGCTGCTCGGCCTTTTGCTTTTGTGCATTGACTTTGTTTTTGCTTTGTTTTTCAGGATTTCTGCCATTCCCTGCTGGGGTGTGCTGAATTCATTTAGCTCTGTCTTCTGAAAATACCTGAGTGCTGATTCAGTTTTTGAAGCCTAGCTGCTTCAGGGCCTTTTTCATATCAGCTGGTTGGCTTATGTCTTTGATAGGGTTTTGGCAGATTGCAGACAGCAGCCTTCCTGTCCTTTGCTATCTAGGTAGTTTTGGGGCCCCGTCTTTGCTCAGTCTATCTTTCTGTCTGTGTTGGTATTTTCATCTTGCTTCACCGTCATTATATGTTGGGGGCTGCCTATTGTTTTGGGGTCTGCTCTGGGGCAGTTTAGATTTCCCCTTTCTTTCTTTAGGCCTATGTATTTCTCCGGCTGTGATCGAGGGGTCTAGGGCATCGTAGGAACCCCCCATGGCTTCTGCTAGTTGTGTTGATAGGTTCAGGGGTCTGCAATCTGATAGTTGCCAACTTCTCTGGTTTTCGGGACTTAGCTTGTATTTCTGCTTTTGCCTCCTACGGTGACTCATTCATAACAGGTTCCACTGTATTTTTGCTAAATAGCCAGGCAAAACTGACAACTACGAGTTGCAATCCTCAGCTATCAGCATTAGCAAAGCTAGTTATGAAGAATAGAGAGGTCCCCATTCTGTTTTTTAAATAATTTAAATAAATACTTAAAAAAATGTTGTGGGCCCCCTCATTTTTGACAACCAGCCAAACTAAAACAGAAAGCTGAGGCCTGGTATTCTCAAGCTGGTAAATAGCCATGGGTTTTGCCTCCCAGTCTAAAAACAGAAGCCCGCAGCCACCCAGAAAAAGTTAATTTATTTGATGTGTTAATTTTGGTGCTTTTCCTGGCTCTTCCCACTTGCCCTGTGGTGGTGGCAAGTGGGGTTCATATTTGTGGGTTGATGTCACCGTCATATTGTTTGGTGACATCAAGCCTACGGGCTGGTAATCCATGGCCCTTTACCAGCCTGAGAATACCAGCCCACAGCTGTCTGCTTTAGCTTGGCTGGTTGTAAAAAATGGGGGGAACCCACACCATTTTTTTATTATTTTTTAAATAATTAAAAAAACAGAGTGGGAACCCCTCTATTCTTGATAACCAGCTTTGCTATCGCTGACAGCTGAGGGTTGCAGCCCATAACTGTCAGTTTTGCCTGGCTGGTTATCAAAAATACAAGGGAATCCAAGCCATTTTTTTATTATTTATTTAGAGTTCAGGCAGCTGATGATGAATACTCAGCACCACTTGCCAGTAACAGTCCCATCAGCTGACACCAGTGACCGGAATAAATTTTTTACCTCAGATCACAGCTGCAGTTTCACGCTGTCATTTGACAGCATGGCAACCAGGGCTCTCTGTCCGGTGGTAATGATTTTACTGCCAATCAGAAGCAGTGTTTGCTGCACTGTCATGCAAATGACAGCGTGGCAAACACTGGAAATTCTGACCCGCTATTCTAGTGAAGGAAAGTACAGTTTGCTAAGAGTTTTGGTAATTCCTGTTTTCATATTTTTATGAAACTATAGGTAGGTTAGAAACATAGAGAAAAAACTAGGGTAGGAATAACAGAAATGCTTGCTGCTTATTTTTTATTTTGTACACCAACAGGAGAAGCCCTGTTTCAACCAAACTTCTATGTCCTTGTCTCAAATTGCATTTGATGCCATTCTGCCTCCTGCACAACATCTAATCTTCTACATTTAATATACGTCTACATCTAATATACAGTGGGGAAAAAAAGTATTTAGTAAGCCACCAATTGTGCAAGTTCTCCCACTTCCATTTGCAACATGTGCCTTGCCAAGATCAGCAGGGGCCTGACCACTAAGAACCTAACCATCACCAACATGATCAGGCACATGTCATCTAAGCACTTGACTCAATGGACCGAACCCCTGGGTCCACGAGGTTACATGACTGCCTCTTTCCCTCTGCTACGTGCTTCCCCATCCATTGTTCAAAACACTGGCACAGATGCCTTGTTAGGGACGGCGGAATGCACTAAATATTAAATAACGTAAAGTGCGTTCGCCGCCCAAGGTTCACCGTGCAGAAAGTGTTAACACTGCTGCTAGGTAATGGCGGACATACAATATGGCAGTATAATGCACGCGGGTTGAATGTTACCCGGGTGCACTGAGCGATCTCTGTTTATTCACAGAGACGCCTAAGTGCTAAACACAAAAGGCTGAGCCTGTTAACGTCACAGGTCTCAGAGAAGTGCACGTACGGTATATGGTCACAGGAGCTGGGCCTTAGGCAGAGGGTCAGCGTCCGTCTAGACCTACCGTGCGTGCGGCATCGCTACTGCAGATGCCAAGAGGAGCTGCAGACTGCAACGCGGCGACAGACACTGCCGCTAATCGACAATGCCCGGTAGCAGGTGCACTGTCGGACGCTAGCACTGTGGAGGATGCTATTGTGGCTGCAGCTTGCCACTGGCTGGCGCTGACTCTAAAGCTAAGTCCCTATACACACTCATAATACCAGAGGGAGGGGATCTTAATGGGTCATTCACAGGTACATGCATCCATCGTCATTCACACAGTTAGCCACTAGAGTCTATACTAGCGCATGGCCAAGCGGCCATGCGGACCTTTTATAGTCGTGTGCCTCTGGGACCTTCCAGATCTCTGAGATGAGATCTGGAGAAGGACCTCAGCACATGACTCCCGATCTCCAATGGGAGATCATCTCATGAGCATGCCCAGTAGAGTGACGGAGGGACTTAGCCTCTGGAACGATTTGCTGCTGAACAGCCTGCATTGCTATTGCTGACCCAAAGGTGGCAGCAACCGCCAGACCCACAGAGCAGGACTGGGCAGAGCATCTGGGACGCCGAGATTGCTGAGCAATCTCCTCTGCGGTCGATAGATAATGGGAGATGGCAGAATGTGAGGCTCTGGATTCCTGTTGAGCCGCTGCAGGAACCCGACGCCTAACATGCCTCATTCACTGCACCCTATCCTTGCTCATTCTGACTTACCATCATCAGACACTTTCAAATCCTTGTCCCAGCCTAGCGTTCATCTATCCCTACTCCATGCCTTGGAGCAAAAAAGAAAGTTCTAGCCATCTACCCACAGACCCAAATGCTAAACTACCACATTTCCAGGCTGCTTGCCATGGAAATGTTGCCATTTAAGTTGGTAGACACAGAGGATTTCTGCAGACTCATGGCGGCACCTGTCCCTTGCTACTCTGTCCTCAGCCACCACTTTTTTTCCTGGTGTGGCACCCCTACCTTGTACCAGTACGTGTCCATGAACATCACCATGCCCTTACCAACAGAATTACTGGCATTGTCCACTTAAAGACTGACACGTGGACAAGCATTTGTGGCCAGGGACGTTATATTTCCCTGATGGCACTCTGATTAAACTTTGTGGATGCTGGGGCTGAGTGATACCCTGGCAAAATGCATGTGCTCTCAATGCCGAAGGAATGCTGGACCTACTTCTAATAGGGTTTCTTCCACCTCCTACAGCAGATTCTGCACCCACTCCTGCTTCTCCTCATCGCCCATCTCTGATGTGGTATCTCAGAGCATGTCGTCCACATCAGCTGGAAGCTGGAAGCTCTGCAGCACTGCCTCAGCAAAGTATCATCAAGCTCTGATGAAGCTAATTTGTCAAGGAGACAAACCACACACTGTGACAGAGTTTTTAAAAGGAATTAATGACCAGACAGATCTGTGTTTTTTGCGGCCGAACCTCCAACCAGGCATGGTCATGTGTAATAATGGGCGTAAGCTGGTGGTGGCTGTGGAGTTTTGCAAGCTCACACACATGCCATACTTGGCACACGTGCTCTACTTGATAGTTCAGTGGTTGCTGAAAATGTACTCAAATTTGCCTAAGTTTCTATTAAAGGTACGCCACATCAGTGTCCATTTTTGCAAGTCGGTTACAGCTGCTGACTTTCTGGCAGTGCTGCATCAGTGCATGCAAGCGCCAGCTCACCAACTAGTGTATGACATTACCATGTTCTGGAACTCCACACTGCACATGCTGGCAAGGCTTTGTGACCAGAAGAGGTCAGTGATTGAGCACCAGCTTCTACACTCCCATTGGTATTCTGGTCAGCCTCCACAAATAACAACTGAAGAGTGGGCATGGATGTCTGACATTTGTTTGGTTCTCCAAGACTTTGAGGACACCACAGAGATGGTGATCAGTGATGAAGCCATCACGTCAATGATGAAGCGTAACTATCCTGCTTAAAGATTTTCTGTTCACAATTAAATATTACGCTTTGCATGCAGATCAGGTGGGGATGGAGAAAGACATAACACACAGAGATTGTAGCCAGCCCAGCATCATCTGATCAGCATGGATTGGGTAAAAATGAGGAGATGGACGCTGAGGAGGAGGAAGAGGAGGAACAGGAGCTGGTGGCTAGCGCATCAGACGCTAGTATCCGCAAAACCTTTGTCCTGTCTCTCATACATGGATCTATATATCATATATTGGGTCTCAAAGCTGGACACCTGGCATGAGCAGTCTCTCTATGACTTGGAGATGTTGTGCTGCCCTGCTGCTAGCATCTTGCCTGATAGCGTCTTTAGTGCCTCTGGAGGGAGTCATAACAGACAGGTGCTTTCGCCTGTCAACATAGAATGTAGACAAATTAACCCCTGCACTGCTAATAGAAATTTATACTGCTTAATATGAAGGTGAAGTGCTTCTAATCAGTGCAGGAGTAGGAGAAATCAGATGCTGCAGTCTTCTGCCTCCTTTCTGTCATAGTAAACTTGTGACATGAAGTGTCTACATGGATTCAACCTGCACACAGATAGATCTCAAACTGAAATCTGTCAAAGAATAAAGACTAGAAATTTGTACTTTGTAAGTATTTCACCAGAAAGGAGCTAGACCTATTAATACAGTTTGATTCACATATGCAAATGACTTAAATTTAACGTTATGCATTTTGATCAGTAACAAATGCACTACAGATTTTGTTTGTCATTTACTGAAATACACCCCTGAAAAGCAATAACTGGTGTGCCATTATTAAAATATTGAATATTACAAACACTTTATGTGCTTCTGTCATCAGGTTTTGTGAAAAAGTGTGGGCCAATCAAGGCCTTGTTCATTTTTATGAGAGTGAACCTGTTCAGTTGAGAGCTGCTGGAAGCTTTCCTGCATTAAGGCTTTCAGCTGTGCACTGCTAGCCACTCCCATCTCCTACAGTCATATGTACAAGTTTGGGCACCCCTATTAACCCCTTTCTGCCATCCGACGTACTATCCCGTCCACGGTACCCGGGCCCGTATGACCGGGGACGGGATAGTACGTCGGCGCGATCAGCGGCGCCCACTTGGTGAGCGCCGCTAATCGCGGCCGGGTGTCAGCTGATTATCACAGCTGACACCCGGCACAATGTGTCAGGGGCGGTCACGGACCGCCACCGACACGTTAACCCCTTGCACACCGCGATCAAACACGATCACGGTGTACCGGGGTTAAAGGGAAGCATCGGCAGGGAGGGGGCTCCCTCCGTGCTTCCCTGAGCCCCCCACGGCAGCGCAATGTGCAGCGCTGCTGCGGGGGACTCCCTTCCTCCAGGCCCCCGAATCCAAGATGGCGACGGGGGCCTTCGGGGGCCTGCGGAAGCTGGCTTCCTCAGTGCCTGCAAAGCGCAGGCATGAGGAAGCCTTCTGCAGTGCCTGTGTCAGATCGCTGATCTGTCACAGTGATCTGTGATCTGACAGATCAGCGATCTGTCACAGGACAGTGATGTCCCACCTGGGACTATTTAATAAAGTAAAAAAATAAATAAAAAAAGTGTAAAAATAATTTAAAAAAAATCGCCAAATAAATTAGAAAAAAAAAAAAAAAATATTCCCCCAATAAATCCATTTTTTGGAAATAATAAAAATAAAAAACAATAAAAGTACACATATTAGGTATCGCCACGTCCGTAACGACCCGCCCTATAAAACTGTCCCATTAGTTAACCCCTTTAGCGAACCCCTTAAAAAATAAAAATAAAAAACGAAGCAAAAAATAATGATTTATTATCATACCGCCAAACAAAAAGTGTAATAACGCGCGATCAAAAAGACGCATATAAATAGCCATGGTACCGCTGAAAACGTCATCTTGTCCCGCAAAAAACGAGCCACCACACAGCATCATCAGCGAAAAAATAAAAAAGTTATAGCTCGTTGAATAAAGCGATGCAAAAATAATTATTTTTTACATAAAATAGTTTTCATTGCATAAAACTGACAAAAACATAAAAAACGACCTAAATGAGGTATCGCTGTAACCGTACTCACCCGAAGAATAAAACCGCTTTATCAATTTTACCGCACGCAGAACGGTGTAAACGCACCCCCCCAAAAGAAATTCATGAAACGCTGGTTTTTGTTCATTCTGTGTCCCAAAAATCGGAATAAAAAGCGATCAAAAAATTTCACGTGCCCGAAAATGGTACCAATAAAAACGTCAACTTGTCCCACAAAAAACAAGACCTCACATGACTCGGTGGGTCAAAATACGGAAAAATTATAGCTCTCAATATGTGGTGATGCAAAAACTATTTTTACAATAAAAAGCGTCTTTTAGCGTGCGACAGCCGCCAAACATAAAAACCGCCATACATAGTAAATCAAACCCCCCGTTATCACCCCCTTAGTTAGGGAAAAATAATAAAATTAAAAAAATGTATTTATTTCCATTTTTCCATTAGGGTTAGGGCTAGGGTTAGGGCTAGGGGTGTGTTGGGGTAGGGTTAGGGTTAGGGTAGGGTTAGGGTTAGGGCTAGGGTTAGGGCTAGGGTTAGGGTTAGGGCTAGGGTTAGGGCTAGGGTTAGGGTTAGGGGCGTGTTGGGGTTCGGGTTGGAGTTAGAATTGGGGGTTTCCACTGTTTGGGCACATGAGGGGCTCTCCAAATGCAACATGGCGTCTGATCTCAATTCCTGCCAATTCTGAGTTGAAAAAGTCAAATGGTGCTCCTTCCCTTCCAAGCTCTGCTATGCGCCCAAACAGTGTTTTACCCCCACATGTAGGGTATCAGCCTACTCAGGACAAATTGCAAAACAATTTTTGGGGTCCAATTTCTCCTGTTACCCTTAGGAAAATAAAAAATTGGGGGCAAAAATATCATTTTTGTGGAAAAAAATGATTTTTTTATTTTCACGTCCGAGTGTTATAAACTTCTGTGAAGCACTTGGGGGTTCAAAGTGCTCACCACACATCTAGATAAGTTCCGTGGGGGGTCTAGTGTCCAAAATGGGGTCACTTGTGGGGAGTTTCAATAGTTTAGGTACATCAGGGGCTCTCCAAACGCACATGACACCCGCAGACCATTCCATCAAAGTCTGCATTCCAAAACGTCACTGCTTCCCTTTCCGAGCCCCGACGTGTGTCCATACAGTAGTTTTCTCCCACATATGGGGTGTCAGCGTACTCAGGACAAATTGGACAACAACTTTTGGGGTCCAATTTCTCCTGTTACCCTTGGGAAAATGAAAAAATTGGGGACTAATTGATCATGTTTGTGGAAAAAATACGATTTTTTTAGTTTCATGCCCTGGCATTATAAACTTCTGTGAAGCCCTTGGGGGTTCAAAGTGCTCACCTCACATCTAGATACATTCCTTAGTGGGTCTAGTTTTCAAAATGGGGTCATTTGTGGGGGTTTCCACTGTTTAGGTACATTAGGGGCTCTCCAAAGGCAACATGACACCCGCAGACCATTCCATCAAAGTCTGCATTTCAAAACGTCACTACTTCCCTTCCGAGCCCCGACGTGTGCCCATACAGTAGTTTTCTCCCACATATGGGGTATCAGCATACTCTGGACAAATTGGACAACAACTTTTGGGGTCCAATTTCTCCTGGTACCCTTGGGAAAATAAAAAAAATGGTGACTAAAAGATCATGTTTGTGGAAAAAATACGAATTTTTTATTTTCACGCCCGGGCGTTGTAAACTTCTGTGAAGCACTGGGGGGTTCAAAGTGCTCACCACACATCTAGATAAGTTCCTTGAGGGGTCTAGTATACAAAGTGGTGTCATTTGTGGGGGGTTTCCACTGTTTAGGTACATTAGGGGCTCTCCAAATTCAACATGACACCCGCAGACCATTCCATCAAAGTCTGCATTCCAAAACGTCACTACTTCCCTTCCGAGCCCCGACGTGTGCCCATACAGTAGTTTTCTCCCACATATGGGGTATCAGCATACTCAGGACAAATTGGACAACAACCTTTGGGGTCCAATTTCTCCTGGTACCCTTGGGAAAATAAAAAAATGGTGACTAAAAGATCATGTTTGTGGAAAAAATACGAATTTTTTATTTTCACGCCCGGGCGTTGTAAACTTCTGTGAAGCACTGGGGGGTTCAAAGTGCTCACCACACATCTAGATAAGTTCCTTGGGGGGTCTAGTATACAAAATGGTGTCATTTGTGGGGGGTTTCCACTGTTTAGGTACATTAGGGGCTCTCCAAAGGCAACATGACACCCGCAGACCATTCCATCAAAGTCTGCATTCCAAAACGTCACTACTTCCCTTCCGAGCCCCGACGTGTGCCCATACAGTAGTTTTCTCCCACATATGGGGTATCAGCATACTCAGGACAAATTGGACAACAACTTTTGGGGTCCAATTTCTCCTGGTACCCTTGGGAAAATAAAAAAATGGTGATTAAAAGATCATGTTTGTGGAAAAAATACGAATTTTTTATTTTCATGCCCGGGTGTTATAAACTTCTGTGAAGCACTGGGGGGGGTCAAAGTGCGCACCACACATCTAGATAAGTTCCTTAGGGGGTCTAGTTTCCAAAATGGTGTCAGTTGTGGGGGGGTTCCACTGTTTTGGTACATCAGGAGTTTTCCAAACGCGACATGGTGTCCGATCTCAATTCCAGCCCAAAACGTCAAATGGCGCTGCTTCCCTTCCGAGCTCTGCTATGCGCCCAAATAGTGGTTTACCCCCACATGTGGGGTATCAGCGTACTCAGGACAAATTGCACAATAACTTTTAGGGTCCTGTTACCCTTGGAAAAATAAGAATTGAGGGTGAAAAGATCATTTTTGTGGAAAAAATATGATTTTTTAATTGTATGGCTTTATGTTATAAACTTCTGTGAAGCCCATGGGGGTTCAAAGTTCTCACCACACATCTAGATAAGTTCCTTAGGGGGTCTAGTTTCCAAAATGGTGTCATTTATGGGGGGTTTCCACTGTTTTGGTACATCAGGGGTTTTCCAAACGCGACATCGTGTCCGATCTCAATTCCAGCCAAAAACGTCAAATGGCGCTGCTTACCTTCCGAGCTCTGCCATGCGCCCAAATAGTGGTTTAACCCCACATGTGGGGTATCAGCGTACTCAGGACAAATTGCACAATAACTTTTAGGGTCCTGTTACCCTTGGGAAAATAAAAATTGGGGTGAAAAGATCATTTTTGTGGAAAAAATATGATTTTTTAATTGTACCGCTGTACGTTATAAACTTCTGTAAAGCCCTTGTGGGTTCAAAGTTCTCACCACATATCTAGATAAGTTCCTTGGGGGGTCTAGTTTCCAAAATGGGGTCACTTGTAGGGGGTTTCCACTGTTTAGGTACATCAGGGACTCTCCAAACGTGACATGGCGTCCAATCTGAATTCCAGCCAATTTTGCATTGAAAAAGTCAAACGGCGCTCCTTCCATTCTGAGCTCTGCCATGCGCCGAAACAGTCGTTCCCCCCCACATATCAGGTATCTGCGTACTCAGGACAAATTGCACAATAACTTTTGCGTTCAATTTCTCCTGTTACCCTTGGTAAAATGAAAAAAATTGAACCTGAAGTATATTTTTTATGAAAAAAAGTTAGATGTTCATTTTTTTTTAAATATTCAAAAAAAATCCTGTGACGCACCTAAAGGGTTAATAAACTTCTTGAATGTGGTTTTGAGCACCTTAAGGGGTGCAGTTTTTAGAATGGTGTCACTTTTGGGTATTTTCTATCATATAGACACCTCAAAGTGGCTTCAAATGTGATGTGGTCCTAAAAATAAAATGGTGTTGTAAAAATGAGAAATCGCTGGTCAACTTTTAACCCTTATAACTTCCTAACAAAAAAAAATTTTGGTTCCAAAATTGTGCTGATGTAAAGTAAACATGTGGGAAATGTTAGTTATCAAGCTTTTTGTGTGCCGTATCTCTGTGATTTAAGGGCATAAAAATTCAAAGTTGGAAAATCGCGAAATTTTCAAAATTTTCGCCAAATTTCCATTTTTCTCACAAATGCAAGTTATTTGAATGAAATTTTACCACTAACATGAAGTACAATATGTCACGAGAAAACAATGTCAGAATCACCGGGATCCATGGAAGCGTTCCAGAGTTATGACCTCATAAAGGTACAGTGGTCAGAATTGTAAAAATTGTCCCGGTCATGAACGTGCAAACCACCCTTGGGGGTGAAGGGGTTAATGTTAACCTTTTTTCTTTATAACAATTTTGGTTTTTGCAACAGCTATTTCAGTCTCATACATCTAATAACTGATGGACTCAGTTATATTTCTGGATTCAAATGAGGTTTATTGTACTAACAGAAAATGTGCAATCTGCATTTAAACAAAATTTGACTGGTACAAAAGTATGGGCACCCTTATCATTTTCTTGATTTGAACACTCCTAACTACTTTTTACTGACTTCCTGAAGCACTAAATTGGTTTTTAACCTCATTGAGCTTTGAACTTCATAGCCAGGTGTATCAAATCATGAGAAAAGGTATTTAAGGTGGCCACTTGCAAGTAGTTCTCCTATTTGATTCTCCTATGAAGATTGGCATCATGGGCTCCTCAAAACAACTCTCAAATGATCAGAAAACAAAGATTATTCAACATAGCTTTTCAGGGGAAGGATACAAAAAGTTGTCTCAGAGATTTAACCTGTCAGTTTCCACTGTGAGGAACATAGTAAGGAAATGGAAGAACACAGGTACAGTTCTTGTTAAGCTCAGAAGTGGCAGGCCAAGAAAAATATCAGAAAGGCAGAGAAGAAGAATGGTGAGAAGAGTCAAGGACAATCCACAGACCACCTCCAAAGACCTGCAGCATCATCTTGCCGCAGATGGTGTCACTGTGCATCGGTCAACAATACAGCGCACTTTGCACAAGGAGAAGCTGTATGGGAGAGTGATGCGAAAGAAGCCATTTCTGCAAGCACGCCACAAACAGAGTCGCCTGAGGTATGCAAAAGCACATTTGGACAAGCCAGTTACAGTTTGGAAGAAGGTCCTGTGGACTGATGAAACAAAGATTGAGTTGTTTGGTCATACAAAAAGGCGTTATGCATGGAGGCTAAAAAACACAGCATTCCAAGAAAAACACTTGCTACCCACAGTAAAATTTGTGGAGGTTCCATCATGCTTTGGGGCTGTGTGGCCAATGCCGGCACCGGGAATCTTGTTAAAGTTGAGAGTCGCATGGATTCAACTCAGTATCAGCAGATTCTTGACAATAATGTGCAAGAATCAGTGACGAAGTTGAAGCTACGCAGGGGATGGATATTTCAGCAAGACAATGATCCAAAACACCGCTCCAAATCTACTCAGGCATTCATGCAGAGGAACAATTACAGTGTTCTGGAATGGCCATCCCAGTCCCCAGACCTGAATATCATTGAACATCTGTGGGTTGATTTGAAGCGGGCTGTCCAAGCTCGGCGACCATCAAACTTAACTGAACTGGAATTGTTTTGTAAACAGGAATGGTCACAAATACCTTCATCCAGGATCCAGGAACTCATTAATAGCTACAGGAAGCGACTAGAGGCTGTTATTTTTGCAAAAGGAGGATTATACGAAATATTAATGTCACTTTTATGTTGAGGTGCCCATACTTTTGCACCGGTCAAATTTTATTAAAATGCAGATTGCACATTTTCTGTTAGTACAATAAACCTCATTTGAATCCAGAAATATAACTGAGTCCATCAGTTATTAGATATATGAAACTGAAATAGCTGTTGCAAAAACCAAAATTGTTATAAAGAAAAAAGGTTAACATTAATAGGGGTGCCCAAACTTTTACATATGACTGTATATAAACTGGGCACTGGCTAGCACTTATTGTCAGAGGTAGCTTATGCTGCATGGCTGGATGTTGCTGGTGGTTGTTTTTGGAGAAGGTATTTGGTGGACTTATCTGTGACTGTTGCTACATTTTGAGTGAGTGATAATTCCCTTTGGTTTAACCCCATCCTCCACTCCCTGGTGTTTACCTATGTTGTTTATGTGAGTATATTTGGATGATTGGTATTTCCCTTATCCTTGTTCTTATTACATTGTTAGTCTGGTTGGTGTATTACGGTACAACTACTACTCCCTTTTTCCCTGGGTGGGAAGGGTACAGACTGAGGGTGGATTCAGATGCTAAGGCAAGGTATGTGGTCCCAGCCTCTTCATCATCAGAAGTAATCCGGGGAACAGGGCGAGGTAGGGCACTCCTAGCATTAGGAACAGGGAAGAAGCCCCTGATCCTGGTGAAACCCAACCAGAGTCATGACACTACAATTGTAGAATAACCCATAAGGTGCTATCCAAAATGGAGAGCACAACCAAAATCTTTCCTGTGTAGTGCCAGATCTTGGTCTTAAACCTCCCACCATCCATGCTCTATTCTGTGTGAGAGTTGGATCCATATTGGCAATTAAACTTCAGAAATTCTGCTGCGGAAAAAGAAGAGCCAGACCAAAATTGATGCTGTCTAGTACCAGAGTAAGGCTAGCTTCACACTAGTGTTTTGGGGCGGCAGCGCACGGCCACCGCTAAGCCCTGCCCCCTCCGGTCATCTCCGCCTAGTATCACACACGGCTGCATGCGATCTGCACACCTTATCTTTAACATAGGGTGCGCGGACCGTGCGCTGACCGTGCGCTAGTAGAATTTTGCATGTGCTGCACCCTTTTGACGGTGCTCCGAGCACACCAAAATGCAACATAGTGCGTTAGGTGCACACCGACACACCATCAAAAGGGCGCAGCGCACGCAATATTCTACTAGCACATGGTCAGCACATGGTCTGCGCACCCTATGCTAAAGATAGGGTGTGCAGATCGCATGCAGCCGTGTGTGATACTAGGCGGAGATGACCGGAGGGGGTGGGTAGGGGGCAGGGCTTAGCGGCGGCCGTGCGCTGCGGCCCAAAACATTAGTGTGAAGCTAGCCTGAAGGTTGAGGAAACCATTAAAAATAAAAAATATTAAAATCACTTACAGTAAAACAAGCAAATAAATACACCCAAGGGTGATTCACAAAAGGAAAGTACAACTCAAGATCTCATTCAAACCTTTAGGGCAGGGGTGGGGAACGTCCATATCGCGGGTCATATACGGCCCACGATATTATAGATGCTGATACAGTTAAAAGCAGTGATGGAGGAGAAAGTGTCAGATGCTCCCTCTCCCATCACTCCCCCTCTGCTTGTGACTCAGCAGGTGCGCGATGACATCAGAGCATCAGAGCTTGGAGTAGCGTGGGGAACAAGGAGGAAGGGTGAGTATTGTGCGAGTGTGTGTGTATGCATCAGTGTGTGTGTGAGTGCAGGGGCTGCACTATACTGTGTGTCTGCACTATACTGTGTATTGGGGGAGCTGCACCTGCACTATACTATGTGTTGGTGGTGAGGTGCACTGTGCTGTATGTTGGGGAGCTACACTATACTTTGTGCTGGAGGGAGCTGCACTATACTGTGTGTTTGGGGGGAGCTGCACTATACTGTGTGTTGGGGGTGCTGCACTATACTTTGTGTTGGGGGGAACTGCACTATGCTGTGTGTTGGGGGTGCTGCACTATACTTTGTGTTGGGGGAGCTGCCCTATAATTTGTGTTGGGGAAGCTGCACAATACTGTGTGGGGAGGAGCTGCACTATACATTGCACTGGTGGATCTACGCCTGCACTATACTGTGTGTGGGAGCAAGCTGCCCTATACTGTGTATTGGGGAGCTGCACTGTACGGTGTGTTGGGGTATCTGCACTGTACTGTGTGATGTTGGAGCTGCACTATACTTTGTGTTGGGGGAGCTGCACTATACTTTGTATTGGGGAGCTGCACTATTCTGTATATTGGAGAGCTTCACCTGCACTATACTGTGTGTGGGGGGTAGCTGCACTATACGGTGTGTGTCGGGGAGCTGGACTACTGTGTGTTGAGGGGAGTTGCACTATACTGTGTATTGGGGAGCTGTGCCTGCACTATTCTGTGTGTGGGGGGAGCTAGACTATACTGTGTTGGGGGAGCTGCAATATGCTGTGTTTTGGGGAGCTAAATTATACTGTGTGTTGGGGAGCTTAACTATACTGTGTGTGGGGGGAGCTGCACTGTAATATGTGTGGAGGGGAGCTGCACTATATTGTGTGTGGGGGGAGCTGCGAGTTATTTAAATGTTTGAATAAATATAGTTGGCTAATGTTTAAGTTAATAATTTTATACAGCCCCCGAACGCAATTATAAAATTCCAAACTGCTCTTGGCAGAAAAAAGGTTCCCCACCCCTGCTTTAGTGCCTACAGTGTCCAGTTTCCAAATCCAAATTGCCTTCAATTGGGCCAGAGTATTCTTCAGATCTCCTCCTCTTTGATCAACAAATACTCAGTCTATGCCTATGACTTGTAAAAGTGTCACATCACAATCATGGGCCACTTTGAAATGCTGTGGAATCAATTTAAGCTTTGTCACATCCATGATTTTCACCGCATTCATAATATCCAGCACATATTCATGTACACAAATTCGTAATTTCCTGAATTTTAAACCATCATAAATTAGATTTCAGGGGCAAGTTGTATAATATTTTACCTCCTCTATATTGCAGGTGATATGTTGGGTAATATTGTTTCTGGCCATTTCTAAAACTAAATTCAAACCCCCTCCTCATGTTTGGACATGCCAGACAGCATCCACATGGAAAAAATCTCCATCTCTGTTCCTCTATCTAAAAGCATTATGAACTGTAGTATTGGCTTTGTACTAGGGTGTCCTTAAGGTCCTTGGCTCTACTGTAAATGCTGGTTTTTCCGTGATGTATTACTTTTGTACCAAATCGGTGGTGAGAAAAGGCCAAAATTTCCCAAGGGGTTGTCGCATGTTAAACCACTGCTCATTATACTGTGAAATAAATCTTATCTGTTCATTGGGAGTTCCAATTCCATGTGATTTGAACAGTTCTTCTCTTTTAATTTCACAATCCCATTTAAACCCTTTTCTGACCGTTCTTCTCATGTCTCCCCTATGGCGGAATGTCCTCTATAATTCTCATAATTGCCAAAAAAAGACGGCATCCTCAGATCATTTTCTCATTTTCTAAAAATAAGATGTAATTTATGAGAAGGGCAGGACAAAGATGAAATAAATGTATTAGGAGGTGTGTGCCTCATGTAAATAAGTTGAATCTTTCATCAGTAGGCTTTGGTGATCAAAACTGCATGTGTAATGAGAGCCTCAATAATTTCCCCTAAAATGTGCAGTTATCTATTTGTGGCAGGTTTTTTTTAGTCAAAAGTGGATTTAAAAAATTCTGTATAAAGGAAGGACTTATCTCTCTCCTTCTTGCCAGATCCACTTCTAGTTTGGCTCAAAAATCTGACTGAAATACTGCCACAAAAGCTACACTGTTATTCCAAGACTCTGCATGTGAAATTACCCTAAATATAACTAAAAGTTATTTGGCGGGTCTATGATAAATGATCAATGTTAAACATGGCTGCTGAGTAAAGTTAACCATGTGCTAAAGCTTTATTGTTTAATTAAGGAAATATGATTTATTTCACCTGAAGACGGCACGTATACATGACTCATATTACTATTATCTCACGAGGATGTATATGTAAGGCAATCTGATTTTTGTTATTTCGATTTCCCCTTACTGCTGCTTCTTGAAGTTACTGTAAGCACCTGTTTATTCTCACGTGTCGGCTCAGCCACAGCTTGGAAGCAGTTAAAGTGCAGCTGAAGTTCACCATATCATGTATGAAAAATGCTCTAAAGGTTACAGTATAATGGCAGGAAACAAAGGACATCATGTTGAAAACTATGTACTGTTCACAAAATTAATTTCCAATAGTTACTATTTCACCATAAGTAGAAAACAGACAATGGGCGAGATCATGGTATAAGATACACATGGCGTACAGTAAAGCCGAGCAGATTCTGGAACTATAGCACTTGCAATATATTGTGCTTTATCTCAGGGCTTTAGAAAAGGTGACAAGGAAGCACATGAGAAACTTCAATCTGAGCAGAAGAGGGGTTTCTCCTGGGTGGAGGAGACCAGCCCACCAATAAGAGAGAACCACCACTGCACAGAGAGAGGTTAAAGATTGCCACTGCACAGGGGAACAGGGGGCAAAGCAATAGTATATCAGTAGGGAGATTGATGAGTTATGTTAACAAATTGTTTCAAGAGCCAGGAGAGTTAAGGTTGACTGTTGTAAAAACCAACATATATATATATCATAAGTTTATAGTTACCATCAAGAATCTTGCTCCCTAAGAGACTCTGCGCCATTAAACTTGTTGCCTTTTCATGGGTAGAGCTGCTACTTAACGGTCTCTTTTGTACGCCTACATTTTTTCCACCAGCACCAACAGGGGATCCACTATACCATCAAAAATCTTTGGTATCTAAATTCTTAAAATGACATACTACAACGTTCTATTTGTAATATGTATACAGGGCACTTTCATATAATAACATGAAGGTATCAATGCCTAACAAGATTGCTAGCCTGAAAACATGGATTTGGACCCTGTAACATTCAGTACATCCAAAGGGTCACTATTAAAGATGAGTGGATCGATTTGCATGGGCTACAATCAATTGGATGATGAAACTCTTACCTTACAGGATCCCTGGCACAGCTTTTGATTAGCTAAGCTGGCGTGACATCAAAATTGCACTAATGATGCACAGATTACATCACACCAGACCGGCTAATCAAAAGATGTGCCGGCTATACCAGAAGGTAAGAGATTGGTGAGCTTCCTGCCGATCAGTCAGAGACAACTGACCCTACCGATGGAGTCCTGTGAACTGATCCACCCAACTCTAGTTTTTAAAATTATGTGCGACACCTAAAGCTTAAAAGTGAAGGATTCTGTGGTCAACTCGGCAGTATTGTTGCCGAAGTAATTGTTAATGCCAGAGACTTCTTTTTTAAATATTGTAATTAGAGCTGAATGGATCTTTTGAAATTCAAATTTGTTGACTTCATCAAATTTTCACAAAATATTTGATTAGCAATCAAAAAAACTGTACCAATCCTAATACTAGAAAACATGTACTTACTCTGAAAATACACATAGAAGTAAGGAATGAGGGAGAAAAAAAGAGAGACTCACACTGACCATAAGAGTTTACATACACTACAGGAGAGAGAGAGAGACTAAGAGAGCGAGGATCCCGCTCACAATAACAGCTTACACTTTACAGGACAGAGACAGATAGAGAGAGATATAAAAGACCATAAAAACTTATTCTTTACAGGTAAGAAAGAGCGAAGACCCCACTGATTAAAAGAGCTTACATTCTACAGAAGAGAGAGACTTACCCAGTGACTGTTAAAAAGGAAAATTACTCTGTTGTGCAAGCTGTCCTTATCTGGAAACTGCTGATCTGTTGTAAGGAGATGGAACTACTACCCATATTCTTCCTTAAAAAATTGTTTTAATGTGTAATGTGTGTTGTGAGGTGTTATTAGTGACAATGCTGTATTCTGTCCTACAGAAGGGAATGTTAGGGTTAATGATTGGGACTAACCCAGAGTAGGAGGGACTAAAGTGAAGGAACAAGCAGAGTTTCTTGTCAGAAAGTCAGATAGGTCTCAGCCTGCAGTAGAAATAGACCGTCCTGTCTGATCAATGAGCTGAGTCGCTTAACGTGGGTGTCACTAAAGTGAGAGGAGACCGAGGCAGTGGATAGCGTGATCCTGAGTAGAAAATGTGATAGAAGGACATAATTTTGCACTGGAGATGTGCCCTGGGAAAGGACACCTAGCAGTATGGCCCCAAGATCGCAAGATAGAGAGATAATGCGTCAGGACTGAACAGGGAACATGAGATGAAGAAAGTGCCCCAGGCGGTAGCTTTAAGGTGTCAGCAAGCCGAGAAGCTAAGTAGCGGCCATAGTGGCAAAATTAGCTCATCCAAGGAGAAAGGATTCTGAAGTACTGTGCTGGGTTGTGATGAAGGCAGATGAACTAGCTGAGGAAGAAACAAACAAGCCTAGACAAGGGAAGAGAGGATGTGTGCAAAAATGCTCAATGTTCTAAAGGAATGAAGTTATGCACCCACTATCTATTTTACATAATCCTCACCAGATTGATGTTTAGTAAACTATCTAGCACTTTTTTCATAATTGATGTTTAGTAAAAGACTGTTTATGCTTGATTGGTGTTCTCCCTCATTGAACTTTTCAACATCTGGTCCTGGCCAACTGAAGTCATTGGTATCATGCGACATGCAAGGAAATAGCGCCCCCTTAGACAAAGCACACACCCAGCCAGGACATGGAAGATGAGTTCCTCGCCCATGGATTCCATACCGTACCACATTACACTGTGATGACCCAGGTTGAAATTACCACCACTGTACAACGTATAATAGTATGTAAGATGCCATAGCTGCATGGAATTATGGGGAGGCCAACACAACAACGCAAAATAACAGTAGTACTTTCTCTGATGCTTCAACAGTGTGGAAAATGTTGCTGGAAAGTTTACTTTTATTTTTTGAAAATCGCAAATCAATTCTCAAAATGTTTGAATTTTAGGAAGTTTAACTCAAACTTTATCTTCTGCAGATAGATCTGTTCATCTCTAATTCCAATAACTGCAATAGGAGGAAGGTTTTGCCTCTTCCTGATGTGAATTTTAATACAGTTGGTATGCCTTTGCTTGTACGTATCTTGTACTTATGACCTATATTAAAAATGATTTTGTCTGATCATAATACAGGGTGGGCCATCTATATGGATATACCTATATGGATACACCTAAATATAATGGGAATGGTTAGTGATAAAGTGGATTGGTCGCCGTGGGCCAGTTGAATGACCACAAATGTCTCCCGATCTGACCCCCTTAGACTTTTATCTTTGGGGTCATCTAAAGGCAATTGTCTATGCTGTGAAGATACGAGATGTGCACCATCTGAAACAACGGATGTATTGTAAGCCTGTGCTAGCATTTCTTCTGTGGTGTTGCTATCAATGTGTCAAGAGTGGGAGAAGAGGGTTGCATTGAAAATCCAGCACAATGGGCAGCACTCTGAACACATTTCATAAATGGTCATAAACTTGTAAATAACTCATGAAAGAATTACGTTATGTTATAACCAAGCACACCATTGTTTTTCTTGTGAAATTCTCAGTAAGTTTGATATGTCACATGACCCTCTTCCCATTGGAAAAAGTAAAGTTGGATCCAAAATGTCCAACTTCAAAATGGCCACCATGGTCACCACCCATTTAGAAAAGTTTTCCCCCTCCCATATGCTAATGTGCCACAAACAGGAAGTTGTTATCACCAACCATACCCATTTTATTTAGGTGGATCCATATAGATGGCCCACTCTGTATAATTTTTATTTCTTTATTCTGTTATTTTGTTGGGATTTATATTTCATCTAGTGACAAACCCTAAACTTGTTCCATACCTGTGTGAGCTCAATGTAACATAATCAATAAGTGTTAAACCATTGGTATTTACATTACTTGAAGGGGCTGTAGAACTTTGCAATAACTTGAAATTCATTACTTCAAGTTATTTTATCACATTTGCTAACTATACCAGTAACTACACTTTTTAAGTCAGTTTGATAAAAATTAATTATAATTGAATATTTTATGAAAAACAATTCGGAGGTCCTACTTTTACTAGTATGTCCTGACCTGATGCCCTTCTCCATAGTGTTTGTATAAGCAAAAAGGAGCTTGGGTTATGATCTGCTTCAAGCACACTCCTAATTTCTTAACCCAATATCAAGATAAATATGTAATAGTATGTGATATTTAAGGTCTTATGGTCAAGATGAAGATGGGTTAGAAATATCCAAGAATTTCTTTTTTCTCATGGGCTCTGCTCTCTTCACCTACGCCCGCTGCCCTCTGTTGTGCTCCATGTCTAGCTTTGCACGTTGTTTGGTGTGTAACAACATCTCTCTATTAATTTTAACGCCCCTTACTGCACACACCTGTGTCTTCATATTGTTTTTCAAGACTTTAGTTTGCTGTTCTCCTCCTTCTGTGCTCACCATGTTACTTACTTTTATCTCTTCTGCCTTGCTGACTTCACTGCATCCATCCTGGTGCTCCCAAGATTTCTAAGGGAGTCTCATCCTTGCTCTCCAGGTGTCATCCTGCTAGCTCCACCGATATTTGGGGCCTTTGTATCAACCCAGATCTGGGACTTAGTGGGTTCGCTTTTCCTGGTGAGCTATAATAACATTGATAGGCAAAGTTTAGAGTAGATCATCAAGATGGAGAATTCAACAAAGCAGTGACTGTCAATTCGCTGCTGTGAAACCTGGATTAGATACATTTGTATCTGAAACACAATTTACACAACTCATATCGTACTTTTGATAGTAAAGGAGATGTGACATAATAGACCAGACGTGATGAAAAGACAATATTTTCCAAAGTTTCCGAACATATTGCATTTATTGTTAAAAAGGCTAGTGAGCAGTTTCATCAGTGGAACTTCCCAGAACCTATTTAGTGCACATGTAAAACATTTAGATTATTTCCAGACTTTCTGGGAGACCTACTGCAGAAAGGGAAAACAGCATTTTTCTGTTCACTTCAGTAAGTACAAGAATAGGACAACTGAATATAAGCTCCTTGTTGCTGTTGTTTTATCTAATGTTTATCCAAAGCTTATTCATTCACAAAGCAGCAAATTAAAGGTTGAATTGACTGGGCAAAATAACAGGTCCTAGGATTTTCTATATAGCAAGATCTGAATGAAATGTGTCTACAGTCACAAAAAAGGCTATACTGTAGCTGTATATGAATTACTGCTACACACATAAATGTGAGGTTCATAACGTATATTTTGTTTGAGCTCATCTGAAGTCCATGGGGTGACCTATTTTAAATTAGACTATACACTGGCCTACAAATTCACCCTGGGAAAGTGGAATTATAGTCTTTTCTAATTAAATCAGCTTTTCCTGCATTGTACATATGAGGCTCTGGATGCCTCTACCGAGCACTGTAATTAGAGTCCAAAGGGTTCTGGTGCGAAATTTGGATCTCAGCCCCCACCTGCATGTTGTTCAGATGTATGGTCCTTATTCTAGATCCTACAAAGGCATAATAATGTCCCCCTTCCTGACTCCTTCTTGTAATAATCTTCCTGATCCTGAGCTCCTTCCATTAATAATGTCCACATCCTGGCCTCTTTCAGTAATAATGCACCCCATCCTGGGTCCCACGCTATAAGATTTTCCCCCATCCTGGTATAATGTCCCCTTCCTGGCACAATGTTTACATTTTGGTATAATGTCCCTGATAGTGATATAATGTCCCCCTTCTGGTGTATTGTCCACCTTCTATTATAATGTCCCTTCCTGGTATAATGTCCCCTTTCTGGTATAATGACCCTCATTCTGGTATAATGTTTCCATTCTGGTAAAATGTGACATAATGTCCCCATTCTGGTATAATGTCCTCACCCTGGAATTATGCCCCCATCGTGGTGTAATGTCGCCACCCTGGTATAATATCCCCATTATGGTATAATGTCATATAATGTCCCTGTTCTGGTATAATTGCCACCATTCTGGCATAATGTCCCCATTCTGGTATATTTTCCCCACCCTTGTAGGATGTCCCCATTCTGGTATAATGTACCCCACCCTGGGCCCCTTCTGTTCTAATCTCCAGCGCATTTTATAAAGAAATATTCTATTCTACACACCTTACTCTGCTCCCACGCCACGCAGCATCCTCTTCTGTAGTTGGCGCAGCAGCTGAAATCAGTGGGCAGCACATTTCATCACTGCCATACGCCGCATGTAACTGGCAAGCTAATAGCAGCTGCCGGCCTAAGATTGACCGGTGGTGTACATTATGAAAAGAGAGTTGGCGGGTCTCCACAAGGAGAGATGATACCACTAATGGGGTAATGGAATCTGAAGCAGCAGAGTGCTCTTCCCTCTAGTTCCTGTAGCAATCAAACCACATGTAGCATAGCTAATCAGAAGGACAATCACAGGCAGTATAAACAATAGCGTCATTTTATGCTTGTACTGTGTAGGGATAGGAGCTTATAGCACACAGAATAGCGGTAGCATTTTAGGTTTCATTAAATTACTTTTCATTAGTCCCATCAGCTAACATCAGTGACTGGAGGTAAACTTTACACCTCCGTTCACAGCTGCACTCTCACTCTATCTTTTGAACTACGACTGTCTGACCAGTGGGGATGAGTTTACCGCCAATCAGAAGCAGTGTTTGCCATGCTGTAATGCACATGACAGTGTGGCAAACACTGGATATTCAGCCCCCCCGTTCAAGTGAATGGGGTCCGGGTTCAAGTTCCGGTCCGAGCACTGTTCTGCACCCGAACCTAAACTTTTTGTAACTGTTCAGCCGACCCAGTCAGATCCGAACATAGAGGTGTTCGCCCATCTCTAGTCATGAGTGACAACAATGCTTGGAACATTCTGGTTGCCTTATGATCAGGTAAAATAACTCATGCTTCATGCATGGAAATTAACAAAGATTTCATTCACAAATATACAAACTTGAAAAAGGTGGTGACTGATGGCAAGAAAAGAGACAGCACATTCTCTTGGTCAGATGTCGAAAAAAAGCACATCCTGGGTTTCCAAAGGAAAAAAAGAGCTGCCAGAGCACAACCCGGTTTGCTAACTCGTAACCTGCTGAAATTCAACTCTGTATTTGCTGCAGCATTTGATTGCCCAGCGTAAAGTGATGATGAACTACATCATACAACAGTCAAATTGGAGCAGAGGTTACTTTGAGATATAACATTGTCAGCTAATGAGTGATATATGTCACCTACTATAGTGTGGCGCCCCTGAGGGTTCAGTCGCCACAGAGGTACTGCACCTCCTCCTGAGGTGTGGTGCCCCACCATCCAGGTAAGGTGGAGACACCTGACCACGCTCCAACACTTGCACCCCCCACACCACAAAGTAGTGTAGCAAAGCACCTTCGGCGGTTCCCTGCTTGGAGTATAGCATAGCACCCCTTGGCGGCTCCCTGCTTGGAACACGAAACGTGCTGGGAGGTGGGTGGAGTTTAGTTGACACAAAAGAGCGGGAAGAGTTGAGTTAGTCAGTCATTTCACTCGGTCAGAGAGTGAGGATGTAGATGGACGGAGTGTGAGACAGAGAAGATCCCCGGAAGAGGGATGGAAGAAGGAAGTGCTGCAGCAGGCCACAGTGATATGGGTCTGCTGGCACAGGAAGGAGACAGAGAAAGGAAGCTTGATTCTCCATTGGGAAGAAGGATTAGCACGGAACGTAAGGAGAATGAGAGAACAAGGACCAGGGTTAGAGGAGAACCCTTTTCAAGTTCTAAGCGCAAGGCCGGGGTCCGGTCCCCGAGGTTGTACGGATACTAATGGTCCTGCAGCAGACACCGGAGGAATAGAAGTGGTGACCACTTTATTCCCACCTGAGAATTGGGGGCACAACAGCAACATATTAATGAGCCAGGACTTAGTAGCAAGGAGTCCCCGAAGCAGGCTAAAGCTGTCTGCCGTACAAGTAGAGTTCATAGGAACATCTGACAGGAGGCACTCCAGTGTAACTCAGTACTGAGAGTACTTCAGTCTAAGGCGCTATAAGAGGAGACGTTCAGAAAAGGCACATATGTTGCATATGTTAGCAGAGTGTTGGAAAGGAGTACTTCATCTTGCCTGGAAGTCGGCTGAGCTCCTGACCCGGAGGACACGGCACGGATGCGGGCACCTGTACCTGCAACAGACTGTGAGTAAAGCTTTGGAACTACATGCCCTGGTGTCCTCCACTTATTCTGGCGCCAACCTACCCAGCACTGCTACTTCCCTTGCGCCTGACACTACACCATCTACGTGTCACTTCACCTACACTGCCCTGGGACTACAGCCCTGCATGTGGAGGGCTATAACATCACTGCTGCACCACACCATCTGTCCCAGAGGATCTGTCTGCAGCGTCGGCTTACATCTCTATTGCCGAACACCACAGGTGGCGTCACGAATCACTTATAAACTTTCACCACCATAAGCACACTGAAACAACCCCCTTTGAAATGGAGCCCCAGGGCCACGGACCGGGTCACCGCTGCCGTGACAACCCCAGTTGAGAAGATCAACCGGCCCGGTACCGAGTGCCCCACGGCCCTGGTGAGTGAGGGTGCTCCAATAGCCCTTTGAAGAGGTGAGAAAATTTGTCAGTAATCACACTATTTTTCCTGGAATAAAGACTCACCTGCATGAAAGAGGGGATGGAGAAGGAACACTAATTTGCACCCGTTAGGTACCAACCTGTGTCTGTTGGAGACCCTCAAAGTCCATATCACATGCTGTAGTATTTAGAGAAGGATGAGAAGGAGGATTATCAGTAGGTGGGAGTGAAGGAGGACATAGACTTGACGCAAGCAGGGGATGAGGCAAACAGAGTGATGATGATTTGACTAATATGCTGGCCATGACAACCTTTGCAATATGGTTTCACAATGAAATAACCAGACACTTGGTCATGTTGCCTGGCATGTCAAGCTGCATCCTGCAATGCTCATGGGAGGACAAGGATATTGTTAACATGAAGCAAAGTGATTATTATTGGACATCCATGTTTTTTTTTGTTTTTTTTTATAATATATATTTTTATTCAAACAAAATAAGGCGGCAGTACAATTATTAAGTACTTTGCATTAACAAGTACAATCATTAGGCAGTCTATATGTCGCGAAGGAATGAGGTTTGACTAAGAGGGTCCAACCCGATAGTGTAACATTAGCAACAACAAAACAGTATAGTACAGTGGTACAGGTTAAGGAGGTACTACAAGATAGAAGTATTATGTCACCAGCAACAGGTAGACAGCGATTTAAATCAATAAGGTTAATAATTGCAAAGTGGGCCTGGATGGAGGATATAGTAGCCTGTGGGGCGGGAATCCTCTAGCAGCAGACAATACCCAGGGTGGATGGAAGGAAATAAAAAGGTCAATTGCAGAGCAAATAGAGAACAGAGAACAGCTAAGGCTAGTTTCACACTTGCTTTTTTTTGCAGAGCGTTTTTCCCGCAAAAAAACGCATTGAAAAAACGCATACATAAGCATACAACTGCTGCGTTTTTTTCAAGCATTTTTATGAGCATGCATGAAAAAAACGCAGCGTTTTTATGCGTTTGTATGCGTTTTTAGTGCGTTTTTACCGCGTTTGCGTTTTTTTCCAACATTTTTAGGTGGCCCCTCACACTACCCAAACCATGACTTTACTAACCCTAACCCTGACCCTAACCCTAACCCTAACCCTGACCTTAACCCTAACCCTAACCCTGACCCTAACCCTTAACCAAATCATACTTAACCCTAACCCAAACCCTAAACCCTAACCCTTAACAAAACCATACTTAACCCTAATCCTGACCCTAACCCTGACCCTAATCCTTAACAAAACCATACTTAACCCTAACCCTGACCCTAACCCTAACCCTGACCCTAACCCTAACCCTAACCCTGACCCTAACCCTAACCCTAACCCTAACCCTGACCCTAACCCTTAACAAAACCATACTTAACCCTAATCCTGACCCTAACCCTGACCCTAATCCTTAACAAAACCATACTTAACCCTAACCCTGACCCTAACCCTAACCCTGACCCTAACCCTAACCCTGACCCTAACCCTTAACAAAACCATACTTAACCCTAATCCTGACCCTAACCCTGACCCTAATCCTTAACAAAACCATACTTAACCCTAACCCTGACCCTAACCCTAACCCTGACCCCAACCCTAACCCTAACCCTGACCCTAACTCTAACCCAAACCCCTAAATTCCATGGTTAAAAAAAAAAAACGCATATGCAAAAAAACGCATACATGAGCATGCCAGTGCGCACATATGCGCATCCATAGGCTATAATGGCCATTTTTAGCGCAAAACGTGCGCATATGTGCGCATGCGCTTTTTTGCAGGGCCAAAAAATGCAACATGCTGCGTCTGGAAAATACCAACGCACACCCCAAAAAAACGCAGCGCATGAAAATCGCATACATGCGCTAACCAGCGCGCAGGTATGCGCACCCATGTTAAATATAGGGGAAAAAACGCATGCGCAGGTATGCGTTTTTTTCCAGCGCTAAAAAACGCAAATGTGAAACCAGCCTTAGGAATCTATTGGGCATATTTTTGCCTCCATGAGGACCAAGCATTTAAGAAAAATGGGTGCGAGTGAGATTCCCAACTGGAAAGTTCCTCCAATCTGTATATAAGCTTTACTTTTCAATCCATTTAGATAAGGACGGAGGAGATGGAGCTCTCCAATGGGTTGAGATTAGGTGCTTAGCGGCGCTCAATAGCAGGGCCAAGGGCTCATGTTTCTTTAGCTTGCAACCAGATGTGGGGCAGGATAGTAGTACCTCCTTAGGGGAAACGGTTTTGGTGATTAGTTTAAGGTCTTTCAATGTTTTGTTGACCCCTGACCAAAATTCCTTAAGTAGAGGACAGGTCCAGTATATGTGTCACATATTGCCCGTTCCCAAACCACATCTCCAGCACAATTTTGATTTAGTTAGTCCAAGATGATCTATACCATCTTGTGAAGATTTTGTACGCATTTTCTTGTAGCAACGTGCATCTAGATAAGCCTTTTGAATTGGCTAGAATTTTATGCACCTCTAGATCAGTTAACGAGGTGCCTAGTTCTTTTTCCCAGGAAAGGAGGCATACTGGTTTCGATGCAGTGGGTAGAGAAATGACGTTCTTGTATATTTTGGAGAGCAATTTGGGAATAGGCATTTGGAGTTTCAACAGTAATTCACTCCAGGACCAGCCTCTGGTTTTAGTAAATTTAGCATTAAATTGTTCTAGAATTTCCAACGCATGGATTTCTTGTAGGAAATTCTTAGGGTGCGTGTGGGAATTTGTAGGCCAGACATCTAAGAGAGAAATGTTGCCTAAGTGTAGCTGGGAGATTGCCCGATAAGGCAAACGGTGCCAAAGATTAAATGTATCAGTGTAGTTGGGATTGAGGAGATACGGAATGACACTAATGGGAGTTACTGCGGAAAGACCCTCATTTGTGGATTTAGATTTAAATAAGTCATTTTTGATTTTGAAGGTAGTCAGGGTGATTGGGTCTAGCTTCCATATGTACTGGTGCATGTTATTTTCGAGAAGAAGAAGCTCTAAATTGTTATGGTGTGAGGACTGATGAGCTGAAGCTAGTTTTAACCATCTACACATATGTATCGCTTTATGATAAGCGATACATTCTGGGAGATTTAAGCCTCCTGATAGTCTTGGAAGAGTAAGGAATCTATGAGACAGTCTTGGCTTTTTATATTTCCAAATGTATTGTGAGATGGTTCTCCTGATGGAAGTAAAAAAAAGTCTTGGAGAGAGGAATTGGAACCATGGACATTGTATAAAGTATTTTAGGTGCGATAAAGGTTTTAATTATGTTTATCCTTCCTCACCATGAAATATATGGATGGTCGTACGTCTTCAATAGTTCCTCGACTGTCTTAGTTAGTTTAACTTAGTTTTCTCTATAGAGGTCTAGGTCTGGTGAGAATAATCCCCAGGTACTTGATAAGGCTTGTTGGCCATTTGAACAGAGCTGAACTCTTCAGGAAGGAGACATCTTCGTCTGAAGCGGATATATTTAATGCTTCTGACTTATCACAATTGATTTTGAAGTCTGAGACTTCACTGAATCTCTGGAAAAGGTCTACTACACTATGTGCCACTGCTTTAGGATTGGTTATTAGGATGAGTAAATTGTCAGCGAAAGCTGCGCATTTTTGTTCCGTATGCTTAACTTTTAGTCCCTTAATGTCAGGGTTTTGACGTATTGCTTGCATTAGTGTTTCTATTACCAGTATGAAGAGGATGGGTGATAGGGGGGTAGCACTGTCGTGTGCCATTTTGGATATTGAAGGATTGAGAAAATGCTCCATTGAGCTTTATCTTTGCGGACGGGGCTGAATATAGAGAAAATATAGCTTTAACAAAGCTACTGGGGAACTCAAATTTTTCAAGTGTTTTTTTCCAGAAAATGACAGTTCACACGGTCGAAGTGGAGCGCCCCGCGGGGCCTGGGGGTACCGGGCCCATCGACTTCCATGGGGGATGGTGTCACGGCAGCGGCGACCCAGTCCGTGGCCCAGAGGTGTCCAGTAATAAAATAGGGGAAAGTTGTGTGGTATTTTTGTGGTAAAAATAAAGATAATGTTTATAGATGGTGAAATACGTGACGCCACCTGTGGTATTCTAGTCAGAGATGACCAGCGCTGCGGTGTTGCTTCACTGGGATGGATGTTGGGTGCAGCTATGATGTTGTAGCCCTCCACAGGTAGGGCTGTAGTCCCAGGGAAAAGATGTTAAATAAATAGTAAAAGTGGCTGTAAACGTTGGGGTGCAGATAAATGAGAGAAAGACACAGAGAGGTGCAGTTTCTTTACCTTTTACTGGTAATTGGTTGTAGTCCGGAGTACCACATACAGGTGATGGAATGAGTCTGGCTCGCCTGGAGGCATTCAGGGGATCCACCTTGCCAGGTGGGGATTTAGGACCTTCCTTTCTGCGCTTTGTGTGTGGGTCTCCGCTGTATATAACTATGCTGTGACCCTCTAGTCGTGATGGTTTCACTAACCTGAACAGCTGTCAGCGTGAGCCTATTCCACGGGTACCGTTCTCTTCACCGTCGACCCCGGGCTCCTTATCCGCTGACATGCCCTCAGGTGTTCAATGTGCACAGGAATTTACAATCCCCTGTACTTTCAGATTCGGCTATCAGGACTTACAGCTCCTGTCAGCCTAGGACTCTGATGTCCCTTTTCTCTTTATTAGCGCTTCACTCAGGGGTCTGCTTTATGCAGTGTTTTAGCTTCCCTAGAGTCTCTCAGTCTCTGCTATTGTTCTTTCCCTTCTTCACAGATCAGCTCTCTGTCTTCATCTCACAGGTACTTCCAGAAAGATCCTTTTACCTCATGTCCTCACGTTTAATTGTCCTTTTTCCTCACAGCTCACAGCTGCTTCGTTTCCATGACAACCCCCTCAGCTAATTTCTAGCTGACTCACCAACCCCCTCTGCTGGCCAGAATTTATAAGGCATCTCCCTTTTCTGCCCTGCAGCAGGAAATTGTGATTAAATCTATGCTGCCTGGCATGGGGGTCCCTTTTCTGCCTCCAAGCATGACTTCACCTCATAGAGGGAGGCAATGTCACTGTGACAACCGGACTCTGCGGTGTCACAGAAGGCCTTTTCGGCATCGGTTGATAGAAGGGTATGGGGGAATTTGTCTTAAGAGCATGATTTATAGCATGAAGAATCCTAGCTGTGTTGTCTTTCCCCTCCCTTCCCTTTACAAATCCCGACTGGTCAGAGTGTACCAGTTTGGGTAGGAGATTGCTTACTCTTGTGGCTAAGATCTTTACCCAGAGCTTAACATCTGTGTTTATCAAGGATATGGGACGGTAGCTACCACACAGCTCAGGATCCTTCCCCTCCTTAGGTATAATGGTTATAAAGGCTTCTAACGCTTGTTTGGGTAAGGAGGAGCCATTTAAGAGATCATTAAACAGATTAGACAAGTGTGGCGCCAAGATTTCGGTGAATTTTTTGTAGTATACAATCGGGAAACCATCAGGGCCTGGTGATTTACCTTTGGGTATTGATTTTAGGGTCTCCAAAATCTATTGTGTTGTGACTGGTGCCAGTAGCATGTCATTGTCTGCGGAACTTAGTTTGGGTAGGTCAATAGTGGAAAGAAAAGAAAGGATTTTGTTCTCTGCTACTACCGGGTCAAGCAAAGAGGGGGGTCTGGGCAGGTTATAGAGGTCTTCATAGAACCACATGAATGCATGTGCTATATCGGTTGTTTTTGAAACTATTTGGGATTGGTCATTTTTGATTTTCTGAATAAAAGCTCGGTCTGTTTGCTTTTTTAAAAGTGAGGAGGTAAGTTTATATCCTCTATTACCATGCATGTAGACTGTCTGCTTGCTCCTTAGATAAATTTTGGCGGAGCGCACATTTAGTATATCTTTCAATTTGTTTCGTAGGGTTTTTAGAGATTCTTGCGCTTGGGTGGCTAGAGATTTCTTGTGAACAGTTTCCAAAGTGTTAATTTGATGGATAATAGATAAGATCTCTTTATCTCTGTTTTTCTTTATATAGGAGCCTAAAGCTATAAGTTCCTCTCTAATCACTGCCTTATGGGCTTCCCAGATCATGGGGAGGGGGGAATCTGGCTGTGTATTTTCTTGAAAGAACAGGTTTAATGTGTTTTTAATTTTCTCTAGATTTTTATCGTTATCTAGAAGGGTTTCGTTTAATCTCCATGCTCCCATAGGCCTGGGAAGAGAAGTGATGGTGATTTCTAGATATATGGGTGCATGGTCCAATAGTGTAATAGGACCTATGTTTTTTGTATTAGAGGGAGAGTGTGATCTTGAACAAAAAGTAGTCTAGTCTTTGGAATGAGTTGTGAGGGGGAGAAAAGAAGGTGTAATCTTTGGTCTCAGGGTTACTTGTTCTCGAAGGATCGATTAACTTCAGGGAATTCAGGGATACATGGATCTTCCTGATTGCTCTTTGGGAGATATTTTTAGTACCCGAGGACGAGTCCAGAGAGGAATTTAGGGTGACATTTAAATCTCCCCCCACCACCAACAAACCTTCCTTAAATAATTCCAAAATGCCCAAGGTTTTAGATAGCCAAAGGTCTTGCCGCTTGTTGGGAGCATAGAGGTTGCATAGGGTCACCATAGTGTTAGCCAGATGGCCCTTAATCATAATGTAGCGGCCCTCTGGATTGGAGAGCGTATCTTTCCACTGGAAGAGAAGATTCTTAGCTAGAGCTATGCTGACTCCCTTGGAAGCAGAAGAGCTGTTGCTATTGAACCAGATCGGGAATGGTGAACGGGAGGTATCAGGGGAGCGGCCTTTTTTAAATTTGGTTTCTTGCAGAAAAGCAATTTTGGTTTTAATTTTTTTTAGGAGAAGCATAATTTGGCTCCGTTTAGCCAGGGAGTTTATGCCTTCACATTAAAAGAGGCTATTGTCAAGCTATCCAGCGTGTATTGACTTGTCATGGGGATAATGTGTGAGCATAGTCTGACCTGGATGACACAAATTGTACCAATGCAAGAAATTCAAAGAACAGTTTCAACAACATAATAACACATATTAACAGATTAGATCTTATCTGCAGTGTGGGGGGTCCCAGCCTCGAACCGAGAGCAGATAAGACAGTTCATAGGGAAAACGATGGAACGTCCAGTGGTGATCTCCGATAGAACTTAAGAGATTTGGGATAAAAGTAAGTTAAACACAAGATATCAATGGCTGTGCTGTAGCAAAAGAGCAAAAAGCAAACCGAGAATGTCCTTCCTTCTTCAAATTCTTTCCCCTTAACATAGGTTGGCAGTTCCTAAAAGAGTAGAGCGCTGAAGAATCAGGTAGAAGGGCATCTCTGGTTGTGTTTCTTGAGCTTGGGGGAGCCTGTCTTTTTCCTGACAGACCAGTCTTCGGTCCGCTGGAGTTGTGGGTAGTTATGAGTAGTCTCTAGAGGCATCCAGGATGGAACCTCCACCGGTGGAATTTGAAGAATTTCCCACACTTTGTGAAGGTCTTCAGGCGAACGTATAGCGACTTGTCTTCCATCTTTGATGATTTCGACCCTGAACGGAAACAGCCATCTGTAGGGGAGTTTGTGTGTTTTCAGGGTGTCAAGTAAAGGTTACATCAGCCTTCTCTTTGCCAAGGTTGAAGGGGCTATGTCTTGAAATATTTGGAAAGGAGAATTATCATATGTGAGAGGAGCCATTTCTCTTGCTTTGGTAAGGATAACATTCGTGTCCACAAAGCTGAGGAGGCCGCAGATGATATCTCTTGGAGGATCCGGGGGTTTGGGTTTAGGCTTTAGTGCTCTGTGAACTCTTTCTATGACTATTTTGTCCGCTCTGTCCTGCCCCACCAAAGATGAGAAAATTTCCATAGTGACTTTTCCAAGGGCTTCAGCGGCAAAGGTTTCAGGAATTCATTTTATTCATACATTTTTTCTCCTGCTTCTATTTTCCTGGTCTTCAATCGCCAGTAGGGTAGTATTTAGTTGCTTTTGGTGGTAGGAAACTTGGTTTCACAGGGTTTCTGAGTATTCTGTCAGTTCAGCTTGGGCAGACTCGTGACTCCACCCTATCTCCTATGTGTTTCAAATCCGACCTGATTCCTGTTATCTCCTGGAGGAGGGGTTTTATTGCCTGGGTCAGTGATTTCTTCAAGAATGACCTGGAGATGGGGGCGCTATCTAGGGTCTGAGATTCTTCATCCAAACTATCTTCAGTTAAGTCTGAAGTGTCAGAATGCGGCTGATCCATTGTTTGGTTTGGCGTTTTTTTCAGTGGAGGCTGCTGATTCAAAGTTTTTTTCTTTAGGTATTTATCAAGTTCTCCCTGTTTTTGATCCTTGCTACTATTTGGAAGCACTTTGACTTTGACACGCTCCTTGCCTGTTTTAACCATATCGAAGATTATGAGCATGTCGACATGAAAACACCACTGGGTCATCAGAGAATTTACTGCATCACTGGCAGATTAAGCATGTTGGTTGCTCTTTATGGCAGATTAAGCATGTTGGTTGCTCTTAAGAAAGCTGTATATGCATCATAAAAAGAAGATGATGGATGTGTTGGGAGAAAGAAAAAGAAAAAACAATGCAGTAACGTTGAATCGTCAGTAGGCTGCGCAAAAACCACATGTCTGAGGTTAAACAAGGAAATGAACTGTCCACATCAGAGAGTGTGTATGGACGAGAGGCACAAAAAAGAAGAGAAAAATATCCCTCAGTCTTAGGTTAATGAGTTATGCCTGCACAATGAGAAAGTTACCCTTTGTATTAAAGGGGTGGTGGGAACCCTGGGAAGAGAGACAGTAAGTCACTCAGCTCACGGCCGGTGTGTTCACTCCCTGTGAGGCCAGTGGGCAGAATATGGCGTCTTCTCCTCCCTGTTCAGTGGGGGGGTTGGCGCCAAAACAGATTTAGTGAATAAATGCTCTGTGCTCGGAGGTTTTTGCCAAATTTGTTATGATGGGATGCTCAAAAGGGATTAGAGCGACAAGGAGCTTCCAGATTATATAAAAGGTGAATCCTGTGGGATCACCGGTGTCGTAGGGATCCCCATCTCCTACCTTCCTGATGTGCTCCTCCGTTCCAGGTTTCCCAAAAGCAGGGGAGAGAGCTGCGCCCGATATCTCCTTCTGGTTTACTCCAGCTTCTCGTGCCCGTGGCTGAGGGTCTGGTCTCTGCGGTATATGGGTCACTGGCCTCCAACACCGACTGGCCGTTCGCCTGCAACCAACTCCCTCTTTCAGGCTCAGGCACCCGCCCGTCACAGGCCACCGACAGTCGCCGCGTTCATACCCTGCAGGTAAGGGGGAAGGCCGGGGTGCGCTGTATTCACCGCGTCTTCCCCCGGTATGTCAGGCCCGTCGCAGCAGCGTCTGCCTTCTCCTCACCCGTTGGGCAAACTCTGCCCCCTCTATCACCGCCGGCGCCTCCACTCGCTTCAGACCTCTCCCTTGCCACCCGCTGTGAGGACTCCACTCCACCGGTGTGTTCTTGTGATGGAGACTCTGACAGGCACGCTTCAGATGATGGCCTGCGTCGCGTCTCTCTGCAGTCTAGGCCTCGCCTGTCTGTGAGGAGTTTGCGGCCGATAAGGAGGATCTCCCGGGGTCTGAAAACATTGGTGGGTCTTCTCAGGGGGTCTGGTGGTATACCCCTGGAGCAGTTGGATGCTTATTGTAGCTGTTATTATTATATATTATGGTCTAGGATCAGGAGCTCAGACTCCACACGTCCTCTCCTGCTCGTGCCTAGGCCACGCCCCTGGACATCCATGCTTTTAAACAACCCTCACTTTAAAAACAAAATCGGGAATATTTTCTAGTTTCCAAAAGAGAGTTCAAATTGGCTTACTTCCAATAAAAGTTCTGTTACGTGTTCTGTGCAACTTTCTCTGAGCAAACACCTGCCACTTGCATGACTGACTAGCAGAATCCTCTGTGATCCACACAAACATAATGCACCCATGTCTGTGTCAACATTAGGGCTACAAAAGGTAGCCAAGGCAGCAGCAACAACAACACCTACAGCATATTTGACATGAAGGGCCAGATGATTTTCTGCTATATTGACAACCTGATGCACTTCAACATACACAGATGCACTAAAGGAACAGCCAGGTTCAGTGGTACCTATACTGTGATCTGAACCCCGATATCATTAATTTCTAGGTTAACCATTTGGACTAGTGGCAAGAACTAGCCCACTTTGCTAAGGGAGTACTGTCGTGTCCAACCTCTAGTGTCATGTCAGAGAGCGGATTTAGTGAAGCAAGTGGATTTGTCACACTACAGTGGACCAGGTTCTGCCACAAAGTAACTTTTGTCAAATTGAATCAGGCATGGATCAGCGCAGACTTTCATCCACCAATGGCTTATGCCAATAGTTAAATATCCCATACCATCTGGCTGCCTGCTTCACTGTTTTATTTACTGTTGTCTACACCATTCTGCTGCCGCCAGTGCCGATGGACTAACTTCTGCCGGGCATCTAATCACTGTCCTTCATGTCATCTACACTGTAATACTGTTGCTGTTGGGGCTGCTATTGCTGGCCCTAAACTGTCACGAATCTCCTTGCCTGGCCTGTGATAGCTGTCTATCATGCTGTTCCTGCCACAGACACACCAACCACACATCTTGAGACTGTACTCTGTGTTATATAGTGCTAGATAATACTGATGCTGCTGGGGCTGTTGTTGCTGGCCCTACATTGCAATGCATTTTCTTGCCTTTCCGGTTCTAAATTTCTACCATTTTGCCCTTGCTTCTACTGCAGCCACTGCGCAGCCATGCCAGTCAAACAACTGCTTTCTGTCCGCTGTGTTTTATAATACTACGCAACTGTACTGATACTTGTAAACATACTGTTAGGGTTGGTGGATTGCACTAAATAAAAATAAAAATAAAGTGCAATCGCAACCCGGGGTCCACCGTGCAGAGATGTAAAACTGCTGAAGTGTGAACAATGGTGGAACAAAACAGCGAACTTTCACCTTAATCAGACTGTGTTAATCCCACACAGTATGAACAGAACGCTCTGTTATCTTCACAGAGAGGTAGTGCAAAAGGGTTGAGCTTGCTCTGTAACTAAAGAGTGCTAATGGCACACTAGAATGAAACAGATGCTAAGTCAAGAGAAATAAGTCAATTGATGCTAGGTACAAAACTCTGTTGACTTCACAGAGAAGTACAGCACATAGGTTGGGCTTGCTCTGTAACTGAACTGTGCTAACTGCACACATGAACGAGACAGATGTTAAGCCAAGTGTAATAAACCTTAAGAAACTCAGACCCAGAAGATAAACAAATGCACACATGTGCAGGCAGAGTGGTAGAGTATCCACTCGCACCCACCCAACATGAATGATACTAGTGCACCCATGTGCGCTGCTGAGAGCCTTTTAAACCCAAAGCTCCACCACAAAGACTTACGCCCAGCCAGCCGTGACATCGTCCGCAGGCCAATCCAGAGCTGCCACATCACCAGTGCAGCTATTATCCGACCATCAATTAGAAGACACCATATTACGGACATGCTCAGCAAGGTGATCTCTGGACTTAGACTCCAGAGCGCAAGGCTGCACCTGTCTACCTGTATGTTGCCATAGACTTGGCTAGAGAGCCATCAGTAACCAAATGTATACCATGAGCGTGAGCAAGACACTGTGACCAACCTTTGTGCTGAGCAGCAATACTGGCGACCGGACCAGAATGGGAGACCACAGCACCAGACAATGCTTGCCTAACACATACTCTCATGTTTATATACCATCAATAAACATTTCTTAAAATAGAGATATTTTGCTATATTTTTCAAAAAGGCTTGGTGACTACAAGTCATAACTTCTTCATGTTCAAAAGAGCACTCATTTTTGGAAGACTTGCTGAAAAGCCTTTATAATTTCTTACTCATTTTGTTATTAGTAAACTAGTCGCAGACCCCAAAAGAGAATTTTTTTCATCCCTGGTTGAAAACCATAAGTTCTTCACATTCAAAGCAGAACCCTAGCTTTGTCTTCAGATAAAAGAGTATTTTTGGGTGGCCTGATAGAAATCTTTTGCAATTGCCTAATCATTTTGGGATTAGAAAACACATTTTGGACCTCAAAAAGGGATAATAATTTTCACTTCTTGTTGACAGCCCATTACCTCTTCATATTCAAAACAGTGTTCATTGTCTCCCTAATTAAATGGAGAAATGGATGATTTTTTCAATTAGAAAAGTACAAAGCTCTTTATATTCCTCAAACACAGATAATTGTTGCACCCAATCAAGAGAAAATGTCACGGCTTCTTATATTTGCATCGTCTGTCTTATTAATGTCCAAATGTCAGGCTAAAGTCATTTGAACAGTAATAAAGCTGTGTTTGCATTACAGAGCTCAAAACATGTTCAATTGGCTTCAAGTGGAGCTCACAGTGTTCTACACATAATTTTCAGGTAATTTTTGTGAATTTTTTCGACACAAATCAAATTTTCAGTGAAAACTCCGTAAAGTCGGCAAATTTGAATCTCAAGCAATACACACATATCCAGAATCAATTGTTTTCCAATAGGAGGTTATAAAGAAAAGCACCAAAAACAGTGTAAATTGGATTGTCGACATCCCATATCATATCAAATTATATTATATCCTAACATTCTTTTTCAAAGTTACTGGTCATACCTGTTCCTCCTCTTTCTACATTAAGGCCAGGATCACACTGCCATGTGTGATGCGAGAAACTCGCACGAGTCTCTCGCATCAACACCCGGCGCTGCCACCGGCACTCAGGACCGGAGCTGCACCTGCATAGAAATACATTCAAAGCAGGTCTATGCATCTCATTCTTGGGGTTTTTATGAGTGGGGCTCTTCCTCTCAATTTAAGTGGGGTGTGTTGTAAAAAGAAAATGTGGCTTAATCTTTTATTGACCTATGACCTGTTATGTTCCCCTAATCACCACTGGTGGAATATCGATTCTTCCATGGCTGTTAACTACAGTCAAACTCCACCCATCGGCACACATGTCACATGACTGCAAGTCACTGATGGGTTGTCATGACAACCCAAAGTCTGTCGAACTGCTATGAGTGCCGTCCGGTGATCGATTGTTATAGCAGATGAGCATTTTTGTTACACATAGCAGGGCCACAGCTCTGCTATGTGCAGCACAAGCGATCAGGTGATCGAGGCTTCTAGTCTCCCATGGAGACTAATGAAGCAAGTAGAAAGTAAAAAGCAAAAACATTTTTAAATATTAAAAAAATGTAAAAAAAATCTAAAAGTTTATATCACCCCCTTTTGCCCCATTTAAAATAAAACAATTAAAAAAACAAAAAAAACATATTTTGTATTGTTGCATTCTGAAACGTCAATCTATCAAGTTATAAAAGGAATTAATTTGATTGGTAAACGGTGTAATGAGAAAACGAATCAAAACGCCAGAGTTACGTTTGAGCACCAGAACTACGTAAGGTCGCTGCAATTAACAATGCAATAACGGGCGATCAACACATCGTATCTATACCAAAATGGTATCAATAAAAACATCAGCTCAGCACACAAAAAAATAAGCACTCATGCAGACCCAAATTCCAAAAAATGGAGATGCTACAGGTCTCGGAAAATGGTACTTTTTTTTTTTTTTTTACTTTTTTACACACTTTGGATTTTTTTTCACCACTTAAACAAAAAAGAAACTATACATGTTTGGTATCTATGAATTCATAGAGGTCAGTTTTAGCATTTAGTGAGCATGGAAAAACAAACAAAAGAAAAACTAATGTAGAATTGCACTTATTTTTGCAATTTCACCACACTTAGAATTGTATTCCTGTTTTCCAGAACATTATATGGTAAAAGCAATGTTGTTCAAAAGTAAAACTTGCCTTGCAAAAAACAAGCCCTCACATGGCCATAATGATGGATAAATAATAAAGTTATGGCTCTGGGAAGAAGGGTAGCAAAAAATGGAAATGCAAAAATGGAATTACCCCTGGTCCTTAAGGGGTTAAGCTTGTGAATTACAGCTTGAAGACACATTTTTCAAGTTATGGCAAATGAACCCCATGTGAAGCCTGTTTTCTTTGTGCAGTTGTAAAATATGTCTTTTGTCTTTACCAGTTCACAGTTTACAGCCCATGGTAATGTGCTCCCACTTACACATTTCAAAGGAATTTGGAACCCAATCTTTCAGAACTAGAGCTGCAAAAAGAGCAACTAGGGAAGTCTGTTAAAATTCATAGGTTCAGGCTATTGGACACCAGGACACGGTTTGCTATGTTAAAGTAATATATCACCCCCCCTTCCTCCCTTTGCCCTCATCTTACATCTAAAGTGCCTTTTACACATAGCGAGATCGCTAGCGCTATCGATAAAGCGTCACCGATTTTGCGACGCAACAGCGATATCCCTAGTGATATCGCTTTGTGTGACACGCACCTGTGACCGGCCCCTCCGCTGGATATCGCTGATCGTGCTCGAATGTCCTGGGCCATTTTTTCCTAGCTGGGGTCCCGCTGGCGCTGACTAGCGACGCATGGATGCAGGCGGAAGTCGTTATCATCGCTGCGGTGTGACAGGTAAGAGCGACCGCCGACAGATCGCTTATCGCTGCTGCGTCGCTGGTGAGATATGCCTGTTTGGCAGCTTTCTAGCAACCATTTAGCGATGCACCAGCGATCCTGACCAGGTCATATCGTTGTCGGGATCGCTGGTGCATCGCTAAATGTAACGGGACCCTAAGGGGTCCTGTCATTTGTTTCCTTGACTATTCTTATCTATATATAATTGCCTTAAATTGTCTGTCATCCATTTCCATCTGGATGTCCCCGAATCCCACAATCCATTGCGTCGCACCGGAAGTATGCCGACCGCCATATTGGAATACCCAAGTTATGGGTATTCAAATATGGCACCCGCTGGTGGTACCAGGCCCTTCCACAGTACCACCAGCGGGACACCGCTGGGACCCCCCCACCGCCGCCGGACCCCCCCACCCACCTCCGTCACAGCCGGCAGGAAAGACTGCGGCTTGTGGCCTGTGCTGGAGATGGGGTACGGGCGCCCTCTGGTGGTGCCACACCCCATCTCCAGCACAGGCCGCAAGCAGTGGTCTTTCCTGCCGACTGTCCGCTGCCAGGACCCCCGCTGCCGCTGAACCCCCCCGCCATCGCTGCACCTGCCGCTGCTGGCTACGCCGCCGGACCCCCCCGGACCCGCTGCTGCCTGCCCACTATGTACATACACACACACCCATGTACATACACTCACCTGTACACACACTCATGTACGTACACACACACGATCTCACATACACATATACACATGCACACACATGTACGTACACACACACGTACTCACATACACATATACACATGCACACACACGTACACACACGTACACACAAATGTACGTACACTCACATGTACACACACACATGTACGTACACACATGTACGTACACACACGTACATACACACACATGTACGTACACACACGTACACGCACACGTACACACACATACACGTACACACACACGAACACACACATGTACTCACATACACACATGTACTCTCATACACACACACACGTACTCACATACACACACATACTCACATATACACACACATACTCACATACACACACACGTACTCACATACACACACACACGTACTCACATACACACATACTCACATATACACACACAAGTACTAACACACATGTACTCAGATATACACACACACGTACTCACATACACACATATACTCACATACACACACATGTACTCCTATGCACACACGTACTCACATACACACACACACATTTACTCACATACACGCACGAAATCACACACACACACACATGTACTCACATACACACAAACGTACTCACATATGCACACACACATGTACTCACATCTCCAGCACAGGCCGCAAAGCACCCTCTTTCCTGCCGGATGTGACTGCACGGAGGTGGGTGGGCAGTCAGATGCGGGACACACACACACACACGTACATACACACATGTACTCACACACACACCCCACACACAGACTTCCCTCCCGATGCGATGGCATCGGGCACACCTCTAGTGTACTATAAGCAGCTTAGTGGGCAAAATACACATAAGGCCAAAGAAGCCTTAGTTTCTAGAATTTGGAAGTCTCATGGAAAGGTATCCATAAGTCACAGTGGTGTTTCGTGCAGCCGGAGGCAATAGAGCTTAGTAATTGGGTAAATTGTCCAGTTATCTTGGTTATCCTAAAGAAGGGAAATGACCTCTGTTTCCTTCAGATAGTAAAAATGCCTGCATTACTGAGCAAAGATTTTGAGAGATTATCAGTTTTTTTTCTTTGAACGCGTTTTAGTTTGTGCAATGAAAATTCCTTTATTGACCTGGAAAGGAAATGCACGTGCACTTAAAAGGTCCAATACAAGAGATAATACTAAACTTTTCAGTTTCATAGATTCTATTTCTGGTATTGTAGTTAGGCGCCAACAACGAAAAGGGAACAATTAGTGAGATTATCTTGTGTCGATTATGTTGCAAAGTACCATGGGTACAAATGTATCTTGAAAGGACTTTGTTAAACAGATGGCAGAAAGTGATCTCTTAACAAACACATTAAATGACAAATTATTACAGAGATGTCCAGATTTCCTATATCAGAACAACATAGAAATACATGTTCAAATGGAGCAAGTTCAACAAAAAATATAAAGAACAACACAAAATTTATGAACACCTTGAGTCCCAATTTACCACCCCCAGCTCCCCTGCACTCACTACTGATCCATTTGTAAACTAAAATCATAATATAAATCACAATAAGAAATTAAGCACCATTTGGCTGCTAATAGAAAAATATGGATAACTGAAATTAGAGACTTCACATCAACATGTAAGATCAGCTGAAGTGGCTCTTTAGAGATTGATATTTTCATTTTAGTTTTCAGCATTTCCAAACCTTGATCTGTCGTATCTGAGATTGTCAGCCTTTCTATTACTCTTCCCCATCCAGGTCCTAACAGTGCTTTCTCATATGCTTATTTACTTACTATTATTGGATTGATGTGTATGGAGTTTTTCTGTCTGATTGGATCCACCCTTCTTAAAGATTATGCCCTCTGCTGGTTGTATCTTTTGGTCTTTGTATGTCCATTTGATATTTCCAATCCAAACAATGCCATAGCAGCTGTACAAAAGATGTTTGTCAAACCTTTGGAAATGAAAACTGCTTTTTTTAAATGGTGACATTGTAAAAAAAAAAAGGGTTAAGAGAATCTCATTTGCAATCTACAAAAATCTATGATCTTAAGCAATCGGCAAGAGCATGGAACACCAAAATGAACAAAGTCTTTTTGGAAGAAATATTTAAAAGAGGTCATACAGGTCTGTGTTTATACGAAAAGCGTACAGATGGAAAGTGTATGTATGTTTTCTAATATGTGGATGATATGATTATGGTTCATCAAGAGGAAAGAGAAATTGCAAAGATGACTACAATTCTGAACCAGCATTTTAAAACTAAAGACCTTGGAAATATCACAAAGTATCTAGGTATCCATGTTCAAAGCGAAGAAGATGGAAGTTTTCTTCCAAACCAAAGTACAAAAATCAACTCAACTCTAAATAAGTTTAGAATAAGTTTGGAATGTCAGAAGCCAAAGGTATATCAACCCCAACTGAACCATCCTACTTAGAGTTGGAAGGAGATGATGATCTCTGACCATGAGAAATACAGACAGGTAGTGGGGACACTTCTATTCATAGCAACTATGACTTGACCGGATATAGCAGCGACAATTGGAATTCTCTGTAGACATGTGGAAAAACTGAACCAAAAAAACTGGAATGCGGTTAAGAGAGTTCTTTGATATCTGAAAGAAACTCAAGACATCTATTTGATGATATCTGCAACAGAATATATAAACTCACAGGCACAGGCTATGAGGATGTAGACTGGGCTAGTGAATTAAGTGATCATAAATCAATAAGCGGCTATTTGTTCAAGCTTGGGGAAAGTTCAACTTCTTTGCATAGCAGAAAACAGGTGTCTGTAGCCTTGTTATCTACAGAAGCAGAGTATGTGTCTGCAGCCCTCCCAAGTAAAGAGGTAATTTGGTTAAACCAATTGTTAGATGATCTTTATAAGCCGTCAACTCAACTGACGATGATTTATGAAGACAACCAAGGATCCATTAAACTGGCATGCAGCAAGAAGATCAATGTGAGAACCAAATACATTGATATTAAACATCATCACCTGTGTGATTTGATAGAACATGGCATAATTGAGTTTGTTTATTATGAGACTGATCAGATGATAGCTGATGTCACAGCAAACCCACTTCCAAGAGCCAAATTTGAAGAATTCAGAGCCACTGTGGGACTAACAGGACAAGTAGTTGTTGAGTGGGAGTGTTGGAATAATGGTTATTTTTGTATATATTGCATTAACTGCTATGAACTACTATTTAACAGTACTTAATTTCTCGCTGATATGTTTGAAAATCCAATTATTCTGTTTATTTCATTTAAACATTTACATTGCAGAAATTCATTTAGATTGTAAAAATTCATTTGTTGTTCTTAGAGAAAAAAAATATAAAAATTACTTTTTATTATTTGTTAAAAATAAAATTCTGTATTCTTTTTTTAAACATAGAATAATTGCATTTTAATTCATATCAGTAAGAAATTCCCAACAGACAAAATAGCTCAATAGTTAGGGACAACACATAAAACCAATCCTTTTTGATTTACACGGGTTCTCAGCCACATTTCTGAATGAGCACATTGTTCTTCTTTTTGTCCATTTTGTTCTACTTTTTTTAGTTAAATTTATTCTTTCAAAATTCCTACTGTAAAATAGATAGCTGTATTGTAAATTTCTAAAATCATGTCATTTTTTCCTTATTTGTCTTTTTCTCATATAATCATGTGTTGGCTTATTGAACTTTGACATTTTTTGTCATGTGGTACATTTGGCTCCTATATTCAAAAGACCAATCTATTTAAACACTACCCCTGCATTCCTTATATACTGGTACATTTGGTCATCTCCTGATGAAGAAGTAGTTTGTAACTTTGAAATGCGTCAAGTAAAACCACTACTTTTCTATCATATCCTACGGATCTACGTCTCAGTCTATTCAGCAGCTCAGAAGTTGTCCACAGAAATCTTAAGTTTATGCTAAATGGTCACCTGCTGACCGGTGGATCTGCTGCAGCTGATACCCATACTCTATGGGTACCGTTACACTTAGCGATGCACCAGCGATCCCGACAATGATATGACCTGGTCAGGATCGCTGGTGCATCGCTAAGTGGTCGCTAGTGAGCTGCCAAACAGGCAGATCTCACCAGCGACATAGCAGCGGTCGGCGGTCGCTACTTACCTGTCAGACGAGGCGATGAAGACATCCTCCCGCCCACGTCCACGCGTCGCTCGTCGCCACAGCAGGAAGCCCAGCAGGAAGCTGATTACGAGAAATGGCCCAGGACGTTCTCGCGCGATCAGCAATAACCAGCGGGGGAGCCGGTCGGAGGTAAGTATCACATGTAGCAATATTGCTAGTAATATCGCTGCTGCATCACAAAACCAGTGACGTTATAGCGATATTGCTAGCGATATCGCTATGTGTAACGGGCCCTTAAGTCTTAACCACGGATGCATCAGGTTAGTATAATCTGATAAAAACTATACTGTGTCTATCGGTTAAGACCCTATTTGCACTAATTTCTCCTACAACCTCATCGAGGGTTAGTGTCCTGACCTTTGTGCAGAGATAAATTAATTTACTTGCATTGAGTTAAAGAGGCAACTGTTCCAAACACATGTTGCTTCTGCCACCTCTCTATTTTAATCTGAAATGAATTTGACCAATACAACCAACAACTGTGCAGTTGCTACAAGGCCAGATGAATTTCAGCCTAAAGTGATGGTAGAGGTGATATGTGGTTGAGGTGATGTTTTTTTTTCTGATTTAGTTTTTTTTTTCTCCTGTAGTCCTACAGATATAAAATTCCAGTTGAAAGGTAATGTAAGTTGTTTAAAAAAAATTAAAAATGCATTTTTCAAAACTAAAGTCATCCAAAGGATTATTTATAGGAAAGGAAGAATGATTAATGAAGAGGACGGCAAACTAGACTCCGTGATTCTCTATAAGCCAAGAAATATTTTTTCTTGTTTATCCATCATGTGCAGTAGTTGGATCTGAATAGCAAATACTAACGATAGGTCCTCACTTTATTTTTGGCCATATTTATCTTTTTTTTGGGAATGCTGGTATAACAAAAAATAGCAATTCTGTCATTACTTCATAGGATGTTTTTCACTATACAGAATGAATAATAGTTTAGTGTCAAAGTATGGGTCATTATGGTTTGGAGGACACTTTTTTTGTTTTGAAACAATAAAGAATTTACATTAGAAACAAAAAATGTAAAGAACATTCTTTTGATATCAATAGACATCAATAAGGATCTACTGTACAGCTATCTGCCTCATATGAAGCTCATTTTTTAGATTTTTTTACATGCCATCTTACATTCCTCCTTCCCTAGCAGCCATGTGAAGCTCCATGGTGTGGCCTATGGCTTAGTAGTATGATGCAGCTTTCACTCTACATGACTCCATACAGCCTCCTGCAAATGACATAGGCTAAGTTCACACTTGCGTACCAGAGCTCTGTGGATGGCTGCGTACTTCATCCCTGAAGCTCCACCCACTTCTACACTTCTTCCATTTAGGTCCGCCTACTTCTACATGCGTCCTGCTTACCTATCTTTAACATTGGGTATGCAGGATATGCGGATGTATGCGGATATGTGGATGAATGCGGATGCGTCAACTTTTTGCGTTCCCGTATGGTCAGCGGGTGTGGCAAAATGACGCATCTGCATACATTTGCATGTCCTGTGTACCCAATGTTAAAGATAGGTATTCAGGACGCATGCAGAAGTAGGCAGACCTAAACAGAAGAGGTGTGGAAGTGGGCGGAGCTTCAAATTGCAACAGGTTGCGTTTGGCGCTGGTCGGCGCACCGTCAAAAGGACGCATGCGCCGCCAAATGCATACTGCGCACGGCCTGCATCCCCAGTGATGAAGATAGGGGACGCAGGATGCATGCAGCATCATGCGCCCGTAGGTGGAGCTACCGGAGGAGGCGCGGCAGGGGGTGGGGCCGTCGCTGCATCCTGAAACGCTAATGTGAAACCACCCAAAGCCATTATCAGGAACCAAGTTTGTTGACTTCAAAACTGAAATGGGACTAACAGGATAAATAGTTGTTGAGTGGGGGTGTTGGAATATGTTTGGTGCAACAACCCCATTTCTGTCTATGAGTGTTTAGTTACTAGATTTGTATGCTGTTTATAAAGTAAAAAAACTCCCAAAGGCTCACACAGGGATAGCATGTGACTGTATTTCCTGTTTTTCCTGTGTCTGTGTATGAGAGAAGAAGCCTGCTGTAGATGCTGCACAGAGAGATACACACAAATGATTTATTCTTGATTTATTAAGCTTATCATATATTGTTCCTGTTTGTTCCTGAATAAAGAAGCTCTATTATCACATGCTTGGAGAGTATCCTGAATAATCCGCTGCCAACAGATACAATCTTGGAAGAACTCATAGTGTTACACAAATCTTTTCAAGGCAATAGAAGGCTTTGCAGTATTATGATTCACTGTGAATTTAATCTTTTGGAAAAATGTATCAAATCTGCTGAATTTGGATGTGAAAAGATATGATCATCTCTAGTTTTGACATAGATTTGCAATTTACACAGTTGTGGTCCTCGTGATTATAATTATCTTTCAAAAGTAATATTCCATGTGATACAAGTCACCAATACTTTCCAATGGAATCAGCCCACAAGCCACTACTTTCAATCACCATTGAAGTTATTTTAGAAAATGCATCAGAAAAAAAAATATGGCTGAGTAAATTGAAAGTCTTCTCCTATTGAAAACAATGTATTGAAAACAATGTGATACATTTTGCAGGCATTCTTCACATGGATTTTAATATCCAATAAGCAAAGATTTTGCACCAAACCCTGCACAAAAGAATTATGCAAACATACCCTAAGTGCTGATGGATATAATAACACGTAAACTAGATATTGTATCTAAACAAAAAAAGTTCATTGCTTTAGCGTAGAAGTATATAACAAGCTAGAAACACATGGTTTATGTTATCATTTTGCACACTCTGGTGGTCAAGCTGAGCAATACAATTTGTTGTAATGGAAATATTGTAAAATATATACAAGCATGAATTGGATTAGTTCAATAATTTCTGTCACCAAGATGGTTTTACCTATTCACAATTAAGTAGTTAGGAAAAAATTGAATTTATTGACTTGCTCACTTAAGGAACAAGATTTGTTGTGTTTTTTTTTATTGGATTTTTTCTCCAAAACAAAAGAAAATGCTTAAAAATAGAATTCAGTGAATGTCTTCATGGCACATGTTTATGCACATTTTAAGCATTTTTAATAATGTTGATATTTTCTTTTTTTTTTACAGAACAAGGAGTGTGTGAAAAACGAAGAACAAGTATAAAGTAAAGGCTGATACTTCTAGCTTATCTTTCTACTCCTATATTTGATTTAAAAAAAAAACCTACATGTGAGATTTCAGTCTTATAAATACCCTAATCTTTTTATCCAATCCTGGATTTAATTGAAGAAATGCAAGAAACTTGAACTGTTTAAACAAGCGTAAACTACAGGTTGGGCCATGTATATGGATACACCTAAATAAAATGGGAATGGTTGGTGATATCAACTTCCTGTTTGTGGCACATTAGTATATGGGAGGGGGAAAACTTTTCAAGATGGGTGGTGACCATGGTAGTCATTTTGAAGTCGGTTATTTTGGATCCAACTTTATTTTTTCCAGTGGGAAGAGGGTCATGTGACACATCAAACTTACTGAGAATTTCACAAGAAAAACAATGGTGCGCTTGATTTTAACATAACTTTATTCTTTCATGAGCTATTTACAAGTTTATCTTTGTTTTACAGCCATTGACATGTAGCAGAGGTTAAGGCTATGTACCCACGTATGCAGAAAAAAACGGACTCCTTCCAAGGAAAAACGCAAATTTTTTGTGCGTTTTTGCGCAATTTTTGTGCGATTTTTATGCGTTTTTTACAGGAGCATCCTCCTGCTCATAGAATACAGTTAGAAAAGTAGATTTTTCCGCAAAATTAATGAGCATACTGCGTTTTTTACCGCGATGCGTTTTTTTCACGGAAAAAAACGCATCAATGTGCACAAAAAGTGCGGAATTCATTAAAATGAATGAGATGCTTCTTGTAAGCGTTTTTTAAGCATTTTTGCAGGTAAAAACGCTTAAAAAATGCAAAAAAACGCTTATGTGGGTACACAGCCTAACACGTGAGAACGGAGCTGATAGAAATTGTATTGATGTTTGGTGAACGCAGTACCTGGATCATTGTAGCAGATTTCAATGTAAGACACCCTACACAAGAAAACTGTCACCATTCCCATTTTATTTAGGTGTATCCCTATAAATGTCCCACCCCAAAAAATTTGCCTCATCACTGAACATAATGGTCTGTGCAAAGTGATGGTCCTGTTCCAATTTTTGTTTTGCCCATTCTGCAAATTCAGTGCGTCGATCTGGGTCATCCTTGCTGAGATGCTGCAGCAGCTAGATTTTGTAAGGGTGTCATTTGTAAGTAGCTAATACCCGTCGAAGGGATGTGAGCAAAATCTGAACTCCAATATGGCGCTTCTTCATTTCTGAGCTTTGCATTGTAGCTGAAAAGTAGTTTTCAACAACATTTGGGGTATTGGTGTACTCAGGAGAAATTGCACAACAAATGTTGGGGTCCATTTTCTCCTGCTATCCTTGTGAAAATGACATTTGGAGCTAAAACAACATTTTTGTATGGAAAAATAAGTTTCTTTCATTTCACAGACCAACGTTGTAAAATTTTGTGAAGCACAAGTGGGTTCAAGGTGCTCACCACACATCTAGAAAAATTCCTTGAAGGGTCTTGTTTCCTAGATAGGGTCACTTGTGGGGAGTTTCCACTATTTAGGCACATCAGGGGCTCTTCCAAAGCAACATGGCGTCCGCTAATTATTCCAGACAATTTTTACGCTTCAAAAGTCCAATAAGGCACCTTCCCTTCCAAGCCCTGAAATGCACCCAAACAATAGTTTTACCCCACATATGGGGTATTGGCATACTCAGGAGAAATTGCACTACATATTTTGTCCATTTTCTCCTATAGCGCCTTTGAAAATACAAAATCTGGGGCTAAAAGAACATATCTGTGGGAAAAATGTGATTTTTTTTATTTTCACAGCTCTAAGTTATAAAGTTTTGTGAAGCACCTGGGCATTCAGAGTACTCACTACACACCTAGATACATTACTTGAGGGATTTAGTTTCCAAAATGTGGTCACTTGTGTGGGGTATAGAAACAATGGAATGGTTAGGCACATCAGGGGCCCTCCAAACATCACATGGTGTCTGCTAATGATTCCAACCAATTTTGCGCTGCTTTCCTTCTGAGCCCTGCCATGTGCTCAAACAGTAGTTTCCCCCCACATATTGGATATCAACATACTTGGGAGAAATTTCACAAGAAATTTTGGGGTCCATTTTCTCCTGTTACCCTTGTGATAAAAAATTGGGGTCTAAAATAAATTTTTTGTGAAAAAAAGTTAAATGTTCATTTTTTTCCTTCCACATTCCATTAATTCCTGTGTAGCACATGAAGGGTTAATAAACTTCTTGAAAGTGGTTTTGAGTACTTTGTGGGGTGCAGTTTTTAGAGTGGTGCCACTTTTTGGTACTATCTGCTCATCAAAGTCACTTCAAATATGTTGTGGTCCCTAAAAAAATGGTTTTCTAAATTTTTTTGGAAAAATGAGAAATCACTGGACAACTTTAATCCATTCTAACTTCCTAATAAAAAAAAAATTATATTTCAAAAATTATGCTGATGTAAACTAGACATGTGGGAAATGTTATTTATTAACGATTTTGTGTGACATATCTCTCTGGCTTAAGGGCGTAAAAATTAAAATTTTGAAAATTAAAAACATTTCAAAATTTTTGTCAAATTTCAGATTTTTACACAAATAAACTCAAGTCATATCAAACAAATTTTACCACTATCATGAAGTACAATATGTCACAAAAAAATTCTCAGATTCGGTGGATCCTGATGAATCATTTCAGAGTTATTACCACATAAAGTGACACTGGTCAGAATTGTTAAATTTAGTATGGTCATGAAGGTAGAAACAGGCTTGAGGGGTGAAGGGTTTAAAGAGTAACCGTTATTTGAATTTTTATTTCAGAATTGAATAGTACACATTAAAATAAGAAATGTTGGACTATATCTTGTCAGAGAAATCTGCTTCTTAACCATTCATTTTCAAAATTCTCAATGCATGGGTAAAATCTGCATTCAGTGAAGACAGACTTTCCCGTTACTGAGAAAGGAAATGGCCATAGTTATTGATAAGATTCTATGTATTTGGGAGAATGGGGAGGAGAGAGGAGATAGAGGCAGAGCTTTTTCCTCTTTCTCCCTCCTCACATCTACATAGAATCTTATCAATAGTGATTTTTATCTCTTATCTAAGTCAGGGGGTCACACTTGCAAGTGCAATGCGAGAAACTTGCGCGAGTCTCACGCATCAAAACCTGGCACTGCCGCCGGCAGTTCGGACGGGAGGGTTAAGCTGCATAGAAAGACACTCTGGTTCTGAGTGCCAGTGGCAGTGCTGAGTATTGAGGTGAGAGACTCGCGTGAGTTTCTCGCAATGCTCTTGCAAGTGTGACCCCTGGCCTAATAGCAAAATCTGTCTTCATTGAAAACAGATTTTACCCGTTAATTGAGAATTTTCTAAAGAAAATAATAAAATCACAAATCATCAAATAACAGACATATTTGGTATCCTAGCAATCATAAAAACCCGCACAACAAAGCGATCAATATATTTACTCATAAAAAATGTTATAAAAATGGAAGGCAGAAGCTGTGTTCAAATGCAGCTTGATTACTGCACTTTTTGCACTGTTTTTTCTGCATGTTTTCTGCAGGTGTCCACATCACGCAATAACAATTTTCTATAATTTTTACAAGTTTGCTGCTTTTCTTTTATGCATTTTCCTCATTTTATGCATTTTTGGTGCACATGTGAAGCAGTGTTTTTATTTTTTAATGGTTTAGTAAAGCTTTGATTTTACACTTATAAATTCTACGGCCTTTATTTTTAATGCATTTTTTTTCAGGCTCCACATCAGTGGGGAAAATAAGCATTTGATACACTGTCGATCTTGAAAGTTTTCCCAAGTTTTGGAAACTTATTTAGAGTTTAATATATCAGCGAAATGTAACAAGAACCGCGTTACAGTCTATGGATGACTGTTATGATTAGGTCACCGAGCAGGATAATCGGGAAATAAGCTAAGCAACCAGAACACCCGAAAGGTTGGCAACTTAGCGGATTGCAGACCCCTAAACTTAACAACACAACTAGAATTAGCCGTGGGACGTACCTACGATGCCCTAGATGCCTCCCCTTCCTAGAATCCCACCTGTGACAACATCTGCAAGGAGTTTGTATGTTCTCCCCGTGTTTGCATGGGTTTCCTCCGGGTACTCCGGTTTCCTTCCAGATTCCAAAAGACATACAGTTAGGGAATTTAGATTGTGAGCCCCATCGGGGACAGTGATGATAATGTGTGCAAACTGTAAAGCGCTGTGGAATATGTTAGTACTATATAAAAATAAAGATTATTATTAATTCTGTAATGTAGGAAACTGTAAATGGTCTTATAAATAATTAAAAGCAGCTGAGTATAAAAACGGATTGCATACAGACAGCACATGGATGACAAATGACGAACAAAATCGTCCTACTTTTCTGTATGAGAATTGGACCTTTAATTATACGTCGGTGTGAGAGAACCATTAATAAAACCATAATTAACCATATCAGGCGCAATGATGTGGGTAAAGAAAGACGTGTGCTTGAGTGAAATTTGCAGAGAGCTGACTATGACAATGGCCCCTGCAAATCATGTTATGATGTCCACAGGGCCATGATAACATGCTGAGCGGGACAATTAATATAGGGAAGCAAACACCCCATCGACTAGTCAAAGTGAAATGATCTCTTGAAAAATGGAATGTAAAAAGAATTCTTTAGATGAGTTGAGGTGCAAACACTATAAAGGGCTGGTTAGGAAGAGTATTTAGCAAGAAATATACAAACGCTGATGGTTTGGAGGACATGAGGAATCTGTCATGTTGTTATGTAATATCTGAAGCAAGTAACTTATACAGATGGTAAGGCAAAATTAGACAATTCATAAATGACAGCTTACCATACAAGCAATGCCAAATTACCACTCTATTCTTACAATCACTACATACACTTGAACTGAATGTTGTATTATGCCACTGAAAAGTAAAATATTAATGCTGTCATGTTCACTATGCTACTAAAATGTTGTAGTCTGCAAAACTCTATCCCTTAGAGTCCAGGCTACACTGCAACTTTTTGTAGCAATACTGATTGTTTTTAACTTGTTTTTAACTATTAAGTGACAACTGCAGTCCACCTAATTGAATACAATACAACGCTTTGCTTTGGAATGTAGAAGTAGTTACCTAGTTAAAAATCAATCGCTAGCACTACAAAAAAGTCGCAGTGTAGCCCAGGACTTAGACAATGTTTCTACATTTCTACATTCAGGCTTCTTTATACAGCCAAATCTAGGAATAGGTCACTGGAAGACTATGGCTAAGGATGAGGAATCCAAGCTTTTATTGCACCAATTTTGTATCAAAATTGCCTAAATGTGGTCCAAGCTTTAAAGGAAATCTGTCATTAGATTCACGCTGCCCATTTGGCAGGGAGCATGAATCAGAGCATGACTGAGCGACTTTAATCAGGTAGGTTGTATTCCACAACTTACATCGTGAAAATATGGTTAGAGAAGCTTCAGGTAGAGACCTGACTTGCCAGCGCAGCTCCAACCAGCTTTTCCATGTACCACTTTAGTTGATTGACAGGTCTCTCCTGCGTAGGTCCATGTGGAGAGACCTGCTAATCAAATGGAGGGAGAATAAACTGTCCAGCGGTCGTACCGTACTAGTCACATCTCTCTCTGTAGTCCCCAGCAGCTGTCACAATCCATTTTTGGATGTGTGTCAGTTTGGGCTGCTCTGATATAAACTTTTTTCTTTTCAGGCCATCAAGGGTTAATATCAGTTCTTTCCCCCGGTGGCCGCTGGTGTTACTGCATGTTTAGTTAGTCTGCTGGTGACCACTTCCACATTCCTACATAAGGTCACCTGGTACACCAGCTAGCTGTTGGTCATACAGGTCCTTTGCTAACCAACCTTTCTGAAGAGAGGAGCTATCTGGAGCAGTGGCATTTGCAGCTTATCTGGAGCTGTGGTGTTTCTGCTGAATGCAGTGTTCGGGTGCCTTACACTGCTGTCCGGTGCATGGCAGCAGAGGAAGCTAAGTGTTGTTTGTTTTTTCCCTGTCTGTTACTTTCCTTGATGTTTTATTAGTGCAGTGGTGGGACCAGTGTCTGCACTTACCAATTCCCTACTGAGGGTTAAGTGCAGGGTGAGTGAGGGCTAAGGTATCCTGGTCGGCGACGGTTTGAAAGAAGCTGTATAGGGACGTCAGGATAGTCCAGGGCACAGCCTCAGGAGAGTGCAGGATGTATCCCTTTCCCTGTTCCCTATTGCAGGGCCCACTGTTGTAATTGTGTCCCCGGTGTCCCCTTGTCTGTCTTGGTTGTTTTTTGTGACCGACCGATCATCGGGTCGCATCACGTAGGACCAGTCACTTTGTGACAGCAGCTTTTCAAACTATGTTTGCTCTGAAACACCTCAACACTTCAAAGAAAGTGATACCCGGCTGCAATCACCCCAGACTCTGATTCATACTGCCCATGCTTTAGGCAGCATGAATCTAGTGAAAGGTTATGAACATAATGTGTTTTAGTAGAGGGTTGTTATCCAGTTGGGGTTTTATAATTAACTGTAAGACAACCAGTTCATACACCTAATAGTAGTTCTGATTTTATGAGAATACAATACAGGAGCAGCTTGCAATAATTAACAGTAAGTAAAACCAGGCTGACATCTCAACACATTGAATTTACAAGCTGATAAGAAACACTTGGGCCACCTAGTCAGCTTATTCTTAGAATTGCTGCATACAGTCCATTTCTATGTGATCCTTGACATTTTCAATCTAGAATTGCCTCATGGCTTTTTAAATTAATTTGAAATGTATTTAACTCATTGGAAAACCTCAACCTTCGGAACTTGACTCTACATGGTTGTTTCCGCTTGTTCTCCCTCAGGTCTGACTTCACCCACCATCAGTGACCCCTTGTTCTCTTTTCCCACATTCTTAAAATGATTCCTCCCTTGTGCCTTTTCTTAAACATTTAATATACTTGCAAGCTTCCGTGTTGCTCTCCTTAGTGATATGCTATGATGAGAAACATGCATCATTTTAACAACCTTTGTTTTGCATGGGATTTCTGTAATAAATCTAAATGCTTGTGATAGCATGGTGAACATCTCTTTGCCAAGTAGCAAATGGACATCCATAATAGATTCAACAAGGTTTTCTCATCTCCTTCGCATAAGAGCACACCGTTCTTCTGCAACCCGGATTCCTGCTTTCCAGGGGGCAGCACGTTCCTGATGACAGATAGTTCTGGCAGGCAACATAGTCACACTCAAACTGTGAGCTCTCCAAAGTTGCAAGCAGAGACATCCAAGGAGACTAAAACTTGTCTGATACAACGATTCGCCCAATTTCAAAGCAGAACTTGCAGACACTCAAGTCACTTCTTGCCTAAGAGACCAGCCACTGCTAACAAACTTCAGAGGTTGACAGTAACCTAAGAAATGAGAGATGCACTATATAATTAAGAGTCCTTCCATTATTGAAAACCAAGAGAATTTCTAATAAGAGGTAAATTGCAAAGTTGCTTGTTATGGAAAAATATATGTATATGTATTTCATCTAGATCTCACTTGCCTGCTATAGGCTATATACTGCTATATACTCATACTAAAATATATATTTCTATATACTCACCTAGATACATATTCACAGCTGTTCTGAACTTTGTGATCAGTTGCTAAAGATGACCTAACCCCATGAAGCCAGAGCATTGTCTTGTGACATTTGTCCCAGACAATACAGAAGAGGAAGTTAGGCCAGATGGTCCAAGCCGATATTGGAGTCTTGCTGACATTGTAAGACAAGGGGCAGTATATCATCTGATGCTTAAGTCACCTTAGGTCAGACACCCATATATGTTCATGTATTTAAACTGACCAATTAGATAAGAAGTTCAGCCTTTATGTTAATGAGTAACCACTCCTTTGTACGAACTGATAAAAAACCATGAATGTGAACAAACTGGCAAAGTTCTGCTGGAATGAGTTGTTGCTAACCAAGTGTAGCTTCCTCTTTTCCTTTGAGCGCTCAATAAGACTCTGTCTAATTAGGACAGGCCACAGCACACACACAGAGATATATATCTACAGTGGGGAAAAAAAGTATTTAGTCAGTCAGCAATAGTGCAAGTTCCACCACTTAAAAAGATGAGAGGCGTCTGTAATTTACATCATAGGTAGATCTCAACTATGGGAGACAAACTGAGAAAAAAAAATCCCGAAAATCACATTGTCTGTTTTTTTTTCATTTTATTTGCATATTATGGTGGAAAATAAGTATTTGGTCAGAAACAAGCAATCAAGATTTCTGGCCCTCACAGACCTGTAACTTCTTCTTTAAGAGTCTCCTCTTTCCTCCACTCATTACCTGTAGTAATGGCACCTGTTTAAACTTGTTATCAGTATAAAAAGACACCTGTGCACACCCTCAAACAGTCTGACTCCAAACTCCACTATGGTGAAGACCAAAGAGCTGTCAAAGGACACCAGAAACAAAATTGTAGCCCTGCACCAGGCTGGGAAGACTGAATCTACAATAGCCAACCAGCTTGGAGTGAAGAAATCAACTGTGGGAGCAATAATTAGAAAATGGAAGACATACAAGACCACTGATAATCTCCCTCGATCTGGTGCTCCACGCAAAATCCCACCCCGTGGGGTCAGAATGATCACAAGAACGGTGAGCAAAAATCCCAGAACCACGCGGGGGGACCTAGTGAATGAACTGCAGAGAGCTGGGACCAATGTAACAAGGCCTACCATAAGTAACACACTACGCCACCATGGACTCAGATCCTGCAGTGCCAGACGTGTCCCACTGCTTAAGCCTGTACATGTCCGGGCCCGTCTGAAGTTTGCTAGAGAGCATTTGGATGATTCAGAGGAGTTTTGGGAGAATGTCCTATGGTCTGATGAAACCAAACTGGAACTGTTTGGTAGAAACACAACTTGTCGTGTTTGGAGGAAAAAGAATACTGAGTTGCATCCATCAAACACCATACCTACTGTAAAGCATGGTGGTGGAAACATCATGCTTTGGGGCTGTTTCTCTGCAAAGGGGCCAGGACGACTGATCCGGGTACATGAAAGAATGAATGGGGCCATGTATCGTGAGATTTTGAGTGCAAACCTCCTTCCATCAGCAAGGGCATTGAAGATGAAATGTGGCTGGGTCTTTCAACATGACAATGATCCAAAGCACACCGCCAGGGCAACGAAGGAGTGGCTTCGTAAGAAGCATTTCAAGGTCCTGGAGTGGCCTAGCCAGTCTCCAGATCTCAACCCTATAGAAAACCTTTGGAGGGAGTTGAAAGTCCGTGTTGCCAAGCGAAAAGCCAAAAACATCACTGCTCTAGAGGAGATCTGCATGGAGGAATGGGCCAACATACCAACAACAGTGTGTGGCAACCTTGTGAAGACTTACAGAAAACGTTTGACCTCCCTCTGTCATTGCCAACAAAGGATATATCACAAAGTATTGAGATGAAATTTTGTTTCTGACCAAATACTTATTTTCCACCATAATATGCAAATAAAAGGAAAAAAAAACAGACAATGTGATTTTCTGGATTTTTTTTTCTCAGTTTGTCTCCCATAGTTGAGGTCTACCTATGATGTAAATTACAGACGCCTCTCATCTTTTTAAGTAGTGGAACTTGCACTATTGCTGACTGACTAAATACTTTTTTTCCCCACTGTATATCAATCAAAAATCTACAACAATTGACGCCCAACTCGAGGCCGTGGACGAAAACGCACGGGGATCCTGCTGACCGGAGAGGACAGAGGTGCCGGCCAAGGTCTTGGCTCATGGGAATGGAGATTTGCATCTCTCATGTCCTGATTCTGCATTGAAGCATTACAATGAAACACTTCAAACTGCTGTCATGGAATGCCTAGGTTACTTTAGGCAAAAACCCCGGGACCCCTGTGATGTCCCTCAGACTAGGGGAACCCTGTCTGTCCCTCTACCCAGGGTTTACACTGAAGGTGTGCCTGCCTGAGCCTCCACCCTGTCCCTGTCTCCTGTCCAGCCCTAAGCTGAACCCACCTCCCTCCACCCAGTGAGGGGACCAGACACCAGACCCCACAAATACGTATGGACAGGGGTAAAAGAAAACACCACACAGTAAATACACAAGGGAATACAATAATGTGCAAGGGCAACCAAATATATATATAACAGATTGGAGAAAGAACCACTGAGGGATATACTGCACCAGATATCAGACGCTCCAACACCACCACTGCTGACCGGTATTGCTAGCACTAGGCTAAAGCTATAGTCGGCGACGCCCATAGTCAGGACGAACTATTTAAAGACCTAGGGCGTGGCCCAGCCCTCAGCCAGCATGACAACCTGGTTAATCCTATCCCGACTGGAACAGAATACCCAACAGGGTATTACCGCTGTCTGCCGGACACCCTGGTGTGAACAGTGTCCAACATGACAGTACCCCGCCTTCTACGAGGTACCTCCGGAACCTCACCATGTCGAGGACCTGGCTTGTCCGGATGGCGACGATGGAACATAGTAACCAGTCGATCAGCATGAATGTCAGAGGCCGGCACCCATGTCCTCTCCTCAGGACCATAGCCATGCCAGTGGACCAGGTACTGTAGAGTGCGACGCACAACCCTAGAGTCCACCACTTTGGACACCTCAAATTCCAACGCGCCATCCACCAAGACGGGAGGTGGTGGCCCGGGGGAACCATCCACCAAACCCACGACCTTCTTTAGCAATGCTTTGTGAAATACATTATGAATCTTATACACAGCCGGCAACTCCAAACGAAATGCCACGGGGTTGATCACTGCGGAGATTCTAAATGGGCCAATGAACCTGGGACCCAACTTAAGTGACGGTATCTTGAGCTTAATGTTCCTAGTAGATAACCATACCCAATCACCCACACACAGGTCCGGACCTGGCACACGTCTGCAGTCAGCCACCCGTTTGTACCTGGAACCCACCTTCAACAAGCGCTGCTTGACTCTCCTCCAAACAGACGACAATTGAGCTCCCAACTGGTCCTCCTCAGGGACGCCAACTGAGCACCCCTGACGCAAGGTGCAAAATTGAGGATGTTGACCATACACACAAAAAAAAGGAGATTCTCCAGACGATTCCTGGCAATGGTTGTTTATTGCGAATTCTGCCAGAGGAAGAAACGCTGACCACTCTTCCTGATTGTCGGAAATAAAGCAGCGCAAGTATTGCTCCAGGTTTTGGTTCATCCGCTCAGTCTGTCCATTCGACTGAGGGTGGAAAGCCGATGAATGAGATAATTTGATTCCAAGGCGAGAACAAAAAGCTCTCCAAAACTTTGCCACAAACTGCGTACCTCGATCAGACACAATGTCAGACGGGACACCATGAAGTCTGACCACCTCGCGAATAAATATCTGAGCAAGAGTCTTAGCATTGGGCAAAGACGGTAAAGCAACGAAATGTGACATTTTGGAGAACCTATCAACAATTACCAAAATGACCGAGTTCCCTGCCGAGGCGGGCAAGTCAGTAATAAAATCCATGGAAATCTCAGTCCATGGCTTACTGGGCACCCCGAGAGGCTGCAAGCTACCAGCGGGATGGGAACGAGGAGTCTTGGCCGGTGCGCACGTGTTACAGGCAGCCACATATGAGGCCACATCCTGCCGGATTTTAGGCCACCAAAAACGACGCGATACCAGTTCCAGAGTGCTCTTAACCCCTGGATGACCTGCCAGTACCGTGTCGTGATGTTCGCCCAACACTTTAGAGCGTAGATGTAGCGGCACAAAAGATTTATTAGCAGGCAACCCCGGCGGTACCACCTCCTGAGCCTCCGCAATCTCTGCCTCAATCTCTGTCGTGATGGCAGATACCACCACACCCTTTTGGAGAATAGGCACCGGCTCTTCACATAACTCTCCACCAGGAAAACACCTGGATAAAGCGTCTGCCTTAACATTCTTCGACCCAGGGCGATAGGTAACAATGAAGTTGAACCGGGTGAAGAATAATGCCCAGCGAGCCTGTCTGGAGGACAGGCGCTTAGCAGATTCTAAATAAAGCAAATTCTTATGGTCGGTTATCTGTCATGTCGGACGCTGTTCACACCACAGCGTCCGGCAGGCAGAGGTAGTTCCACCTCCAGCCACTATAGCCTCAGTGGCGCCGGCTTGATCTTCAGGCTCTCGGGGGTTAATCCTGCTGGAGACCAGGTTGGAAGGTTAGTCACGCCCACGGTCTTTAAATAGTCTTACTGGCATATGGGCGTCGCCGATTATAGCTTGTGTTTCATACCAAGTGGTTCCGGTCTGGAGTGGAGGTGTTCAAGAGAGAGAGATTCATATCTGGTGTCGTATGATCCGTCGTTATCCTTTCTCCTTCCCATATTTGTGTTTAGTTGTGCCCTGTTCACATTACTGTATATTCCTGTGTGTGTGTGCGGCGCAGTGCAGTTTAAGTTCTCCCTGTCTGTCTTATTTGTGTGGGAGCTTTGGTGGTGTGTCTCCTCACTGGGTGGAGGGTGGAGGGTTAAGTGCAGGGCTGAGCAGGAGATAAGGAAAGGTCGGAGGCTCAGGCATTTGCACCTTCAGCAAAAACCCTGGGTTGAGGGTCAGACAGGGTTTCCCCTAGTAAAAGGGACACCACAGGGGCCCCGGGTATTTCAGCCTTAGTTGAACTAAGCCCCCGTGACATTATAATCGGCCCACATTTTTTCAGGAGTCCATGGATCCATTAGATTCCATAACCCGCCAGTTGGCGGCGCTGTCCATACAGGTCTCCGAGTTGAAAGGGGCAGTTCAGCAGCAGGGCCTGGTAGTAGCAAAGGTGCAAACGGCATCTGCAGGTATCGGTGCAGAGCCGAAGTTTCCGCTGCCAGAACGATTTTCAGGCGATCGCAGCAAATTTGTCGTATTTCGGGAGGCCTGCAAATTATACTTCCGCATGCGGCCAATATCCTCAGGTAATGAGGCCCAGCGAGTAGGGCTGGTGTTGTCATTATTGAGTGGTGACCCCCAAGCATGGGCATTTTCCTTACCAGCTGACTCTGCTACATTTCATTCGGTCGATAATGTTTTTTCTGCCCTCGGGCTCATTTACGATGACCCTGACCGACTGGCTCTAGCGGAATCTAAAATCCGCGCCCTCCGCCAGGGGGAGCGCTTGGCAGAAGACTATTGTTCGGAATTTCGCCGCTGGGCTGTAGACACACAGTGGAATGACCCAGCACTGCGGAGCCAGTTTATTCATGGGGTATCAGGGAGGGTGAAACAAGCCCTCCTGATGTATGAGACTCCGGCATCATTGGAGTCTGCCATGAGTTTGGTGATACGTATTGATCGCCGTTTTCGCCAGGGGGCACAGGAGACGCTACCTCTGGGGGAAAACAGAGGTGCAGGTGTGGTTGAAGTAGATGAGTCCCCTGAACTTATGCAGATTGCTGGCGTGGCACAGGTTCAGCCTCGCGCTCCGGGATTCCGGAAGCCCGGAGCATGTTTCTACTGTGGTAAAGGAGGTCATTATGTTAACGTTTGCCCGGTACTACCTAAGAGGGTCACACCGGCGGAAAACTGTTAAGCTCAGAGGGTATGGAGGAGACCCAACTGAGCGTATGCATATCCTCCATGATGGTATCTCAATGTATGCTCCCTGCCAAGGTTATTATCGCCGGCAGAGAGCTACCTATATCAGTATTTGTGGATAGCGGTTCCGCCACCAATCTCATAGATGAGGAGTTTGCACACACCGCCGGGTTTAAGATCGAAAAACTTCCTCACCCCATACAGGTGGTGACCATTAATGCTGTTCCCCTCCCTCAAGGGGAGATTACTGAGTTTGTGGCAGAGGTGAAACTCCACATTGGGGTCCTACATTCTGAGTCGGTTACATGTAGGGTCCTTCGTAATCTCCCAGCTCAAATGGTCCTGGGTTTTCCATGGCTGTCCAGGCACAACCCGGTAATTGATTGGAAAACTCAGGACATAGTTCAATGGAGTGGTTTCTGCCAAGACAATTGCTTGGCCACATGTGTGTCCGCCATGACGCCCAGCCTGCCGGAGGCTTTGCAGGATTTCGCGGATGTTTTCTCTGAGAAGGGTTGCTCAGAACTGCCTCCACATAGAGCCTATGACTGTGCGATTAGGTTAAAACCCGGGGCCAAATTACCTAAGGCCAGGATGTTTAATATTTCTGGTCCTGAGAGACAGGCTCTGAAAGACTACATCGCGGAGAGTCTGAGCAAAGGTCACATCCGGCCTTCGTCCTCGCCTGTAGCCGCGGGTTTTTTCTTCATTAAGAAGAAAGATGGGGGGTTACGCCCGTGTCTGGATTTCCGAGAGTTAAACCAGATTACTATCCGTGATCCCTACCCAATGCCGTTGATCCCAGATTTGTTCAACCAGGTAGCGGGGGCGAAATGGTTTTCCAAGCTGGACCTCAGGGGGGCGTATAACCTCATAAGGGTCCGTCAGGGGGATGAGTGGAAGACGGCGTTTAACACTCCTGAGGGTCATTTTGAGAGTCTGGTTATGCCGTTTGGGTTGACCACCGCGCCTGCCGTTTTCCAACATTTTATTAATGATGTATTTGCTCATGTCCTGGGGAGATTTGTGATTGTATACCTGGATGATATCCTCATTTATTCTAGCGATCGGGACACTCATTTGGAGCATGTTAGGCAGGTGTTACAGTTGCTCCAGGAGAACCAGCTCTATGCTAAGCTGGAAAAATGTTTATTTTTTGTCCAGGAGTTGCCCTTTTTGGGATATATTGTGTCCGCAGCCGGTTTTAAAATGGACACCGCTAAGGTGCAAGCGGTGCTGCAATGGGAGAGGCCGGAGAGTCTGAAAGCACTCCAGGGGTTCCTTGGGTTTGCGAATTATTATAGGAAATTTATAAAACACTTTTCGACTGTCTCCAAACCGCTCATGGACATGACAAAAAAGGGTGCCGATCTGGCGAACTGGCCTGAGGTGGCTATACGTGCATTTGAGCGTCTGAAGAATAGTTTTGCTTCAGCCCCCATTCTGGTGAAACCAGACGTGACTAAACCTTTTGTGGTAGAGGTTGATGCGTCGGAGGTGGGAGTGGGGGCAGTACTGTCTCAAGGCTCGTCCTTGAGCGAGATGCATCCATGCGCCTACTTCTCCAAGAAGCTGTCGCCGGCCGAACGGAATTATGATATCGGCAACAGGGAGTTGTTGGCCATCAAACTGGCTTTTGAGGAATGGCGACACTTCTTGGAGGGGGCGGCTCACCAGGTCACAGTTATCACTGACCATAAGAATCTGCTCTACCTGGCGTCGGCCAAGCGTCTGTCTCCTAGGCAGGCTCGCTGGGCATTGTTTTTTACTCGTTTCAATTTTCTGGTGACGTACCGTCCTGGGGCTAAAAACACCAAGGCGGATGCTTTGTCTAGGTGTTTTCCGGGGGGAGAACCTCGGGAAGAGCCGGTACCCATCCTCCAGAAAGGGGTAGTGGTCTCGGCTCTCACGACTGAGGTAGAGGCGGAGATTGCCGAGGCCCAAGAGGAGGTACCACCAGGTCTTCCCGCCAACAAATCATTTGTACCCCTGCATCTTCGGCTTAAGGTGTTGAAGGAACACCACGATTCGGTACTGGCTGGTCACCCAGGGGTGAAGGGCACCTTAGAGCTGGTATCGCGTCGTTTCTGGTGGCCCAAAATCCGGCAGGACGTGGTCTCGTACGTGGCAGCTTGCATCACGTGCGCTAGGGCTAAGTCACCCCGAACCCGTCCTGCTGGCACGCTACAGCCTCTGGGGGTACCCAATAGGCCATGGACAGAAATCTCCATGGATTTTATCACTGACTTGCCAGCCTCGGCAGGGAACACGGTCATCCTGGTAGTGGTTGACCGTTTTTCAAAGATGGCGCATTTTGTGGCGTTGTCTTCTTTGCCCAATGCTAAGACGTTGGCTCAGGTATTTGTGAAGGAGGTGGTCAGACTCCACGGAGTACCGTCTGACATAGTATCTGATAGGGGTACGCAATTTGTGGCGAGGTTTTGGAAAGCTTTTTGCTCAAGGTTGGGGATCAAGTTGTCACATTCATCGGCGTTTCATCCACAGTCTAATGGACAAACTGAGCGCATGAACCAAAATCTAGAACAGTATTTACGATGCTTTGTGTCCGACAACCAGGAGGAGTGGTCTACTTTCCTTCCTCTGGCCGAATTCGCGTTAAATAATCACCGCCAAGAGTCATCAGGAGAGTCTCCATTCTTTTTCAGGAGAGTCTCCATTCTTTTGTGTGTACGGTCAACATCCTCAGTTTTGTACCTTACGTCAGGGTGACTCCGGGGGTGTCCCTGAGGAGGATCAGCTAGGAGCCCAATTGTCATCAGTCTGGAGGCGGGTGAAACAGCGTTTGTTGAGCATGAGTGCCAGGTACAAACGGGTGGCTGACAGTAGACACGTGCCAGGTCCGGACCTGTGTGTGGGTGAATGGGTGTGGTTAGCTACGAAGAACATAAAACTCAAAATCCCATCTTTAAAACTGGGTCCAAGGTTTATTGGGCCTTTTAGGATTTCTGCCATCATTAACCCAGTGGCTTATCGGTTGGAACTTCCTGCGGTGTACAGAATACATAACGTTTTTCACAGGGCTTTATTGAAAAAGGTGGTAGGCTTGGTGGACACGACGCCGATGCCACCTCCAGTCATGGTGGATGGCGATTTAGAGTTCGAGGTCGCCAAGGTAGTGGACTCTCGAGTAGTACGCCGTACTCTTCAGTATTTGGTGCACTGGCGGGGGTATGGTCCGGAGGAGAGGTCTTGGGTTCCAGCCTCAGACATACATGCGGATCGGCTGGTCAGTTCTTTTCACCGTCGTCATCTGGACAAGCCGGGTCCTATGAGTCTTGAGGGCCCTGGGGTCCCTCGTAGAAGACGGGGTACTGTCATGTCGGACGCTGTTCACACCACAGCGTCCGGCAGGCAGAGGTAGTTCCACCTCCAGCCACTATAGCCTCAGTGGCGCCGGCTTGATCTTCAGGCTCTCGGGGGTTAATCCTGCTGGAGACCAGGTTGGAAGGTTAGTCACGCCCACGGTCTTTAAATAGTCTTACTGGCATATGGGCGTCGCCGATTATAGCTTGTGTTTCATACCAAGTGGTTCCGGTCTGGAGTGGAGGTGTTCAAGAGAGAGAGATTCATATCTGGTGTCGTATGATCCGTCGTTATCCTTTCTCCTTCCCATATTTGTGTTTAGTTGTGCCCTGTTCACATTACTGTATATTCCTGTGTGTGTGTGCGGCGCAGTGCAGTTTAAGTTCTCCCTGTCTGTCTTATTTGTGTGGGAGCTTTGGTGGTGTGTCTCCTCACTGGGTGGAGGGTGGAGGGTTAAGTGCAGGGCTGAGCAGGAGATAAGGAAAGGTCGGAGGCTCAGGCATTTGCACCTTCAGCAAAAACCCTGGGTTGAGGGTCAGACAGGGTTTCCCCTAGTAAAAGGGACACCACAGGGGCCCCGGGTATTTCAGCCTTAGTTGAACTAAGCCCCCGTGACATTATCACAGTAATCTGATGAACAGCCCCCTCCAAGAAGTGTCGCCACTCCTCAAATGCCAATTTGATGGCCAATAGTTCCCTGTTGCCAATATCATAATTACGCTCCGCAGGCGACAGCTTCTTGGAGAAGAAGGCACACGGATGCAACTTGGCCCAAGAAGGGCCCTGAGACAGTACAGCCCCCACTCCAACCTCCGACGCATCCACCTCCATGACAAACGGTAAGGAGACATCGGGCTGCACCAGAATGGGCGCTGAGGCAAAACTATTCTTGAGGAATTCAAACGCCTGTACCGCAGGCTCAGACCAGTCAGAAAAGTCGGTACCCTTCTTAGTCATGTCAGTCAGTGGTTTGGCAATCATAGAGAAGTTCTTAATAAATTTCCTATAGTAATTGGAGAAGCCAAGAAATCGCTGAAGCGCCTTAAGATTATCAGGCCGATCCCAATGTAGTACCGCCTGCACCTTTGCGGTGTCCATCTTAAAACCTGAGGCGGAGATTATATAACCCAAGAACGGTAGCTCCTGTACGAAAAACACACATTTTTCAAGCTTGACATAGAGCCTGTTCTCTCTGAGCAACTGCAGAACCTGTCTAACATGCTCTATATGTGTATCATGGTCGCGAGAGAAAATGAGGATGTCGTCAAGATAAATTATAACGAACCTCCCCAGCAACTGAGAGAAGACATCATTAATGAAGTGTTGAAAGACCGCCGGTGCCATAGTCAACCCAAACGGCATTACCAAACTCTCAAAGTGACCCTCAGGGGTATTGAACGCTGTCTTCCACTCATCCCCCTGACGGACTCTTATAAGTTTGTACGCCCCCCTGAGGTCCAGTTTGGAGAACCACCTGGCACCAACCACTTGGTTGAATAAATCGGGTATAAGTGGCATAGGGTAAGGATCACGGACCGTAATCTGGTTGAGTTCTCTGAAATCCAGACACGGGCGTAAACCGCCATCCTTCTTTTTAACAAAGAAGAAGCCAGCAGCCAGAGGAGAAGAGGAAGGTCTAATATGACCCTTGCTCAGGCTATCCGCAATGTATTCCTTGAGAGCTAGCCTCTCGGGACCTGAGATATTAAACATTCTAGCTTTAGGTAACTTGGCCCCTGGTTTCAACCTAATAGCACAGTCATAGGGGCGATGCGGTGGTAGTTCCGAACAACCCTTCTCAGAAAATACATCCGCATAATCCAGCAACGGCTCCGGGATACTGGGGGTCAAAGCGGAAATACATGTAGCCAGGCACCTCTCCTGACACTCCCTGCTCCACTGAATTATGTCCTGGGTCTTCCAATCAATAACAGGATTATGCATTGACAACCATGGAAAGCCCAGAACCATCTGAGCCGGTAAGTTACTAAGCACCTTACAAGTTACCCGCTCTGAGTGTAATACTCCGATGTGGAGTCGTATATCCAACACACACTCTGTGATCTCCCCTTGAGACAACGGGGAAGCATTGATGGTAACCACCCGTATGGGGTTCGGCAATTTCTCCACCGGAAATCCCGCTGTATGCGCGAACCTCTCATCAATGAGATTGGCAGCTGAGCCACTATCAATAAATACTGTAATAGAGAGCATTTGCCCCCCAAGTACCACCCTAGCAGGGAGCATACACTGGGAAACCATGACGGAGGATACACAAAGGCTCAGACTAGACTCCTCCAAACCCTCTGAGCCTATCAGTTTTCCGCCGGCGCGCCCTTCTTAGGTACCAGGGGGCAAGCGTTAATAAAATGTCCTCCTTTGCCACAAAAAAAACAGAGCCCCTGCCTTCTGTGCCAAGGATGTTTAGGCTTGTTACTCGGTGACTGTGCTATACCAGCGATCTGCATGGGTTCCACGGATTCACCCGCGGCAACCTCACCGACCACTCCCCCACCTCCCGGAGGCAACGAAACCAGCGCCCCCTGACGGAGACGTCGGTCTATGCGTACTACAAGTGCCATCGCAGCCTCCAGAGAGGCGGGAGTCTCGTACATTAGGAGAGTCTGTTTAACCCTTCCAGAAACCCCATGCAAAAATTGACTTCTAAGCGCAGGTTCATTCCACTGCGTGTCCACCGCCCAGCGCCGGAATTCCGTGCAGTAATCCTCAGCTGGTCGATCACCCTGTAGCAGTGAGCGTATCTTAGACTCTGCTAAGTTTAATCTATCTGGATCGTCATAGATCAAACCCAGAGCAGAGAAAAAAAAATCTACAGATTCAAATGCCGGTGAGTCTGAAGGGAGTGAAAAGGCCCAGGCCTGTGGGTCACCACTCAGCAAAGAAATCACCAAGCCCACGCGTTGAGCCTCATTACCTGAGGAATGTGGACGCATACGGAAATACAATTTGCATGATTCACGAAACACCGTGAACTTACCACGATCACCAGCAAATCGTTCAGGAAGGGGAAACTTGGGCTCAGCTGCCCTGGCTGCAGCCTCAGCAGGTACTGCAGGAGCTGACAGGCCTTGTTGCTGGACCGCCCCCCTGAGTTCAGTGACCTGTATGGATAGAGCCTCCAGCTGCTTGGTTAGGGAAAGTATAGGATCCATAGTAAGTAACCCCTATATTCTTTTTTTTTTTTTTTTTTTTTTTTCTCTTTCACTTTATTATTTGGGCCGACTATAATGTCATGGAATGCCTAGGTTACTTTAGGCAAAAACCCCGGGACCCCTGTGATGTCCCTCAGACTAGGGGAACCCTGTCTGTCCCTCTACCCAGGGTTTACACTGAAGGTGTGCCTGCCTGAGCCTCCACCCTGTCCCTGTCTCCTGTCCAGCCCTAAGCTGAACCCACCTCCCTCCACCCAGTGAGGGGACCAGACACCAGACCCCACAAATACGTATGGACAGGGGTAAAAGAAAACACCACACAGTAAATACACAAGGGAATACAATAATGTGCAAGGGCAACCAAATATATATATAACAGATTGGAGAAAGAACCACTGAGGGATATACTGCACCAGATATCAGACGCTCCAACACCACCACTGCTGACCGGTATTGCTAGCACTAGGCTAAAGCTATAGTCGGCGACGCCCATAGTCAGGACGAACTATTTAAAGACCTAGGGCGTGGCCCAGCCCTCAGCCAGCATGACAACCTGGTTAATCCTATCCCGACTGGAACAGAATACCCAACAGGGTATTACCGCTGTCTGCCGGACACCCTGGTGTGAACAGTGTCCAACATGACAACTGCCCTGGATGAATTTGCACCCCCTATAAATAGAACACCACAACGCAGACGGCGACAACCCTGGCACACGGTGCAAACACGTTTCCTGCAGCGGTGCTCCAGGTGCGCCGAACGTCTGTGGAGAAAATCCAATCTACACGAAGATTTCATCCATTTTAAGTTTATGCTTAGAACATACAACACTGCCCTTCACCTCTCCAAACAAACCTATTTCAACACCCTCATCATCTCACTGTCCAATAACCCGAAACGTCTCTTTGACACTTTTCATTCTCTACTCAACCCAAGAGTACAGGCCCCAACCACGGAGCTCCGAGCTGACGTCTGGCCAATTACTTCAAAGAAAAAATTGACCAGATCCGACAGGAAATTATCTCCAAATCCCCTCATACCATGCACTGTCCTCCCTCCCCCACTGCATCTAACTCACTCTCTGATTTTGAACCAGTCACAGAAGAAGAAGTAAGCAGGCTCCTTGCATCTTCTCACCCAACTACTTGAACCAGTGACCCATTTCCGTCACATCTCCTCCAGTCCCTTTCCCCTGCTGTCACCCCTCACCTAACTAAAATATTTAACCTCTCTCTCTCTTCTGGTATTTTTCCCTCCTCATTTAAGCATGCCATCATACATCCACTACTTAGAAAACCATCCCTCGACCAAAACTGTGCCGCTAACTATAGACCTGTCTCTAATCTTCCCTTCATCTCTAAACTCCTGGAACGCCTGGTCCACTCCCGTCTTATCCGCTATCTCTCAGAAAACTCTGTTCTCGACCCTCTCCAATCCGGTTTCCACTCTTTACACTCCACTGAAACTGCCCTCACTAAAGTCTCTAATGATCTGCTAACAGCTAAATCAAATGGTCATTACTCCATGCTAATTCTCTTGGATCTCTCTGCAGCATTTGACACTGTGGATCATCAGCTCCTCCTCACTATGCTCCATTCCATTGGCCTCAAGGACACCGTTCTCTCCTGGTTCTCCTCCTATCTCTCCGACCGCTCCTTTACTGTTTCTTTTGCCAGTTCCTCCTCCTATCAACTTCCCCTTACTGTTGGGGTTCCTCAAGGATCGGTTCTAGGCCCCCTCCTCTTCTCCTTGTACACTGCCCCTATTGGTCAAACAATCAGTAGATTTGGTTTCCAGTACCATCTCTATGCTGATGACACCCAATTATACGCTTCTTCTCCTGACATCACGCCAGCCTTTCTAGAAAACACTGGCGATTGTCTAAACGCTGTGTCTAATATCATGTCCTCACTATATCTGAAACTGAACCTGTCAAAGACTGAACTCCTTGTGTTTCCTCCCGCTACTAATGTACCTACACCCGACATTGCCATTTCCGTCTGTGGTTCCACTATTACTCCCCAGCAACATGCCCGCTGTCTTGGGGTCATACTTGATTCCGAGCTTTCCTTTGCCCCCCACATTCGATCACTGGCTCGCTCTTGTCATCTGCACCTCAAAAACATTTCTAGAATTCGACCTTTTCTTACTTTTGACTCTGCAAAAACTCTTACTGTTTCTCTTATTCATTCTCGTCTCGACTATTGTAACTCTCTTCTAATCGGTCTCCCTCTTACAAAACTCTCCCCTCTCCAATCTGTCTTGAATGCTGCAGCCAGGATCATATTCCTCACCAATCGTTACACCGATGCCTCTACCTTGTGCCAGTCATTACACTGGCTACCTATCCACTCCAGAATTCAGTATAAACTTATTACCCTCACCCACAAAGCCCTCCATGGCTCAGCACCACCCTACATCTCCTCCCTTGTTTCAGTATACCACCCTACCCGCGCCCTCCGTTCTGCTGATGACCTGAGGTTGGTATCCTCAATAGTCAGAACCTCCCACTCCCGTCTCCAAGACTTTACACGTGCCGCGCCAATTCTTTGGAATGCACTTCCCAGGTCAATACGATTAGTCCCCAATCCCCACAATTTTAAGCGTGTCCTGAAAACGCATTTATTCAGACTGGCCTATCGCCTCAACACATTAACCTAACCTATCCCTGTGTGGCAGAGCCAAAAGTTTTACCATAACCAGGTTCCCAGCATCATGTTCCCACATGCTTTATGCATCCATTAGCCCTCTGTGTCTGTACTGTTACACACTTAACATTATGGCTGGTCCATACAATCAGGGCAACTGTTACCACCCACCTTTCGTGTCTACCTCTTTCCTCATAGACTGTAAGCTTGCGAGCAGGGCCCTCACTCCTCTTGGTATTTGTTATAATCTACTGTATGTGATTATTGTTATGCTGTAATGTCTATTGTCTGTACAAATCCCCTCTGAAATGTAAAGTGCTGCGGAATATGTCGGCGCTATAAAAATAAAATTTATTATTATTATTATTATTATTATTATTTGTGCAACTCCATAAGTAAGGTAAGAAAATCTAGTTATCTTACCTGAATGTTCCCTGTGCCCAGTCCGGGTCAGCAACTCTAGCCAGTCAGTGTGGTCACCATACCCAGGTAGTGTAAAAAAGTCCACGCTCTTATCCAAACCCTGGGATGAGCAAAGAGTCTGCTGTGGTCCTGTGTTGTGTCTGGATCCGGGAGAGAGCTGGTGGAAAGACGGTGACTGATTGTGCTTGTGGTTGCTGGGAAACCGATAACAGGGGAGTTTGACCCACTCAGATAGGTCCTCACAAATACACCTGGACACAGGGGGAGGACAGGAGAAGCCTTGCCCAGGGACAGGTGGTGGGGCCTTATGGAGCTATTACAAGGCGAATCTCACATCAAGCTATCACAACAAACACCCGTGCACAGGAAGGGACAACAGCGCCCACGCCAGGCCACGTGGTGGTGTTAGCTTAGGGGAGATATTGCAAGCCAAACCACTTGACAAAATGCCACCAACACACCTGGTCACAGGGAAGGACAGGAGAAGCCGGCCCAGGCATCAGGTGGTGGCAATTTCATGGGATTTATCACATTCCTGTTACGGACGAGCCAGCCAGGACGTCCGAGACAGTGTGGTAAACATTCCCGGGGCTCCAGCGCAGTGCACCCAGTGTGGTTGGCAGTTATCGGTTACCAGCAGCTGTTTGACGTACGAGTCACAAAACAAGGGCTTCAATCTCTCCCTGGACGTCTATATGTGAATTCTTGCAGGCTTCCACAAAGATCTGAAGCAGAAAAAGTTTTTCCTTTTTTTGTTATTGTACACTTCCTCTTTTGCCTGTAGGGTTTGCCCGTGATATATGTTTTTCATATTGTCATATTTGTACTCTGCTTTTCCCTATTTTATGTTTTATCTTGCATTTTTGGTGGAGATTTTTATTCTTGTTACTGTAGTGTGAGAATTTTCGGGAAAGCTGGGTCTTTTTGAGCATATCAATGTTTGTTTATTTTTCTCTTCATGTCACTGAAAGACACAGGCAGAAAAAAGGGAAGTGTGTGTATCCTGCATCATTTCTGCATTAACCCTTTTATTGTTGGAAGTTGTACTGACTTTTAGATTCTTATAAGTATTTTGGAGTGTTTTTCCAAGGTCTACCAACTTCATGAGTATTCTTTTTTTTCCTGAGAGTCTTTTTGGTTTTCACCACTCAGAGATTTTTTCCTTTTCTTTTATTTTGTTATAAAAAGAAAGAAAAATCATTTTTCCCTTTTTATCTCTTTTTAGTTTGCTTCCACTTTTTGTGACATTTTAACAGTTTTTTTAGGTTTTAGTTTTCACTTCTTTCTTTCAGTTTTTTGTTAAAAGAGAATTTTTACCTGCGTTGGGTTATTCCTGTGTTGTCTTGTCAATTTTGATTTTCCTTCTTTGTTTCCAGTACTTTTGGAGTTTTTCCACTAAATATTCTTGTTTTTGTTTTTCCTTCCCTTTTAAGCAAGTTAAAAGGGGTTGCAAAGTTTTTAAAGTTTTGATCATTTTTTTCCAGTCTTTAAAACAGACATAGTATGTGGTTTTTTGCAAGAACAGTTTTTCTTTAAACTGTAGCATGGCATAATATATTGAAAGGAAAAAAGGGAAGTAGCTAGTAATTGCCGTCTGCATTTCTTAAAGTGACAGAGGATTTTACAGCGTAGAAGGTGCTAACAGATAGTGTGAACAGGAAAGGATTGTTTTTTTTTTACATGTAGAAAAAGTGTTTTCAGCGGCATTCTAATTTGTGCCATCTGAGAAGGACCACAGGTCTAAGAATGCCTTCTGTGATGACAGAAGGGGGGAAGCAGGTCGCTCCCCCCACCATCTTCTCTCTCCCTCCTCTTCCCTCCTCCCATCCCTCTCACCTCTCTCCTCCCTCTATCTCTGCTATTTTCACTCCCACCTCCCCTCTCTCTCACATTTCTCCTCCTATACCTCATCCTCCCTCACCATCTCTCTCTCCCTCCTCTATCTTCTTCACCTCTGCCAATCTCTCCCCCTTCTGTCTCTCTTATCTCTCCTCCCTCTCCAACACCCATCTCTTCACCTTCACTCTCTCCCCCTCTTCTGTCTCCTCCCCACTCTCCTCCACTATCTCTCACTTCTCCTCCTATTCCAAATCTTTCCTCCACCCCTCCCTCTCTCTCTCTTCCTCACCCACCTCTCAGTTCATAGTCACCCGCTGGCCCAGTGCCAGATCCAGACAGCGAGGTGTCCCTATTTCCACAGGGCACCCTCTCTAAAGAGACAGCTATGACACCGGGAGAAGAAAGTGAATCACTCCCCACACATAACAACACAGGTGCCCTCCCGATACAACAGCTAGTGGAAGGGAGGTGTGTGCCATCAGAGACTGCACCTGCTAAGTCTGACACGGAGCTGCAGTCTCAGAGGGGGGAATACTACCCGCACACAATGGCACAGTTTCTCCTCTGATGAACATGAAGAGGAGATTATGCTGCATAGTACTAGGGGAAACTCACAGACACCAAGTAAGCAGGTGCAGATAGAGCCAGAACTCTAACACTATGTGCCCTTCACCCCTAGTCAGGTGTTCAATATTCTACAAAATCTGCCAGACCCAGATATGGACCCCATGCCATTTTACCAAAGAATGCAGCAGAGCCAGCAGACATATGCTGCAACCTGGAGTGATCTCTTGTCCACAATGGAGATAAGAGCAGGTGAAACACTCTGGCCAATCATGAAGAGCTTCCATCAGAATTAGATGTGCATTCCTGGGAATCAGGATCAAAGCTAATTGAGCAGCTCAGAGAGTGGGCAAAAGCCAGACAAGCACTCAGCCTGCATAACATGAGCCAAGCCGAGACAGAGTCTGTAGACGAGTTTCATGGCAGAGTGAGGCAAGTATTCCAAGCTTTAGGCTTCACCATTCATGATCAGATACACAGACAAAAGTTGGCACAGGCCTTTGTGCATGGACTAAGAGAACCAATCAAGAAACTACTGATAGTGGCCAGGCCTGAGTACAGGACAATAGCAGTAGATGTCCTGCTTGCAGTAGTCAGAAGAATTGAGTCCCTCCCAGGGGTGCGGAGGACAGGCCCTCCTGTGGTGGCCACTGACATGGAGGAGCAATTATCACACAGAGTTAGGAGTACTGGCAGGTGTTTCAACTGTGGCAACTTTGGCCATTTCCGGAACCAGTGCACAGCACCCCAGCAACCCAGGTCATCCCGCAGAGGAATAGGACAAGAAAGAAACACAGAAGACAATGAAGAACCATGTCTATAAGACAGAGGCAAACCAGGTCCGCCAGACGTCACGCCCCTGACATGTGAACCCCATCAGCGGACCCAATACCTCAAATCACTGGGGGCTGTCATATCTTTCCTGGTGGACACTGGTGCAGTCAGAAGTGAAAATCCCCGACCCCACCAGTCTATCAGAGCACTCTGTGTCTTGTGTGGGGATTAAAGGTCAAGACAGATGTTCCCCAGCTCGCAAGCCCCTGAGCATGTGGACACAGCCAGGACACTCCATCCTGTTCCAGTTTATTGTGGAGACCTGCCCACCACACCTGATGAGAGCAGACCTACTGCAGGAACTGAAGGTGACCAAAGTGTCCCATGAAAATGAGACCTTGACCTCGTCTCCACCCCAGGCCCAGGAAGAATCAATCATGCCCATGCTGGTGACCCTACAAGAACCTCACTCAAACAACCTATGCAAGCCTACCTAAGGAGGTGCTGGACATAGCACCCGGAAGCCTATGGTGCAAGGGAGACTTCAAGTTGCGCCAGTGCGGGTGTCACTCAAGTCTGGAAACCCGGACACTCAGAAGGCCCAGCATCCGCTGCTCATCACCCAGAGCCAAACTGCCTCTGACCAACTGGAGGTCTAAGTGGAACTGCTGTTCAAGAAACGGCCTAAGAACTTTGGCATGGGCCAGGAAAACTCTCAACCCAGAGGGACCACACCCGCTTCGTGGAATGGCTGCACTGCTTCCGGCTCCAGCGCCAGAGGATCATCTTGGACAAGATTCTGAAGGTGCTCCCTGAAGTTAATCCAGACCCTGGACCAGAAGACAGCCACTCAGCTCCTCAAATTGGTTAACAAGATGCTTGTCAGAGACACCGCACTACACTTGCTCATAGAGCCAGTGCGCTGCGCGTGTCCTGAGTACAGAAGCAGTGCTAAGAGTTACCTGGGGAGCAGGGCAGCAGAGGTGACAATGCGTGCTACAAGCTAATAGTGTCAGGGTCCAGTCAGCGCTGGAAAGTAAGGAGGCACGGGACCTGCGGACACTGACAATGAACAAGCTTGCACGGGACCTATGGTCATGTGACTGCAAGGGGGCGTGGCTTAGCGTCCTGCTTTCAGATATGACAGTACAACTCAGAGTCAGGCAAAACGGAGGTCACAACAGTACGGGCCAACGGAGTACAGGAGGGACAAACAGACGGGAGGTCAGACAAAGCCAAAGGTCATACACAGGATCACAGTACAGTACCAGGGATGAGACAGAGCGGATAATCAGGGCCAAGCAGAGATCAAAACCAAACAGACATAGAAGGTACCAGGCAGAATCCAAAGCGATATCCAGGGAACAGACCGAGTCATATACAGAGAATCAAGTAACCAGAACACAGCACAAACACACTCAGGGGTCACCACACAATGCCAAGGGCAAGAGTATAACTGACAGGGATGGGAGCGTCCTGAAGCTATAAGAAGCCTCCCCAGAACCAGGGAGAGGCCACAATCATAGCCCCAGGTGTGCAGGTAAGCCTGCATCAGGATCACAACCTTTAACCCCAGAAATGCCAGTCATCAGCACTGGTTCCAAACATTAACCCCACGTGTGCGAGTCAAACCCGCACTGAGATCATGAGAGTACCCCCCTCTCAACGGGGGGCCTCTGGACCCCCAGGCTTGCCCGGGTACTTAGCATGGAAAGCCCGTACCAGGCGATCAGCATGCATCAACCGGGCCGGTACCCAGGACCTGTCCTCCGGTCCATACCCCTTCCAATGAACCAGGTACTGTACCGACCGCCGTACCAACCTGGAATCTACGATATAACCAACCTCGTACTCCACCTGCCCCTCGACCAAAACAGGAGAAGCAGCAGACTCTGAGTCTCCCCGGACTGCTTCAAAAGGTTTCAGTAGAGATTTGTGGAAGACGTTAGGGATCTTGAAAGAGGGTGGAAGGCACAGCCTATACGCCACTGGATTGATTTTTTCCACAATCTTGTACGGGCCAATGAATTTGGGTCCTAACTTGGCTGACGGAATCTTTAACTTAATGTTTCGCGTGGAGAGCCAAACTTTCTCTCCAACCTGAAACGTGGGACCAGGTGTTCGTTTCCTGTCCGCGAAAAACTTATACCTGCCTTGAGACCTGGATATACGCCGCTGGACTTCTGCCCATGTATCTTTTAACCGCTGAACAGAGTCCTCAGCCCCGGGGCACCCCGAATCCAGACGAGAAAACTCACCAAAATGAGGACTGAACCCATCGTTAATCAAGAAAGGGGACCTACCAGTGGATTGACTCACCCGACTATTGAAGGCAAATTCAGCCAACGGCAGTGCATCGCACCAGTCACTCTGTCTAGCAGAGGTTAGGCACCTGAGGATCTGTTCCAGGGACTGGTTAGTGCGCTCCGTCTGCCCATTGCTCTCAGGATGGTATGCAGACGAAAAGGACAGAGACATACCTAATTTTTTGCAGAAAGCACGCCAAAACTTAGCCACAAACTGCACACCACGATCAGACACCACATTCAGGGGTACCCCATGCAACCGGATCACATGCTGCACAAACAACCTGGACAAAGTCTCAGCTGACGGTAGTGCGGACAGGGGTACGAAATGAGCCTGCTTAGAAAACCTGTCCACCACTACCCATACCACTGTATTACCCTTAGATGGAGGGAGATAGGTAACAAAATCCATGGACAAGTGAGTCCATGGCCTCTCGGGCACTGCCAAGGGTATCAGCTCCCCTGCCGGCCGGCTATGAGAGCTTTTAGAACGAGCGCAGACCCCACAACCAGCAATGAATTTTTTTATGTCCGAACCAAGGGTAGGCCACCAAAAGATCCTAGCCACCGCCAGACATGTGGCTGAAATACCAGGGTGAGCACTCAGCTTGGATTCATGGAACTCCTGCAAGAGTTTCAGGCGAAGTTGCTCTGGGACAAACAACTTCCCCTCTGGCTTGGCCGCCGAGGCCTGCGACTGGGCCCCCTGAATCTCCCGTTCCAATTCAGATGAGACCTCTGCTATCACAACCCCAGGGTGAAGAATGGAGGATGGTGGCTCAGGGGGCGACACCGGCTGAAAACTGCGTGATAAGGCGTCAGCCTTGACATTCTTAGACCCTGGACGAAATGTAATCGTAAACTGAAAACGGGAAAAAAAAAGTGACCAACGGGCTTGTCTGGGCGTTAGTCTTTTAGCAGATTCAATGTACGACAAATTTTTGTGATCCGTGATCACCGTAACCGGGTGACTGGCCCCCTCCAAAAAGTGCCTCCAGTCTTCAAACGCCAATTTGACCGCAAGAAGCTCTCTATTGCCTACGTCGTAATTTCTTTCCGCAGCAGAGAACTTCTTGGAAAAGAAAGCACATGGCCTGAGGTTGGTTAGAGTGGCAGGCCCTTGGGACAACACCGCCCCACCCCCACCTCAGAGGCGTCCACTTCCACGACGAATGGTCTGGATGGATCTTTCTGCACTAACACAAGAGCAGACATAAAACATTTTTTCAGCGTCGCAAAGGCCTCTTTTGCGAGCGAGGACCAATTTCTCACATCCGCACCTTTGCATGTTAGATCCGTGAGAGGTTTGACCACTTGCGAAAACCCCCGGATAAATTTGCGGTAATAATTGGCGAACCCCAAGAAGCGCTGAAGACCCTTAAGATCTCGGGGTTGCACCCAATCCGCAATGGCCTGCACCTTTTTGGGGTCCATGCGAAAACCCTCACAGGATACAATTAACCCCAAAAAGGACAACTCTTGTACACAGAATACACAATTTTCCAATTTGGCATACAAATGATTTTCTCTCAGCCTTTGGAACACAGTTCGTACATGTTCCAAATGAGAATACTTGTCGGGGGAATATATCAAAATATCATCTAAGTAGATAACGACAAAACGACCAATGAGATCCGAGAATACCACGTTGATGAAATTCTGAAATATGGCAGGGGCGTTGGTAAGACCAAACGGCATGACTAAATTTTCAAATAGTCCCTCGGTCGTGAGGAACGCGGTTTTCCATTCATCCCCCTCACGGACCCTTATCAAATTATATGCCCCCCGAAGGTCCAGTTTAGAAAACCACTTTGCCCCTGATAGTTGGTTACATATATTGGGAATCAACGGAAGGGGGTACATATTCCGTACAGTAATTTGATTAAGCTCCCGGAAGTCGAGACAGGGACGTAACCCGCCATCTTTTTTCTTTACAAAAAAGAAACCTGCCGCCACAGGTGAGACTGAAGGACGTATGTGTCCTTTGTGCAGATTTTCAGTAATGTACTCCTTCATAGCCAAGCACTCAGGACCGGACAAATTAAACAGACGGGCTTTGGGTAATTTAGCCCCCGGGACCAGCTCAATAGCGCAGTCAAAGGGTCTATGTGGCGGTAACGTCTCGGCCTCGCTTTCGGAGAATACATTTTCGAAGTCCTTCAGGCATTCCGGAATACCTTCCAGCTCGACAGATGATACAGACACAGATTTAACAGGTTCAACCAGCAGTGCGGATTTATCACACAACTCAAAATCATTAAACCCCCATTGTACAGTCTCCCCCGTTTTCCAGTTAATAACTGGGTTATGGTGTTGTAACCAGGGCATGCCCAACACCAACCCTGCAGGTAGATTGTCCAGCACAAAACAACTTATGTTTTCCACATGAGTAGCGCCCACTCTGAGCGAAAACACATCAGACATAAAGCGAATTCCCTCCTTAGTGAGGGGAGATGAGTCAATGGCCATCACCTTGATCGGAACCTTGAGCCTAACTGTCCCTATCTTGCAGTGTGTGACCAATTGGGAGTCAATAAGATTAATAGATGATCCGCAGTCCACGAAGGCTGTAGAAGAAAAAGAACTACCATCCACAAACAGTTCCACAGGCAGTACTACTTTAGAAAACGAGGAAAATGGTACCTGAGGGTCTGAGCAGCCTCCCCGTTGACTACCCAGACCTAGTCGTTTCCCGCCGACCGGGTTTGAAGACGGGCAATTCGGGCACTCCCTTTTCCAATGTCCCGTTTTACCGCAGTAAAAGCATAACTGCATGTCCTTTCGGCGTTTCCTCTCCGTATCCTTCAGGGAGAGGGCGCCTACATCCATGTGCTCAGGGGCAGTCTCTTTTCCACTGGGGAATAATGGAGTATCCACCTGCATCACCCCTCTGGCCCGCAGCCTGCGGTCCATCCGGACGGCCTGGGTCATGGCGTCCTCGAGAGAGTTAGGTGGGGGATGTAACGCCAAGGCATCCTGCAGCCGCTCGGACAAGCCTCTGCGAAAGAGTCCTCGGAGTGCGGCGTCGCTCCAAGAGACCTCTGCCGCCCAGCGGCGGAACTCAGAACAAAACCACTCAGCTGAGTTTCCCCTGACAGACACTCATCAACATGTCCTCTGCCAATCGCACTCGGTCAGGTTCATCATAAATGTGCCCGAGGGCCTCAAAGAATGTGTTCACTGACATATGTTCAGGAGCAGAGGAAGACAGAGAGAAAGCCCATGCTTGCGGAGCCCCCCGAAGTAGGGAAATAATGACCCCCACCCTCTGGAACTCATCCCCGGAGGAGCGGGGCCTTAGAGAAAAAAAAAGCTTGCATCCTTCTCTGAAAGACCTGAACTCCTTTTTATCCCCTGAGAAAAGGTCTGGTAATTTGACCGGCGATTCGGGGGACGCTAATGACACATCCCTACCCCCAGAACCAGAAGCCCCTGCATCGACAGCCCCCTGCACAGTAACCACCAACTGTTGCTGGGTCTGGGCCATCGTGTGTTGTTCCACATTGAGCTTATGGAACATTTGGGTCAGGTGCTTGACCTGATCAGCCAAGGCTTGTATGGGATCCATGAGGATAACACACTTTTTTTTTTTTCTCTTCAGAAAAAAAAAAAAAAACTGAAATGGTCAGTTATAATGTCAGAGACACAGCACTACACTTGCTCATAGAGCCAGTGCGCGTGTCCTGAGTACAGAAGCAGTGCTAAGAGTTACCTGGGGAGCAGGGCAGCAGAGGTGACAATGCGTGCTACAAGCTAATAGTGTCAGGGTCCAGTCAGCGCTGGAAAGTAAAGAGGCACGGGACCTGCGGACACTGACAATGAACAAGCTTGCACGGGACCTATGGTCATGTGACTGCAAGGGGGCGTGGCTTAGCGTCCTGCTTTCAGATATGACAGTACAACTCAGAGTCAGGCAAAACGGAGGTCACAACAGTACGGGCAAAACCAAAACCAAAACCAATCAAAACCAAACAGACATAGAAGGTACCAGGCAGAATCCAAAGCGTTATCCAGGGAACAGACCGAGTCATACACAGAGAATCAAGTAACCAGAACACAGCACAAACACACTCAGGGGTCACCACACAATGCCAAGGGCAAGAGTATAACTGACAGGGATGGGAGCGTCCTGAAGCTATAAGAAGCCTCCCCAGAACCAGGGAGAGGCCACAATCATAGCCCCAGGTGTGCAGGTAAGCCTGCATCAGGATCACAACCTTTAACCCCAGAAATGCCAGTCATCAGCACTGGTTCCAAACATTAACCCCACATGTGCGAGTCAAACCCGCACTGAGATCATGACAATGCTGACCTGAGATCAAGCTGGGTGAAAGGAACTGCTGCTGAAGCTCCAGCAAAAAGACCCCCTGTGAGAGCAAGAAAGCTCAGCTGGACGTCATCTCTGATGAAGAGGACCCCAGAAAACGGCTTGTTTCCCTGCCGACCCTGTGCCAAAAGATGGGAGTCACTCCCGGCACTGTGAAGAGTATGGCCAGATTGAAACGCCTCACCCATGGGAATCATCATGCAGTCCCAGCTTTTCTCGATCAAGAGGAAGACTGTGAAAGGAGAATCAGACTGAATTGAATGGTGCATAACCTGAGGGCTGTGAGCGAAGCAACCGTTTTTGAAACCCCAGTTGTGCCAGATCTGCATGCTCTGCTGACAAACGTGCCAGCCACAGCAACGGTGCTCACGGCAATGGATCTCCCCAAAGCTCCCCTCAATGTTCCCCCTCACCTGGACGACCAGTTCCTGAAAACGCACAAGGGGGGTGCAGAACAAATGGACAGTGATGCCCAGGAGGGCCCGGAACAGCCTTTCACAGCTCGCCAGAGCATTGTCCTCCATCCCCGTCAACTGGATGGCGGAGCATGCAGAAGTCATCGACATCGCTACCTGCACAGCACTTTCCTTGTCTCCTCTACTCTGCCTGCAGAGCAGCAACATAAGTTCTGCAAAAACAGAGTCCAGTGGTGTCAAAAGCAAGTTCCTGAAGACACCGTATCGCTCACTAGACGAAACACTTGACAGATGACCGGAGGACCGCAGAGGAGAAGATGGCTCCCTCAACAACTCCGAAGATGCAGGCCTCCCTGGTGGTCTAGTCTCGTACTGCAGAACTTGGATCCCTGGTGCTCCAGGCTTAATACAGCCTTTGTCTCATACAGGAAACTGAAGACTTCATGGTCTCTGTGCCAGCTCTAGGCCTCACTGACTACGAGAAGCCATTCCGTCTTGGCTGAATGGAAAAGGAAGGACAAAGATGGCGAAAGTCATGCTACTGGCCAGTCCTAAAACAGACCCCACCGAGGAAAACCAGAGGCCTCTAGACTACCTCTCAGCCGGCCTGGATCCAGTTGCAAGGGGGGCCCTCCTGCATGAAAACAATATCTGCAGCACACGCACTCCTGACAAGGCTGCTCTCCACCACTCTTCAGTGCTCTCAGCCGTTACCTGTCTCTACTCCCACTCCCAAGGGGGATGCGGATACGGACCCTCAGATGAAAAATCTGCAAGATACCATAGATGGCTCCAGTTTTGCAGATGATGAAGGAAGATTCCACACGGGATGTGCAGTGACCAGCAATCAAGACATCCTATGGTCCAGAAGTTTGTCAGCCAAGAGCCCAAGAAGCGGAGCTGATAGAGCTGACGAAAGGCCTGCCCGATTGCAAAGAACAAAACTTCCAGGTATTCGCATGGCATAGCACACGACTTCGGACCCATCTGGGCTGCAAGAGACTTCATCACAGCAAGCGGATCAACCTTGAAGCATCATGGAGCCATCAGAGGCCTGCTGGACACTCTCCAACTACTAAAAGTGGTGGCAGCGTTGAAGGTCAAGGCACACGGAAAACTGAACACAGCAGAGACACGGGGCATCAACATGGCAGACGTGGCAGCCAAAGAAGCAGCCAGAGGAAGACAATATGGAAAATGGGAGAGGTCGTAGAGCTGGACGGCTACTACATGACGACTGAAGACGAGAAAACCTGACAAAATGACTTCCCGAAACCTGTACAAGAAGTAGCAGGATCAGACTCGGAAGGAGGAGAAGGAAAGCTGGATGCTAAAAGGCAAAAGCACTGGGCTTCAAGAAACCCGTCTACCTCAAACCGTCTACCTCAAAACGTCTACCTCAAGACAGACCCAGTCTACCTCAAAGTGTGTAGAATCATAGAATCGTAGAGTTGGAAGGGACCTCCTGGGCCATCTGGTCCAACCCCCTGCTCAAAGCAGGATTCGCTAAATCATCCCAGTCAGATGTCTGTCCAGCCTCTGTTTGAAGACTTCCATTGAAGGAGAACTCACCACTTCTCGTGGGAGCCTGTTCCACTCATTGATCACTCTAACTGTCAAAAAGTTTTTTCTAATATCTAATCTGTGTCTCCTCCCATTCAGTTTCATCCCATTGCTTCTAGTCTTTCCTTGTGCAAATGAGAATAAAGTTGATCCTTCTACAATGTGACAGCCCTTTAGATATTTGTAGACATATTTGTAGATATGTGTACCTTACGGTGGTTCAATGAGCACATGGCCCTGCACAGAATTGAAGACACAGATGAATGACCTGATTAAACAGGACTCTCGCCTTAACAGCCAAAATTCCCAGCAGCTGCCTGGCCACCGACAAATCCAACATCGGACAAGCGGGAAAAGTTCCCCCACATCATCCAGCCTGAAGACTTCCAAGTAAGGAACCAGTTGGCGAAGACTACTGCAAAGAAGCTACTCTCAAAAATAGTGTGCAGATATGGGGGTTCCAGAAGCAATAGCAAATGATCAGGGACCCACATTCACAGCAAACCTGACACAAGAGATCTGATTAGTAGTAGGGTCAGACTTAGACCTACACACTACCCACCATCCCACACCATAGACTAAGTGGGACACTTAAGAGCAGCATGCTAAAAATTTGCCCAAGAGACAGACAAACCTTGGCATTAGATGCTCCCATAGGCTCAGAAAAAGCTGTCACCAATATGAAACTTTATTTGAGTCAAAAGCCCAGTTTAGGGGTATTCGTTACTTAGCAGTTGACTATGCAAAATGATACTTTGTCTGCATGTGTAATTGAATTTATCAAGAATCTTGCTAATGTCCATTCTCGAGTTTTTCTCCTTCATTGCCAGGTCCAGATTCGGTGCCTGGTATGCACGCCCTGAAGTCAGGAGACTGCTGAGTGTTGGTAGAAAAAGTCTGTAAAGAAAAGCACTCGATCCCAGATTTGATGGCCCTTCTCCAAGTGCTGACGCCACCAACCTGGAAGGAAAACCTCCACCTAAATCCACGCACCGCATTGTGGGAAAAATCCTTCATACCAGAAGATACACCTGAGCTGGAATGATGCTGTGGATGACCTACCTGACTGAATAAATTACCTACCTGATAGAGAATACACCTGCACTGACTGCATAGACTGCTAACTAAGAGACTTTGATTACATTGCACCAAACCCCCGTTAGGGACAGATCTCCTGACCGCCCATTTGCGAAAGTCTGTATAGAGGAGGATGTATGCACTAGGCATATGTCAGTCCACTGGCAGCATAAAAGAGTTGCAGCACTTTGGGCCAGGAGCAGGATTTTAGGGCAAGTGATATCTAAGGGGGGATTGTTATGGAAAAATATATGTATATGTATTTCATCTAGATCTCACTTGCCTGCTATAGGCTATATACTGCTATATACTCATACTAAAATATATATTTCTATATACTCACCTAGATACATATTCACAGCTGTTCTGAACTTTGTAATCAGTTGCTAAAGATGACCTAACCCCATGAAGCCAGAACATTGTCTTGTGACATTTGTCCCAGACAATACAGAAGAGGAAGTTAGGCCAGATGGTCCAAGCCGATATTGGAGTCTTGCTGACATTGTAAGACAAGGGGCAGTATATCATCTGATGCTTAAGTCACCTTAGGTCGGACACCCATATATGTTCATGTATTTAAACTGACCAATTAGATAAGAAGTTCAGCCTTTATGTTAATGAGTAACCACTCCTTTGTACGAACTGATAAAAAACCATGAATGTGAATAAACTGGCAGAGTTCTGCTGGAATGAGTTGTTGCTAACCAAGTGTAGCTTCCTCTTTTCCTTTGAGCGCTCAATAAGACTCTGTCTAATTAGGACAGGCCGCAGCACACACAGAGATATATATCTATATCAATCCAAAATCTACAACAGCTTGTTTCCACAAAGTGTTTGTAATTGTGAGACAATGCCTTTAATAACTTTATGTCTCCTGTGCAGGTATTACTAGATCGAAGATATGGTGCTCTCAGTCTACAATAGGCTTTTGTTGTTCTTTTGTGTAATGTAATTTTTTTATGTAAAGACATGCAAGGTTTTATTTCTCACATACCGTATATACTTGTGTATAAGTTGAGTTTTTCAGCACATTTTTTTGTACTGAAAACACCCCGCTCAGCTTATACATGAGTCATTGTCCCAGAAAGCCGGTGCGGGAGCAGCAGGTCCCAGAGGCAGGAAGCGGCGGCTGTGGCTAAAGCCTGTGGCCTGTGCTGCTGCTAAAGAGATGAATATTAATTTCTCGTATAGCATGCACATTTACAGCTGGAGCCGTCGGCTTATAGCACACATCCTATTTACCTTCCTGCGCGCCCTTGCTGCATCTCGTTCTGGTGCCCGCAGCTCCTGCGACCAAGTCATCACGTGGCTCCGCTCATTAAGGTAATGAATATGCATGCCTCTCCACTCCCATAGGCGTGGAGTGAATATTCATTGCCTTAATGAGCTGGGCCACGTGATCGCTCAGCCGCAGGAGTTGCCGGAACAAGATGCTGCGAGGGTGTGCAGGAAGGTGAGTAGGATGTTTGTTTTTTTAATAGGAACCATGCATACAAGGATAAGGGATAAGGAACCTTGCATACAAGGCAGCAACAGGGGAGCCATGCATACAAGAACAGCGACGGGGAGCCATGCATACAAGGACAGTGACGGGGGAGCCATTCATACAAGGACAAGGATGGGAGAACCATGCATACAAGGACAGGAACGGGGAAGCCAGCATACAAGGACAGGGATGGGGGAGCCATCCATATAAGGACAGGGATGGAGGAGCCATGCCTACAAGGACAGGGACTAGTGAGCCTTGCAAATGTGGCACCCCCAGGAGTATGGTCGCAACAGTGGCATTGCCTTCCTCCAGGGAGGGTGATGTCAGGCTTGGAGGCAATGAAGGGTCTCTCTAACAGTTAATCATTTTCATGCAACACAGTTCCCACTCCAGTCCAGCAGAGGGAACTCTGAACCAGAATTGGGGGAGGAGTCCTCTCTGAGGGCCAGGAGGGGAAATAGTCAGTTAGTGTGAGGAGGGCCACATGTGTAGACGCGTGGAGAGAAGCTGGAGGTTGAGCTGAGGATAGAGAGCTCACTCCCAGTGAGAACGCATGATCTGGAGCCTGGTCTCCACGGTTGTATGGATACTGAAGGTCCTGCAACAGAAACCAGAGGAATAGGAAGCTGTAATTGCTCTATTCCCACCTAAGACTCGGAGGCACAACAGCGACGGGTGAGCCAAGAGAGATAGAGGGCTACAGCTGTCTGCCATATGAGGTAGTTCTAAGAGAAGATAAGAAGGAGGAACTTCAGTGTAACACGTACTGCATGTACCTCAAGCCAGCGCTAGGAAGGAGACTACAGAACCCATCTGATAGAGAGATCCCTGAGTTGCTTCCAGGCTAGCCTGCTCCTGTGCCATCAGTAACCAGGACCCTGGACTGCATTTGCCAAGTAAAGGTAAAGAAACTGCACTCTGTTGTGTCCTTGCCTCCTTCCTGCAACATCTTCAACACTGCTACATCTCTGTGCCAAACACTGCACCCTCTTCCTAAACATTCAGCTACACTGCCCTGGGACTACAGCCCTGCCTGCGGAGGGCTACACCATCATTGCTGCACCACACCATATGTCCCAGAGGATCTGTCTGCAGCGTCGGCTTAACATCTTCATTGCCGAACACCACAGGTGGCTTCACAAATCACTTATAAACTTTATTCCCAACTCAACCCCTTTTACATGGGTGCCCAGGGCCACGGACCGGGTTACCGCTGCTGTGACATTCCCATCTGAGAGACCGGCCCAGTACTGAGTACCCCACAGTCCTTTGAGGGCGACCCACATACAAGGACATGGACAGGTGAGCGATGCATACCAGGACAGGGATGGGGGAGACATGCATACCAGGACAGTGATGAGGGGACAATGCATGCCCGGCTTATATTCAAATCAATAAGTTTACCCAGTATTTTGTGGCAAAACTTGGTGCCCCAGCTTATACTCGGGTCGGCTAATACTCGAGTATATACGGTATTTCTTTTCATGACATATTTTAAAAGTAGTTTCCCAAAAGCCATCCTTGCAAGGAGAGAATAGGATGTCTCATGAAGTACATATTAGTCTCTTTAAGAAGTCCACATGCAGCCCTCACACAAGGTCTAAAAATTAGAGATGAGCGACTTTGCCTTTTTTCGGGTCGAGTCGGGTTTCATGAAACCCGACTTCCGCAAAAGTCCGGTCGAACAAAATCTGCCGTTTATCGTGAAAAGTTGAAGGCCGACTGAAACACGAAACCCAATGCAAGTCAATGGGGAAGAAAAGTCGGCAGTGAGTGGAGGACAGGAAACACACCTACAGTACACTGCCCGTTTTAATGCCAAAAACATCAATTCTTATTACTTAAGCTTGTCAACCTTAATTTACTTTATAATAATAGTTAGGCATTGAAAACTGGGGGTTATTTGGCTAAAGTTGTGGGGGGGGCTGGCTCCAGATTTTCATGGGCCCAGGGCCAAAGAGTGTCAATGGGCTCCTTTAACACATGCCACAATTCATGATCCTCTGATACGGCAGAGAAATAGCTATATAGTAGTACAATGAAAAATACTTCACTTCTTACATGACATGACTGATATCCATTTTAAATCCTCCAATAGCTCCAAAAACAGACAGTATATTACTCCATACAGTATTATGGCCACCGCATAGTGCGCTATACGGAGTAATGAGGCCCATATATTTCTCCATTCAGAATCATTGGTCCCATATAATGTTTGATACAGTATATGATGAGCTCCACATAATGCTGCAGTATATATTGGTCCCCATGCATGAAGCTCCACTGTCTTATGGGCCCAAATAATGCTCCATATATAATGGGCCCCATTTCTAATGCTCCAGTGAATAATGGGCCCTGTAAATGCTGCTCCAATGTCTGATGTCCACCGTTGGAATGCTCCAGTGTATGGTGGGCCCCATATATCATTCTTCAGAGTATAGTGCTCCCCAAAAATTGCTCCCAACCTTTAAAACAATTAAATAAGTCTCCTCACTAGGGAATCCCTGTACTATTCTGGACTCCTCATCGTCCCCATCTTCCATCTCTCTGCACTTGGACTGTTTAGGCAGAGGGCGTACAGACGTGATGTCATCGCTCTCTCTGACCAGAATGTCACTGTCAGGAAACGCGGAAGAAGTCACGGTGGTGGAGCAGGGAGAGGTAAGTATTTCAACTTTGCAAGTGCTGTGATCCTGAGCACGCAGAGGGGGGCACTCGTTGGCGACGGCACTGGCGCAGGGCCCCTCATAGTACGGCGGTGTGTCTGACGGCGGGTGGGCCCTTCCACCGGCCTCCCCCCTTCCACCGGCAGAGACACTTTTGCGTACTATGAGGGGCCCTGTGCCAGTGCCGTCGCCCATGAGTATGCCCCCCCACCTGCTCAAGGAACCTGCACTTTCATCTGCACCTTCCTCTTTGTCACTGTGTAAGGTGGTATAGTATGAGGGAAGGGGAACCTGAGTTTCATCAGGGTCAGATTCTGGCTGTGTAGAGTGCGAGGGGAATGTAGTGGTCTGGGTCAATGTACCAGCAGAGTCATCTAGCAGTGGCTGGGCATCAGTGCACTTGTGGCGCCCCCAGAAGTACGGTCGCCACAGTGGCATTACCTTCCTCCTAGGGAGTGGGATGTCATGCTTTTGAGCAACGAAGGATCTCTCTAGCAGTTAAACCAACACACAACACAGTTCCCACTCCAGGCCAGCAGGGAGAGCTCTGAACCTGACTGCTGAGGAGCTGCTCTCTGTGGTCGGGAGGAGGTAAGTTAGGGCAGTCTGTGAAGGGAAGGGGAAGTGTGTGGACATGAGAAGGGGAGCTGGAGGATTAGCAGAGTTAGGGCTCAATCCTAGCTGGAGCGCATGGTCTGGATTCTGGTCTCCGAGTTTGTAGGGACACTGACGGTCCTGCAGCAGAAACCGGAGGAAGTAGCAGCTGTAAATGCTCTGTTCCCAACTAAGGCTGGGAGGCTCCAGCAGCGACTTGTGTGAGCCAAAAGGAAAAGGCTACAGCTGCCTGCCATACGAGAAAGTTTCAAAAGAGAGTCAACAGGGGGAACTTCAGTGAACTCAGTACTGCGAGTACCTCAGATAAGCGCTAGAACAGAGGCCACACTACCTATCTGCAGAGAGAGAATTCCTAATTTGCTTCCAGGCTGACCAACTCTTTCTCCATCTGTACTCTGGGTCCTGGACGGCACTTACCAAGTACAGGTAAAGGAACTGCACGACTGTGTCTGTCATCTTTCTCCTGCACCTGGCGCACGGCTCTGCTACATCCTGCACTGCACACCATCTACCAACTCTTTCATCTGCCCTGCGACTACGGCCCTACCTGTGCAGGGCATCTACATCTTAGCTGCACCACAACATCTGTCCCAGAGAAGCGACACTGCAGCGCTGGTCAATCTGATAAGAAATCACAGGTGGCGTCACTTATCATTCACCTATAAACGTTATTCACCTCTTTGCATGGACGCCCAGGCCCACGGACCAGGTCACCACCACCATGACACATCCCTCTGAGACACCGGCCCGATACCGATTAACCCCACTGCCCTGGCTGGCCACCCACACTTCATGTCAGATTCATCTTGGACTGGGGAATTCATGATTTGACTTGATAACCCAGGCATGGTATGTGAAAAAGAGCTACATGGACTAATGTGAAGTGTGACCTACTGCATCATTCACTTTTGGTGGGGGTGAAGGACACAAGGAAAGGGGTTCTTCCTGACCAGGAGCCAGCCCTTGATGACTCAGTGCTTGCATTTTTTGAAACTTCAGAAGAGGATGGCATATTTGCTGGAGTCTGTTTCAGCAATGTAAGCCAAAACCAGTTCCTGATGCTCCGGCTTTAAAAGCGGTTAACCTACTCCCAGAAAAGGTAGCCTTCCAGGCGTTCTGGAGCCAGACCATGACGCAGGCTCAACACCTCCTGCCTTAGCTGCTATTGTGCTTTTGCCACTACCAGCAGATGCACCACCACCATCAGTACCAGCTTGCCCCCCCACGCCCACATCCGCGGCCTCTTCCACCATACTTCCAAATTTTGGAGAAAATGTACCCAAAATAACATCAGATATATGGTACTGTATCAGAAGCGTACAGCTCTATACAGTCAAAGGATAATTGTCAATCTCCCTATATATTTCATGAGTCACACAGAGACACTCACAGGCTCAGAATATAAAAAGTAGAAAAAGGGTACAGTATCATCAGATACCAGGTATATATAGTATAGTTTATGCATTATAAATCTCTGGATATATTTCAGGAGGCAGACACAGATGCTCTCAGGCTCAGTATGGATTACAACACAATATAAAAAGCTGTAAAACTGTAATGGATCTGAAGCGTACAGCTGTACACAGTGTAGGGGTCATTGTTGTCAATCTCAGTATTTATTTCCACAGTCAGAAAATAACTCTCACTTGGTCAGTTTGGATTAGACCAGAATATCAGAATATATAAAGCAGTAAATGGGTAATGTATCACAAGCGTGGAGCTTTATACAATGTTGGGGTAATTTTTAAATCTACATATAAATTGCAGGAGTAACCAACAGACTCTCACACGCTCAGGATGGATCACACCACAATATAAAAAGAAGATCTACAAGAAATAATCACACATGTGGGCCAATGTTCTAGGTGTCAATGATACACTTAGAGTGGTGGGTGAAGGAGGACTTCTGTTATGATTGAGTCACCGTAGGAGGAAAAAACAGAAATGCTAGCTAAGTCCTGAAAACCAGAGAAGTTGGCAACTATCAGATTGCAGACCCCTGAACCTATCAACACAACTAGCAGTAGCCGTGGGGGGTTCCTACGATGACCTAGACCCCTCGATCACAGCCGGAGAGATACATAGGCCTAAAGAAGGAAAGGGGAAATCTAACTGCCCCAGAGCAGACCCCAAAGCAATAGGCAGCCCCCCACATATAATGACGGTGAAGCAAGATGAAAACACTTACACAGACAGAAAGACAGGCTGAGCAAAGACGGGGCCCAAAAACTACCTAGATAGGAACGGATAGGAAGGCTGCTGTCTGCAATCTGCCAAAACCCTATCAGAGACAAAAGCCAACAAGCTGATATAAAAAAGGCCCTGAAGCAACTAAGCTTCAAAAACTGAATCAGCACTCAGGTACCTTCAGAAGACAGAGCTCACGGAACACTGCACACTACAGCAGGGAGTGGCAGAATCCAAAAAGAAAGAAAAACAAAAACAAATCTTAGATGCAAAAAGGCAAAACAGAAAACTTAGCTTTAGGAGAGCAGGAATCAGACTGGTGTCCAAGAGTCCACAGAGAAGTCACCCGCAGGGCAGAAAGGGCGTAGGCTGCCTTAAATCCAGTCAGTGACTCCACTCAGCCAATCGTCTTCATTAGTCCCAGGTGTCTGATAATCAGGCTCACTACCTTCCTTCACTAGAATAAGGAGTTCACCAGGCCTCAGTGACAGAGGGGAAAATGAACTCACAACAGACTTCCTGGCAGAAAGGGTACAGTGTCACCAGATACCATGTATATATAGCATAGTTTAAACATTAAAAATGTACGTCTATATATCAGGAGTAGTGTTGAGCCACCCCGCTAGTGTTCGAGTTCGGTTCGGTTCGTCGAACAGGAGGCAAGTTTGTTGAATGTTCGTTGAATGTTCGACGAACACCGTCGAACCCCATTGAAAACAATGGCAGGCAAACACATAGAAAACAATTACAAAACACCTTAAAAGGTGTCCCAAAGCAGACAAAATGCTCAGAAGACAAAAATAACATGTGGAAATGGGCAACTACATATAGAAAAGAGGTGGAGGAGTAAAAGGAGGAGGAGGAGACACAGATATAGGCATGTCATGCCCTTATAAAGTCAAGAAAGGCTGGACTAAAAATCTAAAATAAAAAAAATCGAAAATTCTAAAATCGAAGATATTCATATACCGTCGGACTTCCCACCATAAATTATGCCAACCGTCGATCAGGCGGCGTTATTCCCACGACCCTCCGAACAGCGTCCATGAAGGCAAAGTGTCTGGTTTCCGGGGGCAGTATGGTTGCAAAGCTGAACCTTATAGGAATGTCCAGAAGGGCATCACCAGGAGTGGAGCCTGTGGCTTGATTGGACTCAACACGGGCAACCACAACCATGCCAGCCACGGAAAAGATGGACAGATTGCAAGCTTTGTCGATTCTGTGGTTGGTGGTGCATTGCCGTTTTTAGTTGTGCTAGCGATTTAACAGCTTAATTCCGTTAACAAACGAGACTCCAGCATGCCCCCATGGTCCGCGTCCAGCTTACTAGAGGGACACGCGAGGCTCTGGCATGCGAGATCGAGCAATAACAGGTCTGTCATGCCCTTACATGTCCGGGGCTGCATGTGCGCTACACTGAAAGGACCAGCGTGTGTCGCTTACAGGTGCGGATAACCCGCTGAACCCCGCTAGTGATGGGGATCTGGCATTCCAATTCTTCCCCGCGAATGAGGAAGTGCAGGTCAACTGGAATTCCGGAATTAGGCCTAACCGGCATTCCAGAAAGAATGTGCAAAAATTAAGTGTCCAAACCACAGGTGCTGTAGCTTGCTTAACAGCTGGGCTCCTCTGCTGAGTAGCATGCAGTTCTTACATAAACAGGCGGCATAGCTTGGTTCACGGGTGGGCAACTCTGCTGAGTAGCAGACAGTGCTTACATAAACAGGCGGCATAGCTAGGTTCACGGGTGGGCTCCTCTGCTGAGCAGTAGACACAGGTACTAGCCCCAAAGTATTCACTGGGCTAAATGCAGTCAAAAACTGGTTCTTTCATAAACAGGCGGCATAGCTAGGTTCACGGGTGGGCTCCTCTGCTGAGTAGCAGACAGTGCTACAAGGCCCAAAAGGATTTTCTGGACAAGATGCGGTAAAAAATTATTAGAAACACACACGGTGTAGCTCCTAGACAGGTGTACTACACCGCTGGCTACCAGACACCACTATTATGCCATGAAACTGTCTATTAACATTGAAAACCATTATTAATGTGAAAATAAAGTTACGCTTTAGGTGAACGAACCGTTCTCGAACGGAACCTCGAACAGCCGAATTTTAAGCAAAGTGTTCGAGTTCGACGAACGGCTCGAACACCGCCCAAAACAGCTCGAATTTGAACTTGGCGAACAGGTCGACTCAAACACCGCTCATCTCTAAAGGCAGACTCAGACGGTCTCAGGCCCTATATGGATTCGACAAGATTGTAGAATATCACCGGATAATAGGTATATATGTAGCATAGTTTACACATTAAAAATCTATGTCTATATATCAGGAGGCAGACTCAGACGGTCTCAGGCCCAGTATGGATTCCACAAGATTGTAGAAAGCTGAGAAAGGGTACAGTATCACCGGATAACAGGTATATAACAGGTATATATGTAGCATAGTTTACATATTAAAAATCTATGTCTATATATCAGGAGGCAGACTCAGACGGTCTCAGGCCCAGTATGGATTCCACAAGATTAAAGAAAGTTGAGAAAGGGTACAGTATCACCGGATAACATAGCATAGTTTACACATTAAAAATCTATGTCTATATATCAGGAGGCTGACTCAGACGGTCTCAGGCTCAGTATGGATTCGACAAGATTGTAGAAAGTTGAGAAAGGGTACAGTATCACTGGATACCAGGTACATATAGCATTGTTTAAACATTAAAATGCTCCGTGTATATTTCCGGAGTCCGACAAAGAAACTCACAGCCTCAGTATGGATTAGACAAGAATCTAAAAAGTAGAAAAAGGGTAATGTATTCGAAGCGTACACCAGTATATACTGTTGGGATATTTTTCAATCTTCATATATATTTCAGTCTCAGTAAGACAGTCCAGACTCTCCGCAAGAGGAAACAAGATGGACACAAGTACAGACGGAAAGTCGAGTGATTGCAGAAATTTTGGAATTACTAATCATGGGAAACACTCCCGGGAGAATTCTCAGAGGCGATGCTGACCCTCAATTACTTTGTCTGTGGAGACAGCGAAAACAGTTCTTGTGAAGAAAGGTTTGCTGTATCGCAGTACCATGGATCCCATCACCGTTACTCATCTCCATCAAATTGTGATCACAGGGAGAGATGTATACATTGTCCTTACTGCCTATCATGATCTGTCAGGTAACTTTAGAGTGCAAAAGACAGAAGCCACAGGCCATAGGCGATTCTATTGGATTGGCATGAGAGGACACATTTAAAAATGTGGGCAGGAATGTCACACGTCTGTGAGTAGGAAAACCGTGAAAGCTGATGATAAACCACCACTGCATCTCATTGTGAGTTGACGTCCATAACAAATGGAAGCCATTGATCATCTGAAGATAGAGCCCAGCAGGACAGGGCATAGCTACGTCTTAACCATCATCTATCAGTTCACAAAATTTGTATTGGCAGTCCCAGTGAATGATTTAACAGCCCAGACTACACAGCGGTGGAGCAGGGAGAGGTAAGTATTGCAAGTGCTGGGCCCCTGAGCAAGCAGGGGGGCCCACAACTGGGCGGCGGTACTGGCACAGGACCCCTCATAGTACGCCGGTGTGTCTGACGGCGGGTGTGCACCCCCACTGTCAGAGACACTTGATTGTACTATGAGGGACCCTGTGCCAGTGCCGTCGCCCAGGAGTGGGCCCACACACCTGTCCAGGGCAACGGCACTTGCACGGGTGCATGCGCCAGGTGGTGACCCCAGCCCTGAGGGGGAGGCAGCCCAGTTAGGGAGGTTGACAAAATGGCATATGTTGATGTTGGACTTTCAGCAGCTGCAAATGGAGGAATTGGAGAAGTCCGAGGAAGAGGAGGACAAAAGCGAGCCATTTTTCTGGCAACCTACGTGTCAGAAGGGGAAGGTGGGACAAAATCCTTTGAAACCCATGCATGGTTCATTTTAATGAAGGTTAGATCATCAACATTTTGGGTCAACAGACGGGTCCTTTTTTCCGTCAGGAATGATCCAGCAGCACTGAAGACTCTTTCGGATAGCACACTAGCATCAGCGCAAGCGAGCTCCTGTAAGGCATGTTGTGCCAATTCAGGCCAGGTGTCCCATTTACAGGCCCAATAGTCAAAGGGGAATGACCTGTGAGGGAGAGCATCGATATGGGAGAAGTAGTTTGTAACCATCGTTGACAACTGCTGTCTCCTGTCACTTTCAATCGATGCAGTGTTACCAGTCGTGTGAGCGGTACTTGAAAAATCAGTCCACAACATGGTCATGAAACCCCTGTGTCCAACGCCACATCGGCTGTGTGCACCAAGATCACCTCTTCCATGTTGCCCCCTACGGCTCGTGGGAGAAACATCACCGCCACTGTGTGCTGGGAATGCCTCAAACAAACGTTGCTTCTTTGATAGCCAATATTAGCTTTAGGTTCTCCTGTGGCATGATGTTTTGGAATTTGCCTTTATAGCATGGATCCAGGATGCTGGCCAACCAGTAGTCATCATCGTTCATCATTTTGGCAATGCGGGGGTCCCTTTTTAGGATCTGTAAGGCATAATCACACATGTGGGCCAATGTTCCAGGTGTCAATGATGCACTGCGAGTGCTGGGTGGAGGAGCACTTTCTGGCAAATCCACATCCCTCCAGTCACGCACAAACCCTGTACCTAACCTTGCCACGCCAACATTTTCTCTTGCCCCCTGAGAAGCATCCACGTCCCCTAAATAATCATCTCCATCATCCTCCTCCTCCTCCTCTTCCTCTTCTTCCTCCACCTTGTCCAAGAGAGTTCCCTGAGCAGACAATGGCTGACTGTCATGAAGGCTTCTCTCTTCGACGGCTGCAGACACCTGCTCCTTAATGTGGGTCAAAGTTTGCATGAGCAGACGCATAAGTGGGATGCTCATGCTTATGATGGCGTCATCTGCGCTTACCAGCCGTGTGCATTCCTCAAAACACTGAAGGACTTTACAGAGGTCTTTCAGCTTCGACCACTGCATACCAGACAACTCCGTGTCTGCCCTCAAACTGCCTGCCCGTCTATCCTCCCACAAATGCATTACAGCCTGCCTCTGTTCAGACAGCCTCTGAACCATGTGCAGGGTGGAGTTCCATCTTGTTGCAACGTCGATAATTAGGCGGTGGTTGGGAAGGTGGAGCAATCGCTGCAGCTTCTGCATACGACTGGAGTGTACGGGCGACCGGCGGATGTGCGAGCAGTCTTCGCACCTTATGGATCAGGGCTGTTAACTCTGGATAATTATTGAGGAAGCACTGCACCACCAGGTTAAAGGTGTGAGCAAGGCAAGGTATGTGTCTGAGTTTTGAAAGGGATATGGCTGCCACAAAATTCTGGCCGTTATCACTAACTACCTTGCCTGGCTCAAGATGTAGACTGCCCAGCTATGACTCAGTTTGTCGCTGCAAGTAGTCGCAAGTACCTCCGCGGTGTGTCTGTTGTCGCCCAAACACATCATCTTCAACACAGCCTGCTGACACTTACCACTAGCTGTTCGATAGTGGGACACCTCGCGTACAACACTGGCAGCTGCGGATGGAGTGCTTGTGCGACTGCACTCTGTGGACGAGCTTTCGCTTCTGGAGGTGGAGGAGTGTCAAACGCCTACAGCCAACTGTTTCCTATACCGTGGGCTAGGCAGCACTGTCCCACCGCCGCTGTCCCCTGTGGACCCTGCATCCACCACATTAACCCAGTGCGCAGTGATGGACATGTAACGGCCCTGGCCATGCCTACTGGACCATGCATCTGTTGTGAGGTGCACCTTTCCACTCACTGATTGCTTGAGTGCATGGACAATGTGGTCTTTCACATGCAGGTGGAGGGCTGGGATGGCTTTTCGAGAAAAGAAGTGCCGACTGGGTAGGTCATAGCGTGGTACTGCGTAGGCCATGAGCTCGCGGAAAGCTTCGCTTTCAACCAACCAGTAGGACATCATCTCTAACGAGATTAGTTTGGCAATGTGGGCGTTCAAACACTGTGTACGCGGATGAGAGGATGAGTACTTTCTTGTCCTACTGAGAGTCTCTGGTAGGCTGAGCTGGACTTGAGAGCTGCATATGGTGGAAATAGCGGTGGACATGGTGGACTGAGAGAGGGTTGGTGATGGTGATGGTGTTGGTGTTCTCGCTGATGACCTACATTCAGTCTTTCGTAGCAATAACATTGTGATTCCATGACTGCTTTGCCCTTGCGATGACACCTCTACATTTGTTGCTGGTGGTGTGTTAACCGGTGGGCATACAGTGGGGGAAGCGATGTAGCGTTGCTGACTACCTTCATTCGGAGCAGGTGCACATGTGGTACGTGAGGTTTGGTAGTCCGTCCACTCTTGCAAGTGCATGGTGGTTAAATGTCTAAGCATGCAACTGGTATTCAAATTTCTCAGATCTTTCCCTCGGCTAAAGGTCTTTGCGCACTTCTTACAGATAACCTTTGCCTGATCATTAGGATTTTGTTCAAAAAAGTGCCACACTGCACTCTTCCTACTATGGAAGACATTTTGAGGCCTTGCACGCTGTGCTAATTTGACCATCTGGCCAAGCTGTCCTGCAACCCTTTGGGTTTTTGTAAACCGTTTTTGGACTGCTACGGGCCTGCCAGATAACAGCTGTTGCGATGTCGATGCCTGCTGCGGATCCTCCTCCTCCTTTTCTGAGCTATTGGCAGTGGCACCCTCTTCCCCCAATGGATGCCAATCTGGGTCAACAACTAGGTCATCCATCACCTCCTCTTCAATTTCTTGTGCACCTTCCTCTGTGTCACCATGTAAGGTGGTATAGTATGCGAGAAGGGGCACCTTAGTTTCATCATGGTCAGATTCTGGCTCAGTACACTGCAAGGACAATGTAGTGCTCTGAGTGAATGTACCAGCAGAAAAATCTAGCAGTGGCTGTGCATCAGTGCACTCCATGTCCGATTCATCTTGGACTGGGGAATTCATGATTTGACTTGATAACCCAGGCATGGTATGTGAAAAGAGCTCCATGGAGTAATCTGTAGTGTGGCCTGCCGCATCCTTCACTTTTGGTAGGAGTGAAGGACACACGGAAAGGTGTGGTTCATGACCATAAGCCTCCAATGACGACTCAGTGCTTTTATTTTTGGAAACTTCAGAAGAGGAGGCGATAGAGCTGGAGGCTGTGTCAGCAATGTTAGCCAAAACTTGTTCCTGAAGCTCTGGCTTTAAAAGGGGTTTACCTACTCCCAGAAAAGGGAGCCTTTGAGGCCTTGTGGAGCCAGATGATGACGCAGGCTCAACACCACCTGCCTTAGGTGCTATTGTGCTTTTGCCACTACCAGCAGATGCACCCCCACCCCCACCACCATTAGTACCAGCTGGCAACCCCCGCACACTTCCACAGCCTCTTCCACCATACTTCCTCATTTTTGGAAAAATGTACCCAAAATACCACCAGCTATATGGTACTGTAAAACAAGGTACAAGGTGTATATAGTATTGGGGAGAATTGCAAGCTCCCTAGAGATTTTAGGAGGCTGAACTATTATCTCAGGCCCACTATAGATTACACCTCAATTTCACAGGGTGAAATAGGCAGGTGTATGACCAGGCACAAGGTGTATATAGTATTGGGGAGAATTGGAAGCTCTCTAGAGATTTTAGGAGGTTGACAATGATGCTCTCAATCCAAGTATGGCAGCAGGCAGCCTAATAAGCAGGACTGCTGCACACAAAAGTGTGGAAAAATGAACGCTTGGTAACTGTGCAGAAAAGAGGAAGAAAACTATTTTTGCTTTTAAAAAAGCAGTTTGCACAGCAGTGTGCAAACAGCAATGCAGCTATCAGGGATCCTTATAAGGCAGCCTAATAACCAACAGAGCGGATGTACAAAAATATAGCCTCCCCTGTCACTGCACACAAACTGTTGTGTTGTACAGTGGAAATTGCTACCAGCAGAAGCAGTTTTTTTGTTCTTCTTCCCTGCCTAACGCTCTCCCTTATTCAGAATCAGCAGCTGCAACCTCTCCCTAATGCTAAGATCGGCAGAAGTAAGATGGTGGTCGGTGTGCACGCCCTTTTATTGCCCCTGTGACGCCACACAAAGCAAGCCAATCACTTGCATGCCCTTCTCAAAGATGGTGGTGACTGATGCACATGTCATTACGTTGCCCACAGTGTGCGTCCTCTATCATTGGCTGAAAAAGGGCGCTGGAAGCATCATTTGAAACGCGACTTTGTCGCTCTGGTCGCCGACCTCGTGGCCGACCTCACGCTATGGTCGGGTTTCGTTTCATGAAACCCGACTTCAGCGAAAGTCGGCGACTTATGAATTTGACCGACCCGTTTCGCTCAACTCTACTAAAAATGCATCTTTTTCATCTGCATGAGTCCTAGTAATAATGAAAGACGACATTAAACATTAAGAAGATGCATCTCTACTTAGATTGTTGAAGTGAATAACACAGCAAAATATTACATTGACAAATGTGGGTGCTGCTAACACGATAACTGGTTGGCCCTTTGAGGAGGAGTCTGTATAGGGTCTATTGGTTATGTTTCTTAGATCATATCTATGAGTCAGATTTCAGTATGGGCAGTTCAGTATTTGAATTGAACAGTATCACAATTATTATTGTTTTAATTATTATTTTCAGAAGAATTGTGTAATAAATGATGAAAAGAAAAGGTGTGAATATGTAGGGAAGGTGACCTGATGGACGGACGGACGGATGTGTCAGAATAGAGAAAGATAGGTTTGCACAGTTTAGATAGGTGACAGTTACTACAATGGGTAAACAGCTAGGAAAGTGTAGTGGACGTGCAGTACCTTGGGTTGACAATTAGATGGCAGGGAGGAGTGTAAGCAAAGGACTTGACATCAGCTTAGGGCTTTAGAAACCGTTGGTCATGGGGGGGCGGAGTTACAGTGACAGGGGATCGGGAATGCTATAAATACTGAGGGAGGGTTCCAGAAAGTTCCAGTCCACAGGGGGAACTCCACTGACAGGAGGACTACGACAGTCTGTGCGCTGTGAGGAGAATCCAAACCAGGGGGACTGAGGAGAGAGAACGTCAGGGGGGTGGTCCTGACAGGAATACCGCAACAGAGATGAGTAAAAGAGAGTAGGCATACCGTGTTAAGGACGACGTTTGACCAGTGAAAGGACTGTCGGTGATTAGGCCTATGGCAGCAACAGTGTCGGAAGCTGTCAGTACGTCAGCAAGGAAAAAGGGACAGGACGTATATATACGTCCCAGGTGAAAAACAGGGTGTGTGAAGCGGCCCTGGACACGGAGGGCCACGAGTGAAGTACTGTGTTGTAATGTGAGGGCCGTCAGTCGGACGGCGAGAGCACGAATAAACTTGGACCTGTTGTATGGCCTCTATTTGTCTCTGTTCATCTCTGCGCGGTATGATGAGGGACCACCCCCCCAGCTCGGCCACCAACGCTACAAATACCCCAAATATTGTAATAATAATACCTTCTTCAGTAACTGATAGTTCATTACTTTTTATTGCTTTACCCATTGACTGTTGATATCGATTTACCCCAAAGGGAATGTTAAGGTATGTTCAATATGACAGGTTGGATCCATCTGCAAAGGGCATGTTACAAAAACGAAAGAGCTGAGTAGTCTGTTCAGAATACTGAGCAAATCTTATTTTACTAATGTAAATCCCTACTCCCTGTCCCAATGAGATAACTGTCAAACCACAGGACATATATTCTCATCAGCTGTACATCGATCAGCCATTTAAACCCACTTCCTACTTTTATGTGGGTCTTCTTTCCCACTCAAATAGCACTTACCAAGTAGAGGCATGGACTCCATTAGGTGTCCTGTGGTATTTGCCACCAAAACGTTAGAACACACCCTTTAAAGAGTTACTCCCATTGTATAAAATAAGTATATGCGAGTACACTGTGTTAAGGCAAGCAAGTTTACAATTAACTTGCTTTTTCTATCTTGCTCCATCTGAACTCCTGATGGCTGACCTCTAAAGGTTTATTTTTCAATGTTTGCTGTCAAGTGACTGGCCACCACTCCAAAACATGCACAGAGGCTACTATTCATTTTACTTTGGGGCCATACAGAATCTCAGGAACACTAGTGACTGATGCAGGCCACCTCTCTACTGCTCATTCATTTCTACAAAATGGCTACTCGGACTGGGTTACTGTGCATGCTCTGAAGCAATTCTTCACACATTACCATGTCTGCTCACTTCTTCTCAAGTGTTATGATCTTGCCTTCAATTTTACAGTTTTTCACTTTTGCATCACCCCACAATTCCTGTTATTTTAAAGATGTTCTAACCCTGACAATTATCCCAATTTGCCTCTTTCCAATTCAGATCATTACTCTTGATTATTTTTCCTGCTTCTAACAAATAAACTTAAAACATTGACGCTCCAATGAAATAATCAATATTATTCCCTTCATGTTTCTGTTATGGCTGAATGACTTAAATTAATCTGCTGAGAGATTCCTACTTTTAAACATGTTGTCTCTAGGTAGAAATTCATGTATAAAGGGAACCTGTCATCTGATTCATGCTGACAAAACCAAAATCAGCATGAATCAGACACTGACAAGAATCAGACACTTGTTATTGCATCGGTGTACTGTATATGTAACTTGGAAATTCTGAGGTATTTCAGAAAAAAAATATTTGAAAAGTCAGTTGGAGACTATGTGTCAAAACTCAGTAGTCCAAGGCAGGTCTCCAGCTACTTCTTCCTGTCCTAATCATTTTGACTGACAGGTATTTCCCTATGCACAATCATAAGGAGAAACAGATCTGTCTGGGAGACCAAGGTGGGGAATAACCACTGTAGACTTGCCTCAAAATTTTCAGGTCACTCTCTAAAGTTTCAGGTCACATATTCAAAATGTCTCAGAGTAAAACACAACTGAAATAAAATTGCCAGGCTCCGATTCATTCTGTCTGTTGTTAAGGCAGAATGAAATAGATGACAAATTTCCTTTAATATGAGAAGAACTTTAAGCTATGTTCCCACGATAAGATTTTGGTGAGTTTTTGATGTTGCAGATTGTCGGCACCATTTCTGCACCCATTAAGTAAAATAGGTTATTTGCATTTTTTCGAAAATACGTAGCATAAAAAAACTCAACAAAAACTCATAATGGGCACCGTAGCCTTAAATTCAAAAATATCTTTGAAGGCCACTTGCAGATATTGAGTATTTAGTGAGTTTTTCACCTTGGTGTTTGCAAGCCAAAACCCAGAGTTGGTGAAAAATGTAAAAGTGGTGCATGAATTCAATTTGGTGCCCCCCAAGCACATATGAAATTCTCTTAATGTTCAGTGAAAAAATGAGAGAAGCAGGAAGAAAAGCAAGTTGTCATGTGACGCTAAGTATCAAATTTGCATATGACTGAAGTGTCCATGTGATCACTGCCGGAACCTGAAAGCAGAGCTGAATACTGACAGTGGGTATATTACACGCTGTTGGGATTGGCAACCACACTTAGCTGAAGCTATGTCTGCAAGAGATCTGGGAGTATCAGCGCAACTAAGTAGCCAAGCAATCACCTGGGACAATGAATACCTGGAGACAGCCAGCATCTTCCAGTCTCAGATTGGAAGGCAGAGCAGTCAATCAAATCACCAAGAGCTCAGCATGCCCCTGCAGCAGACTGGACAATGAGCAGTCAATGAAAGTACTGACAGCTTAAACATGCCCCTATACAAGATTGGAGGGTTGAAGCATCAGTAACTGCATCCCAAGCACAGGGGTGGAATCGTGACAGTACTCCCTCTTCCAAAATGGATTTGGATCTCCAGGTTTCCCAGTAAATTTTAGATGTAAGGCCCTGACTAACCCCTGGGCCTTCACATCTCAAGCTGGAACCCAGGATCTCTCCTCCGGTCCATATTCCCTCCAGTGGATGAGGTATTGGGGGAAATTTCCGACCCTGTGAAAATCTACAACTCTCAAAACCTCATATTCCAAGCCACCATCAACAGAAACTGGAGAAGGCAGGGATGAGGGAGACCCTACTGAAGGGACAAACTCCTTTAATGGGGATTTATGGAACACTGGAACACATTAGGGATGTGAAGGGATGGAGGAAGCTTTAATCTGAATGCCAGGATGGACCAATTAACTTTGAACCCAACTGAAGGCACTTTAAGTTTAATATTGCCAGATGACAACCAAACCTTAACTACAATCTTAAATGCAGGAACCACCGAATGTCTTCCATTTACCTTCTAGTTTTTGCTAATCTGAGGGTTCCCAATATTCTTTTGAACCTCTGTCAAGACATTTTCATTCATAAAAATGGAGTGCAAACCTTAATTGCAGAAAAACTGTGAGGTTCTAGTAGACTGATTTACTAGACTGATGTTAAATGCAAACTCAGCGAGAGGTTTAAAATTTGTTCTAAAGATTGATTTGTCCTCTCAGTCTGACTGTTGGAATCAGGGTGGTAAGCAGCTAAAAATGACAAATCAATCCTAAGATTACTGCAAAAAACTCCCCAGAATTTAGAGACAAATTGCACTCCCCCATCAGTCACATTATTAAGAGGGATCACATGTGTGAAGAACTGAGGTTGTGGGTTGGAATAATAGCCTAGGCAGGTAAACGATGCAACTAGTTTTTATTCCTTACATCCATGGTCTTACAGAAATTCTGGGTAGATGACCACAATGCAACACCCCCAGTCCATCAGATCCCAACCCAAGGTCGGTAGTTCCACTGTCCCCGTACTAGGCGATGCCCAATATCTCTGAACTTTTGGATAGCCCACAGTTTTTGTATTTCCCGCCAGTATAATCTATGGTCACAGTCGATGGTCCTCCAGATAGAATCATAGAATGGTAGAGTTAGAAGGGACCTCCTGGGTCATCTGGTCCAACCACCTGCTCAAAGCAGGATTCACTAAATTATCCAAGATAGATGTCTGTCCAGCCTCTGATTGAAGACTGCCGTGGAAGGAGAACTCACCACCTCTCATGGCAGCCTGTTCCATTCATTGATCACCCTAACTATCAAAAAGTTTTTTCCAATATTTAATCTGTGTCTTCATGATAGTAGCAAGAGTATTGAGCTACAGCAAGCAACAATATTGTCACGGTCCTGTTAGCGCTGGCATGCAGCCACCGCTGAGCAGGGACTCACCCCCACTGCAGAGGGGCCCAGGGTTAGATACGGCCGGGCAGCTCAGGCAAACAGGACCTGGAGACGCTGAAGTTAGCAAGCAGCGAAGAACCTACGGTCATGTGACTGCAAGGGGCGGGGCTTAGCATCCTGCTGTCAGAGAATGGCAGGACACTATACAGGAATACTCAAGTCAGACAAACTGGGTCATACACAGAGATAGCAGTAAAGTACCAGGGATGAGACAGAATGGATAGTCGGGGCCAGGCAGAGGTAAAAGCCAAACAGACATAGAAGGTACCAGGCAGAATCCAACAAGCAGTATCCATAGAACAGACCGAGTCGTAACCAAAGTATCAGGCAAACAAGAACACAGCACAAACACACTCAGGGGTCAACACACTCTGCCAAGGGCGAAAGTATAACTGACGGGGATTGGAGCTTCCTGAGGTTATAAAAAGCTTTCCCAGAACCAAGGAGAGGCCACAATAATAAGCCTCAGGTGTGCAGGTAAGAGCCTGCACTGGAATTATAACATATATCCCCAGAAGTGCAGGTAATCAGCACTGGTTCCAGACATTAACCCCAAGCGTGCGGGTCCAACCCGCACTGAGATCATGACAGTACCCCCCTCTCAATGGGGGGCCTCCAGACCCCCAGGCTTGCCCAGGTACCTAGCATGGAAAGCCCGAACCAGGCGATCCGCATGCATCAACCGGGCCGGCACCCAGGACCTGTCCTCCGGCCCATACCCCTTCCAATGAACCAGGTACTGTACCAACCGCCGTACCAACCTGGAATCTACGATATGACCAATTTCATATTCCACATGCCCCTCAACCAAAACCGGAGGAGCAGCGGACTCGGACTCTCCCCGGACTGCTTCAAAAGGTTTCATTAGAGATTTGTGGAAGACGTTAGGGATCTTGAAAGAGGGTGGAAGGCACAGTCTGTACGCCACTGGATTAATTTTTTCCACAATCTTGTATGTGCCAATGAATTTGGGCCCCAACTTGGCTGAAGGAATCTTCAACTTAATGTTTCGCGTGGAGAGCCAGACTTTCTCTCCAACCTGAAACGTGGGACCTGGTGTTCGTTTCCTGTCCACGAAAAACTTATACCTGCCTTGAGACCTAGATATATTCTGCTGGACTTCCGCCCACGTATTACTTAACTGCTGAACAGAGCCCTCAGCCCCGGGACACCCCGAATCCAGATGAGAAAACTCAACAAAATTAGGACTGAACCCATAGTTAATCAAAAAAGGAGACATACCCGTGGATTGACTCACCCGACTATTGAAGGCAAATTCAGCCAACGGCAGTACATCACACCAGTCATTCTGTCTAGCAGAAGTCAGACATCTGAGGATTTGTTCCAGAGACTGATTAGTGCATTCCATCTGACCATTGCTCTCAGGATGGTATGCAGATGAAAAGGACAGAGACATCCCTAATTTTTAGCAGAAAGCACTCCAAAACTTAGCCACAAACTGCACTCCATGATCAGACACCACATTCAGGGGTACCCCATGTAACCGGATCACATGCTGCACAAACAATCTGGATAAAGTCTCAGCTGAAGGTAGTGCGGACAGGGGTACAAAATGAGCCTGCTTAGAAAATCTGTCCACCACTACCCATACCACCGTATTATCCTTGGATGGCGGAAGATTGGTAACAAAATCCATTGACAAATGGGTCCATGGTCTTTCGAGAACTGCTAAGGGCATCAGCTCCCCCGCCGGCAGGCTATAAGATCTTTTAGAACGAGCGCAGACCCCACAACCAGAAATGAATTTTTTTACGTCAGATCTAAGGGTAGGCCACCAAACGATAATAGCCACAGCCAGATGCGTGGCTGATATACCAGGGTGAGCACTCAGCTTGGCTTCAGGGAACTCCTGCCAGAGTTTAAGGCGAAGTTGCTCTGGGACAAACAACTTACCCCCTGGCTTGGCCGCAGTAGCCAGCGACTGGGCCCCCTCAATCTCTTGTTCCAATTCAGACGAGACCCCTGCTAACACAACCCCAGGGTGAAGAATGGAGGACGGTGGCTCAGGGGAAGACACAGGCTGAAAACTGTGAGATAAAGCGTCAACCTTGACATTCTTAGACCCTGGACGAAATGTAATAGTAAACTGAAAACGGGAAAAAAAAGCGACCAGAGGGCCTGTCTGGGCATTAGTCTTTTAGCAGACTCAATGTATGACAAATTTTTGTGATCGGTGATGACAGTAACCGGGTGACTGGTCCCCTCCAAAAAGTGCCTCCATTCTTCAAACGCCAATTTGACCACAAGAAGCTCTATTGCCTACGTCGTAATTTCTTTCAGCAGCAGAGAACTTCCTGGAAAAGAAAGCACATGGCCTGAGGTTGGTTAGAGAGGCAGGCCCTTGGGACAACACCGCCCCCACCCCCACCTCAGAGGTGTCCACTTCCACAACAAATGGTTTGAACGGATCTGGCTGTACTAACACGAGAGCAGACATAAAGCATTTTTTCATGGTCGCAAAGGCCTCTTTTGCGAGCGAGGACCAATTTCTCACATCCGCACCTTTGCATGTTAGATCTGTGAGTGGTTTGACCACCTGTGAAAACCCCCGAATAAATTTGAGGTAATAATTGGTGAACCAAAAGAAGCTCTAAAGACCCTTAAGATCTCAGGGTTGCACTCAATTCGCAATGGCCTGCACCTTCTTTGGGTCCATGCGAAAACCCTCACAGGACACAATTAATCCCAAAAAAGACAATTCCTGAACAAATAACACACATTTCTCCAATTTGGCAAACAGATGATTTTCCCTCAGTCTTTAGAGAATGGTTTGTACATGTTTCAGATGAGAATGACTGTCGGAGGAGTATATCAGAATATCACCTAAGTAAATAACAACAAAATGACCAATGAGATCCGAGAATACTACGTTGATGAAATTCTGAAATATGGCGGGGGCATTGGTAAGACTAAACGGCATGACTAAATTTTCAAACAGTCCCTCAGTCGTGAGGAATGCAGTTTTCCATTCATCCCCCTCCCTGACCCTTATCAAATTATATGCCCCCTGAAGATCCAGTTTGGAGAACCATTTTGCCCCTGAAAGTTGGTTACACAAATCGGGAATTAATGGAAGGGGGTACGTATTCCGTACAGTAATCTTATTAAGCTCACGAAAATCGAGACAGGGACGTAAAACGCCATCTTTTTTCGTTACAAAAAAAAACCCCTGCCGCCACAGGTGAGACTGAGGGACGTATGTGTCCCTTGCGAAGGCTCTCAGCAATGTAATCCTTCATAGCTAAGCGCTCAGGGCCAGATAAATTAAACAGACGGGCTTTAGTCAATTTAGCCCCAGGAACTAACTCGATAGCACAGTCAAAGGGTCTATGTGGCGGCAACGTCTCGGCCTCGCTTTCAGAGAATACAAGTCTTTCAGGTACTCCGGAATACCTTCCAGCTCGACAGATGATACAGACACAGATTTAACAGGTTCAACCAGTAGTGCAGATTTATCACATAACTTAGAATCATTAAACCCCCATTGAACAATCTCCCCCGTTTTCCAGTTAATAACTGGGTTATGGCGTTGTAACCAGGGCATGCCCAACACCAATCCTGTTGGTAAATTGTCCAGAACCAAACAACTTAAGTTTTCCACATGGGTAGCGCCCACTCTGAGTGAAAACAAATCAGACATAAAGAGAATTCCCTCTTTAGTGAGGGGGGAGGAGTCAATGGCCACCACCTTGATCGGAACCTTGAGCCAAGCTGTCCCTATCTTGCAGCGTGTGACCAATTGGGAGCCAATAAGATTGATGGATGATCCAAAGTCCATGAAGGCTGTAGAGGGAAAAAACAACTGTCCACTAACAGTTCCACATGAAGCAAAACCTTAGAAAATGAGGAAAAGGGTACCTGAGGGTCTGAGTAGTCTCCTGCTGACTACCCAGACCTAGTTGTTTCCTGCCAACTGGGTCGAGGATGGGCAATCAGGACACTCCCTTTTCCATTGTCCCGTTTTACCGCAGTAGAAGCATAACTGCTTTTCTCTCCGGCGAGAGAGTGCCTACGTCCATGGGCACAGAAGCAGTCTCTTTTCCACTGGGGAACAATGGAGTCTCCACCTGCATCACCCCCCAGGCCCGCAACCTGTGGTCCATCCGGACGGCCTGGTTCATGGCGTCCTCGAGAGAGTTAGGTGGGGGATGTAATGCCAAGGCATCCTGCAGCCGCTCAGACAAGTCTCTGCGAAAGAGTCCTCGTAGTGCGTCGCTGTCCCAAGAGACCTCTGTGGCCCAGCGGCGGAATTCAGTACAAAACCACTCAGCCAAGTGTTTCCCCTGACAGACACTCATCACCATGTTCTCTGTCAATCGTACTCGGTCCGGCTCATCATATACAGTATGTGCCCAAGGGCCTCAAAAAATGCATTCACCAACACTCTCTCAGGGGCAGTGGGAGGAAGGGAAAAAGCCCAAGCTTTTGGGGCCCTCTTAATAAGGACATAATGACCCCACCTTCTGGCTTTCATCCCCAGAGGAACGTGGTCTCAAACTAAAAGAGAGTTTGCAACCCTCCATGAAGATCCTGAACTCCTTTTTGTTCCCAGAAAAGAAGTCAGGCAGTTTAACAGGTGGTTCTAGGGACACCAGAACAACATCACTCGCCCCAGCCCCCAGATACCCAGCAGATAAAGCCCCCCGCACTGTCTCAGAAACCTGCTGCTGAGAATGAGTAAGAGCTTGCTGCTCCAGAGAAAAACCCTGAAACAGCTGACTCAGATTTTTCATCTGTTCAGCCAGAGACTGTATGGGATTCATAATTCTCTGCAAAAAACCCCAAAAACGTAATGGTCAGTTATAATGTCACGGTCCTGTTAGCGCCGGCGTGCAGCCACCACTGAGCAGGGACTCACCCACACTGCAGAGGGGCCCGGGGTCAGATACGGCCAGGCAGCTCAGGCAAACAGGACCTGGAGGCGCTGAAGTTAGCAAGCAGCGAAGGACCTACGGTCATGTGACTGCAAGGGGCGGGACTTAGTGTCCTGCTGCCAGAGATCGGCAGGACACTATACAGGAATACTCAAGTCAGACAAACGGGGTCATACACAGAGATAGCAGTAAAGTACCAGAGATGAGACAGAATGGATATTCGGGGCCAGGCAGTGGTCAAAGCCAAACAGACATAGAAGGTACCAAGCAGAATCCAACAAGCAGTATCCAGAGAACAGACCGAGTCGTAACCAAAGTATCAGGCAAACAAGAACACAGCAAAAACACACTCAGGGGTCAACACACTCTGCCAAGGGCGAAAGTATAACTGACGGTGATTGGAGCTTCCTGAGGTTATAAAAAGCTTTCCCAGAACCAAGGAGAGACCACAATATTAAGCCTCAGATGTGCAGGTAAGAGCCTGCACTGGAATCATAACATTTAACCCCAGAAGTGCAGGTCATGAGCACTGGTTCCAGACATTAACCCCAAGTGTGCCGGTCCAACCCACACTGAGATCATGACAAATACAGTTGTGGCCAAAAGTATTGACACCCCTGCAATTTTGTCAGATAATACTCAGTTTCTTCCTGAAAATGATTGCAAACACAAATTCTTTGGTATTATTATCTTCATTTAATTTGTCTTAAATGAAAAAACACAAAAGAGAATGAAGCAAAAAGCAAAACATCGATCATTTCACACAAAACTCCAAAAATGGGCCAGACAAAAGTATTGGCACCCTCAGCCTAATACTTGGCTGCACAACCTTTAGCCAAAATAACTGCGACCAACCGCTTCAGGTAACCATCAATGAGTTTCTTACAATGCTCTGCTGGAAGTTTAGACCATTCTTCTTGGGCAAACTGCTCCAGGCCCCTGATATTAGAAGGGTGCCTTCTCCAAATTGCCATTTTTAGATCCACAGGTGTTCTATGGGATTCAGGTCTGGACTCATTGCTGGCCACCTTAGAAGTCTCCAGTGCTTTCTCTCAAACCATTTTCTAGTGCTTTTTGAAGTGTGTTTTGGGTCATTGTCCTGCTGGAAGACCCATGACCTCTGAGGGAGACCCAGCTTTCTCACACTGGGCCCTACATTATGCTGCTAAATTTGTTGGTAGTCTTCAGACTTCATAATGCCATGCACACGGTCAAGCAGTCCAGTGCCAGAGGCAGCAAAGCAACCCCAAAACATCAGGGGACCTCCGCCATGTTTGACTGTAGGGACCGTGTTTTTTTCTTTGAATGCCTCTTTTTTTCTCCTGTAAACTCTATGTTGATGCCTTTGCCCAAAAAGCTCTACTTTTGTCTCATCTGACCAGAGAATATTCTTCCAAAACGTTTTAGGCTTTTTCAGGTAAGTTTTGTCAAACTCCAGCCTGGCTTTTTTATGTCTCGGGGTAAGAAGTGGGGTCTTCCTGGGTCTCCTACCATACAGTCCCTTTTCATTCAGACGCCGACGGATAGTATGGGTTGACTCTGTTGTACCCTCGGACTGCAGGGCAGCTTGAACTTGTTTGGATGTTAGTCGAGGTTCTTTATCCAACATCCGCACAATCTTGCGTTGAAATCTCTTGTCAATTTTTCTTTTCCGTCCACATCTAGGGAGGTTAGGCCACAGTGCCATGGGCTTTAAACTTCTTGATGACACTGTGCATGGTAGACACAGGAACATTCAGGTCTTTGGAGATGGACTTGTAACCTTGAGATTGCTCATGCTTCCTCACAATTTGGTTTCTCAAGTCCTCAGACAGTTCTTTGGTCTTCTTTCTTTTCTCCATGCTCAATGTGGTACACACAAGGACACAGGACAGAGGTTGAGTCAACTTTAATCCATGTTAACTGGCTGCAAGTGTGATTTAGTAATTGCCAACACCTGTTAGGTGCCACAGGTAAGTTACAGGTGCTGTTAATTTCACAAATTAGAGAAGCATCACATGATTTTTTGAACAGTGCCAATACTTTTGTCCACCCTCTTTTTTATGTTTGGTGTGGAATTATATCCAATTTGGCTTTAGGACATTTCTTTTTGTGTTTTTTCATTTAAGACAAATTAAATGAAGATAATAATACCAAAGAATTTGTGTTTGCAATCATTTTCAGGAAGAAACTGAGTATTATCTGTCAAAATTGCAGGGGTGTCAATACTTTTGGCCACAACTGTATATAGTACAGTCCCAGCAAGTAAATAAGATGATGCAAATGAGTCTCTCCCTTCTGCTGGATTACCAGGAATTAGAACATTTGCATCTTCGTGGCTTCCAGGGCCAGTTACCCCAACCAGTGGCACCCAACTTTTGGTGGGTACCCACAGAGAGAAGGTTGCTAGCAACAAGCTTAGGAAGCAGACAGAGTCCATTGAGGTATGTGGCTAGGTAAACTGATTGTTCCAACCTGGATTCGGATTATCCTACTATCTTTAAGGGTTTAGTGATGGTCAATCAAGCAGATCTCTATTCCTTCAACTGGGGCCGTGGTCCCTTAAGCTGACGTCCTAAAGTAAAATCTGTATTCCTTCAGTTGGAGCCATAGCAACACTTGGCTACTGACATATGTAATACATATATAGACTCCCAAAACAAAGGCAGATCCTGTTTTATAGTTCACAGTTCTTATTCAGGCATTTTCCCATTAAAATGGGGGAATGTGTCAGGAGGTCATCTCTCATTGTTCAAGTGTACAAATAACCTACAACTGCTTCTCACTAAATTAGAATATCATCAAAAAGTTAATTTATTTCAGTTCTTCAATACAAAAAGTGAAACTCATGTAATATATAAAGCTCAATGTGTGTGTGTATGTATGTGTGTATGTCTGGGACTGGCATCTGGACCGTCGCAGCTACAGCCATAAAATTTTGCACAGTCACACGTCTGGACCCCGAGAGCGTCATAGGCTATGTTGTGAGATGAAATTTTAACCCCGCACGTTCCAATTCACCAAACAATTTGGCCTATTATTCTTATCATTTCTATGGTGCTATCATCCTTCTGTAAAGCTGGAAATAACACAATTTATTACCGTGCCAACACAGACCACCCTCTGACACAGACTGCAGGGGAGCCCAGTATCACACAGGATAGGATTAGATACACGGCTCAGCAGTCAGTATCACACAGGATAGGATTAGATACACAGCTCAGCAGTCAGTATCACACCGGAGAGGATTAGACACATGGCTCAGCAGTCAGTATCACACAGGATAGGAATAGATACACTGCTCAGCAGACAGTATCACACAGGATAGGATTAGATACACAGCACAGCACACAGTATCACACAGAATAGTATTAGATACACGGCTCGGCAGACAGTATCACACAAAACAGGATTAGATACAAGGCTCAGCAGTCAGTATCACACATGATAGGATTAGATACACGGCTCAGCAGTCAGTGTCACACAGGATAGGATTAGATACATGGCTGAGCAGTCAGTAACACACATGATAGGATTAGGTACACGGCTCAGCAGTCAGTATCACACAGGATAGGGTTAGATACATGGCTCAGCAGATTGTTTCACACAGGATAGGATTAGATACACGGCTCAGCAGTCAGTATCACACAGGATAGGATTAGATACATGGCTCAGCAGTCAGTATCACACAGGATAGGATTAGATACACAGCTCAGCAGTCAGTATCACACAGGAGAGGATTAGACACATGGCTCAGCAGTCAGTATCACACAGGATAGGATTTGATACACAGCTCAGCAGTCAGTATCACACAGGATATGAATAGATACACGGCTCAGCAGACAGTATCACACAGGATAGGATTAGGTACACAGCTCAGCACACAGTATCACACAGAGTAGGATTAGATACATGGCTCAGAAGACAGTATCACACAGAATAGGATTAGATACACGGCTCTGCAGTCAGTATCACACAGGATAGGATTAGATACATGGATCAGCAGTCAGTATCACACAGGATAGGATTAGATACACGGTTGAGCAGTCAGTAACACATATGAAAGGATTAGGTACACAGCTGAGCAGTCAGTATCACACAGGATAGGGTTAGATACACTGCTCAGCAGACGGTATCACACAGGATAGGATTAGATACATTGCTCAGCAGTCAGTATCACGCAGGATAGGATTAGGTACACAGCTCAGCACACAGTATCACACAGAGTAGGATTAGATACATGGCTCAGAAGACAGTATCACACAGAATAGGATTAGATACACGGCTCTGCAGTCAGTATCACACAGGATAGGATTAGATACATGGATCAGCAGTCAGTATCACACAGGATAGGATTAGATACACGGTTGAGCAGTCAGTAACACATATGAAAGGATTAGGTACACAGCTGAGCAGTCAGTATCACACAGGATAGGGTTAGATACACTGCTCAGCAGACGGTATCACACAGGATAGGATTAGATACATTGCTCAGCAGTCAGTATCACGCAGGATAGGATTAGTTACACAGCTGAGCAGTCAGTAATACACGATAGGATTAGATACACAGCTCAGCAGAAAGTATCACACAGGAGAGGATTAGGTACACAGCTCAGCAGACATTATCACACAGGATAGGGTTAGATACACAGCTCAGAAGCAGGATGTGCCAAAGGAGAGGACATTTTCATTCCAAGAATTCCACTCATTCCATCTGATTTGTTTTTTGATTTTAAACGCCTCCAGTTTCCAGTTCAACTGCTATTTGCAATGTCCATTAACAATGCTCAGGGACAGTCCTTGAAAGTAGTAGGGATCGATTTGCAATCTCCATGCTTTTCTCATGGTCAACTTTACGTGGTCTGTTCAAGAGTTGGAACTGCCAAAAATCTGTTCATCTTTGCACAGAAAGGAAAAACCAAAAATCTTGAATGAGTTGAAAATAAAATACTATCAATACTTGGGTAATCGTTTAGTTAATTTGTGTTGCAAATCTATAGTGTTGAATATATGATGTGAAATGTTGTTATGTGCAATATAATCATTATAACTTGTTATAACTAACCACAGTTAGTTACTATGCCCAGGCAATTCCGGGCTCTTCAGCTAGTATATTATATAGAGTCACTACAAACAAAATGATCTATTTCAAGTGTTTATTTCTGTAAATGTTGATGATTATGGCTTACAGCCTGTGAGGATATAGCCACTTACTGAAGACTATAGGACAAATGGCCGTAGAGCGGAGTGCACAGCTCTATGAGATAGAGACTTTTTCCTGTACGGAGCACCGGTTTCATTGATATTGCTGTGTTTTATTAGATATTTTCTTGCTGTGTTTTATTAGTGATTTGCTTGCTCATCAGTTCATCCTCAGGAATTAATGTTTCCATTCAATCACAGCAAGCAGAAGCAGACTTGCAGGCTGGAGAGATATTATGTAAATCTAAGGGTACTGTCACACTTAGCGATGCACCAGCGATCCCGACCAGCGATATGACGGGGTCAGGATCGCTGGTACATCGCTAAGTGGTCGCTAGTGAGCTGCCACACAGGCAGATCTCACCAGCGACATCGCTGGGGATGGGGGTCGCTACTTACCTGTCACACTAGGCGATCCTGCGTCCTCCCACCCTGCTCCACGCTCGTCGCTCGTCTCTCCACAGGAAGCGCCGCAGGAAGCTGACGACGAGAAACAGTCCTGGACGTTCTCGCACGATCAGCGATAACCAGCAGGGGAGTGAGTCGTAGGTAAGTATCAGACACAGCGATATCGCTAGCAATATCGCTATAACGTCACAAGTGTGACAGTACCTTAAGGCCAGACAGTAGATTTCTAAAGGTAAATGTAAAGCAATCATTCTATCAATCCCCTCTGTCTCAAGGTTTCACTCCATTTTACATCCAGACTAGGCACATTGTGTGGATGGGGATTTGTAGACCCAGGGGCGCTGTCACCACAGGGGGTTTCACATGCAAGGAAAATGTTTAAGGCGGAGGAAGAAAAAGACACGTGGTTGAATTAGACAGTTGTTGGAGGGACTTCGAAGGGAAAGGATCCAAGCCGGGGTGGATGAATGGATGATCTATGGAGTTTTGGAGATTGATTGTTGGCTGGAGGGGAATCCATGAGCTATAATTGTGATATCCATCATCTGGAGGAACATAGGCTGTGACTTCTCACTATACCGCCTGGAGATACCAAAAGCTGTGGGCCAACCAAAAGTTCGGAGACAATGGGTATCGCCTAGTACAAGGCCAGTGGAACTACCGATCTCAGATTGGGAACTTGTGGACTGAGGACATTGCATGTTGGCCATCTACATGAATTTGTTGTTCAAACATGGATGTATGGATTAAAAATATTTGCATTGTTAACCTGCTAGGTGATTTTTATAACCCACAACATCAGATCCTCACACAGCCAATGAAAACCCTTAAGTCATTATCTCAGTAAATTAGAATATGTTATAACACCAGCTTGGAAAATCATTTTAAAATCCGAAATGCATGTTCAGTAAATGCACTCAATACTTGATCAGGGCTCCTTATGCATCAATTACTGCATCAATGTGGCGTGGCATGGAGGCGATCAGCCTGTGGCACTGCTGAGGTGTTATAAAAGCCCAGGTTGCTTTAATAGCAGCCTTCAGTTCATCTGCATTGTTGGGTCTGGTGTCACTCATCTTCCTCTTGACAATACCCCATGGATTATCTATGGGGTTAAGGTCAGGTGAGTTTGTTGGCCAATCAAGCACAGCGATACTGTAGCTTTTAAACCAGGTATTGGTACTTTTGGCAGTGTGGACACGTGCCAAGACCTGATGGAGAATGAAATTTCCATCTCCAAAAAGCTTGCTGGGAGACGGAAGCATGAAGTGCTCTGAAATTTCCTGGTAGGCAGCTGCGCTGACTTTGGTCTTGATAAAACAGTGGACCTACACCAGCAGATGACATGGCTCCCCAAACCATCACTGATTGTGGAAACTTCACAATACACCTCAAGCAGCTTGGATTGTGTGCCTCTCCCCTCTTCCTCCAGACTCTGGGACCTTGATTTCCAAATGAAAAGTAAAATTGAATTTCATCTAAAAACAACATCTTGGACCATTGAGCAACAGTCCAGTTCTTTTTCTCCTTGGCTCAGGTGAGACGCTTATGATATTGTCTATTGGTCATGAGTGGCTTGACACAAGGAATGTGACACTTGAAGCCCATGTCCTGGATACGCCTGTGTGTGGTGGCTCTTCAAGCAATTATTCCAGCAGCAGTCCACTCCTTGTGAATTTTTGAATAGCCTTTTCTTAACAATCCTTTCAAGGCTGTGGTTATCCATGTTGCTTGTGCATCTTTTTCTACCACACTTTTTCCTTTCACTCAACTTTCCATTAAAATGCTTTGATATTGCACTCTGTGAACAGACAGCTTCTTTAGCAATGACCTTTTGTGGCTTACTCTCCCTTGTGGAGTGTGTCAATAACAGCCTTCTGGAGATCTGTCAAGTCAGCAGTCTTCCCCATGATTGTGGAGCCTACTGAAACAAATTAAGGGACCTTTTTAAATGCTTATAAAGCCTTTGCAGGTTTTTTTTGTTAATTATACTAATTTACTGATATAATGACTTTTGGGTTTTCATTGGCTGCAAGCCATAATCATCAACATTAACAGAAATAAACACTTGAAATAGATCACTCTGTTTGTAAAGACTCAATATAAAATATGAGTTTCACTTTTTGTATTGAAGAACTGAAATAAATTAACTTTTTGATGATATTCTAATTTAGTGAGAAGCACTTGTACATAGTTTGTCCTACAATATTTGCAGAATAACAAGCTTAATGGACTGATACAATGGGTAACCATCAATTGTTCAATTATCCTGTTCCTCTGTCTCTCAAGGATAGGTGAACAATAAGCTACAAGTACTGAAACAGCAACAATTCAACAATTCAGAAACATCACTTCAATCTACAAAAGTCAATGTTCAGACTCATATGAACAATAGATCATGTCTCTGGGCCTGCTAAATATACATCTGACAAAATTAAGAATAAATGTTAGTTATCAGGAGTCCATCTGGTGGAGGTATGAAGTGCATCCACATAGCGAGTCATGAATCCAGGTTTTAAATTGAGTCCTAGTGTAAAAGAATTGAACATCTTTATCAGTTTGAATTCCCAAATGTTTCACTCTGTTGTCCTTAAAATGACTTTTTAGTATTAAGACTGTTAAATCTGTCATAGTGTTCAGGTTCAGAAAAATGTTTTCCCAGGGACATGTCTATTTCATTCCTGATTGTGTGTCTGTGTAGATTCATCCTTGTTTGTAGTTTTTTTCCTCAATATTGATACCTCCAGGGCAGCTTGTACATTGTATCATGTACACCACATTGGAGGTTGTACATGAAAAGAAATCCATGACCTTATAGTCCTGATTTGTGTTTGGTATGTGGACTGTATTTGTGGGTGATATGTGGGTACAAGTTTTGCATTTTTTATTGTTACATGGAAATGTGCCCGTCACTGATGCTGATGAGAGTACACTTCTGACAAGGAGATTCCTTAAGTTAGGGGGCTGTTTGTAGGAGAGAAGTGATAGTTCTGGGAATATTTATTTCTATTTGTGGTCTCTGTGGAATATGGGTTGGAGATCAGCACCAATTTTCCTTAGGATGCTCTCGTGGGGGTTGCATGTGACCACAAGAGGCACCCTGTTGTTGTCCTCCTTCAGTCTGTAATCCAGGAGGCTGCTTCTTAGGATCCTTGTAGCTCTGTGAATCTGTTAATCTATTACCAGTGGATGGAATCCTTGTAGTAGGAATGTATTCCTCACTGATAGCAACTGTAGTTTTCTGTCTTTAATGTCTATACAGATTTGAATGTATCTCAGAGCTTGACAGTAGATGATTGTTTTTTTCATGTGCCTTGGATGAAATCCATCTAAGAAATCCCAGACATCCTATGGGCTTATGGTAAATTGATGTTTGTATGGTGTTGTCCTTGAAGTATATGGTCATTTTCAGAAAATGTATTTGGGACTTTGAGAAGTTGAGGGTGAGCTTGAAGGTTGGGTGAAATTTGTTGAAGTTATTGTGGAAGATAAGCAGATCATCTTTTGAGCCTGTCCAGATTATTAGCAGATCATCAATGTAGTGAAAGTATGTGAGAGGTTTTAATAGAGCAAGATGGCCAACACTCCTTATCTAGTGTAGCCATAAATAGGTTAGCATATTGTGGAGACAATTTGCTTTCCATGGCACTGCCCATTAGGGTGACCGCAAAAAATCGATGTCGGAATTTTGTCCGTCTGTACCCCACAAAACGATTCCCCTTTCCAGATATTGAGATAGCCAAAATTTGAGCTCGATCAAACGACGTTAACCCGTGCCGCTCGTCGCTCAAAGTTTGAAAAAATCCAAATTGAGGTATTTTAAGATTTAGGTATTTTGCATAGTCTGTTAGACTATAAAGAATGTGACAACAACATTGCAGAAATAGCCCTGACCAAATTTTCAAACCATTTGTGGTATTTGAATGCAGAGTTGGTGGGATTATCGTTTTTTGATCCCACCATTACAGACAATGAAAAGTTGTTAATGGCTAATAAATTGCTCAGTAGCACAGATGAACCATCAGAACACGCTAGGGTTGTCAATCCAAAAGTTAGGAAAGAAAAATTAAAAGAGGTAGGAAGTAACCGACTTTATCGACCTTCTGACAAAAGATGAAGAACAAAAGCAATATGTCCTGCAAGTTGTAAGCAAATGCCGAGAATTATATTCTGACGTTTCAAAAACTACTTTAACAAAAGCTCTAGAATAGATTAGATAACTATGTAAAATTATCAACTCATGTAGGTTAGCGTGCTCTGATGGTTCATCTGTGCTACTGAGCAATTTATTAGCCATTAACAACTTTTCATTGTCTGTAATGGTGGGATCAAAAAACGATAATCCCACCAACTCTGCATTCAAATACCACAAATGGTTCGAAAATTTGGTCAGGGCTATTTCTGCAATGTTGTTGTCACATTCTTTATAGTCTAACAGACTATGCAAAATACCTAAATCTTAAAATACCTCAATTTGGATTTTTTCAAACTTTGAGCGACGAGCGGCACGGGTTAACGTCGTTTGATCGAGCTCAAATTTTGGCTATCTCTATATCTGGAAAGGGGAATCGTTTTGTGGGGTCCAGACGAACAAGATTCTGACATTTTTTCCCCCCCATATGAGATCCGGTCACCCTACTGCCCATACTCTGTTGGCATATATTTTTCCCAAAGGGAAAAAAGTTGTTATGGAGCACAAACCTGATAAATTGCAGTGTGGGTTCTGTGGCTGGATTGTTTTTTTGAAGGAAATATTTGCATGTAGCAATCCCATCCTCATGAGGAATGTTGGAAAAGAGAGACACTACATCCATGGTGGCTAGTATAGTATTGTGTCCTCTGGAAGAGATCCCAGGATTGACAATTTGCAGAGAATATCCATGGTGCCCTTGATATAGCTGGGTGTGCACCTTACCAAGGGTTTCATTCAGAATGTTCTCCACCCAGCCTGAGATATTCTCAGTTAATGTCCCAAAACGAGAGATGATTGGCTGCCTGGGATTACCTTCTTTATGTATTTTAGGCAACATGTAGAATGTACCTGTTTGGGAATTGTCTTTTATTTGTTCCAGTAGTGAGGATGAAGTAGAATCAAACCCATTGATGATATGAGTTAGTTCCTCTTTATATTTTTTAGTGGGATCTTCCTGAAGTGGAGTGTAGTATTTTATATCCAAGAGTTGTCTGTGTACTTCCTGGAAGTAATCTGACATGTTCATGATGACTACAGGTCCTCCTTTGCCTGTTGGTTTGATGATGATATTGTTGTTGGCTTTTAAGGATTGTATGGCTTTACTTTCCTCTATACTGATATTGTGTGGCACTTTATGGTGTTTGTCCAAAATGTCAGATGTAACTTTTTTACAGAAACAGTCTATATAGTGATCCAGAGTTTGGTTGTGCCAAGGTTGCTGGGTCCAGGTTGTCCTTTTTTTCTTTTTGATGTGTTGTTCACATTGTCTTGTGATGTGATATCTGCATGGTTATGAAGAAATTCTTTGACCTGCAATCTGCAGAAGAATTCCTCGATATCACTTCCAAACTGAGTCGTATCATTTTATTTCGTTCACGTGAACCATGAGTGGAAATGGGTAAGTGTTTTTAACCGTGATTTTGTTTCATTCTCGGAAATTAAGGCAAGGACAGAGACTCCCTTGTTTCTTTTTTTTTACTAAGAAAAATCTAGCAGCTAGAGGGGAAGGAGAAGGACGGATATGATCCTTCTGTAAACTTTAGCTAACATATTCTTTCATGGCGGTTTGTTCAAGACCAGACAAATTGTAAAGGCGAGCTTTAGGTAATTTGGCATTAAGGACAAGATTAGTAGCACAATCATACGTAGGATAGGGAGGTAATAGGATAGGCTAGGGAGTCTTTTTCTGAGAACACATCTCCAAAGTCCTTCAGGTACCCTGGCAGACCTTCAGGCAAGCGGAGCATATTTGTACAGATTTTAGACATTTCTTGTACAAATTGGGGCTCCATTTAGCAATCTCTTTCTGACACTAATAACAGTATTGTGAATATGCAACCATGTTAACCCCAGTACCAACCCAGCATGTAAATTATCCAAAACAAAACAGGAGATGGATTCTGAGTGGAGTGCTCCCACTTATCGCATGAAATCCACAATTACCCTCTTGACTAAATTCCAGGCTAATAGTGTCTTGTCAATGATGAAGATTTGAATGGGTCTTTCTAAACTAACTATCCCTAATACTAACTTCAGAACCAGTCCTGAATCAGTGAAGTTAGCAGCAAACCCACAGTCAATGAATGTCAATGTTGATAAGTCCTGGTTCTTGAAGGATACCCCTGTATTTTTCAGTAGTTTATCAGGGGAACAAAATGGTTACCCGGGAGTCTGGTGACCTCCTCAGCCATCATCCAGACTCAGACGTTCTCCTGATGGTTTACTTGCCTTAGGACAAGCTGGGGAATTTTTGACAAAATGTCCAGGGAAACCACAGTACTCACAGAGATTCCAAGATCTTATCTGTTTTTTCTCCAGGGGAAGTATAACGGGCAGCCTGCTGTTCACCATATCTCCCACTGATTCTGCAGCCATACGTATGGCCTGGGTCATAGCTTCCGCCAGAGAACAAGGGGCGTCATAAAGGACCAGAATGTCCATAAGAGTTTTCGGAAATGCCTTTGTGGAACCGGCACCTGAGAGTAGCATCATTCCACAGAACTTCAGTGGACCACTGCCGGAATTCAGTGCAGTAGTCCTCAGTTGGATTTTGTCAGGTTCGTCATAGATCAAACCTAAAGAGTCAAAAAACTTATCAACAGAAGACCATTCTGAAACTTGTGGGGACAATGAAAATGCCCTGGTCTGAGAACCCCCTTGCAGTTTCAACATGATTATTCCTACATGCTGGAACTCCTCCCCTGACGACGGATAACTGGGCGCACAGCTTAAAAAATAACCTAGAGCTTTCCCTGAATACCCTAAACTGGTCTTTCTGTCCTGAAAATTTATCAGGGATGGCCATTAAAGGTTTGATAGAGACCAACTATACATCAGAGGGTATTTACATCACAGCCACTGCTGGATGGCTATAGGAAGGATTCATAAGATTAAATAATTATCTGACTCTGCAACTGATATTGTGATGACTCCAGGGTCTGGCATTCCTTAGACAGATCCTGAGTCATCTGAATCACCACCTGATCTCTAAGCATGTGAACAGGATCCATACTGGCGAAAAAGAAAAACATATAGGCCAGATGTAATGTGACATTAAGTCACTTCTCATAGACAAGCCGTGAGTCGGGATAGTCAAGGGGTCAAAAGCCAGGAGGATACATCATAAACAGAGGGAAGAGACAAAAGCGTAGTCAGGTAACGGTCCTAGGTCAAAATTCCAGAAAGATAGCGGGTCAGACCAAAAGGGTTAAACAGACAGATGGTGAGAGCAAGGTCCTAGGTCAGGCAATGAAAGATCATCAAGCAAAACCCTAGACACAGAGAAAACCAACAACACTTAGCTGAAGGTATGTTGGCAGAGGTCTTGGACTAACAGCCCAGCTAAGTAGCTGGGCAATCACCTCGGACAATGACCACCTGGAGACAGCCAGCTTTCACCTGCTTTGTGGGCTTTCACCATTTTCATTTTCAGAGTGCTAGCCAGCTGCTTATACGAACCCATGGCTGCTGTTTTTGACACAAGGTTAGAGGAGGCTGGGTTTTTATAAAACTGGAAAATTTATAATTTATAAAGATGGGAAATCACCTGGCCTTTCCTAATGATAAGTGAACAAGGCATAACTAATAGGCTAATTAAGGTCTGAAACCTTGGTCAAAGTTATCTCAGCAAATAAATCTCTCAGGGTGCCCAAACTTTTGCACTGGCCCATTTTCCTTTCTGTAATTTTTAGAATGAAAAATAGGACTATATTTTTTTGGCATAAAAAACAATGTAAATATGTCATATTTAACTTTAGGTCTTTTAGAGATCATTTTATCTTCAGCTTACTTAACTGGTTACAATAACAATAATTTTGACCTGGGGTGCCCAAACTTTTACCTGCCACTGTATTCTTGAATTTTTTAGGGAATTTTAATTCCTCCTTCTGTTGCCTTACTTTTAATATTGATATATTGATAATCCTTGTGTCACCACATTCCAAGTTTACTACTGTGTTTATTTTTCCATTAACAAAGCTTTATAAGGGTAATCAGAATCAGGTCACTTTCACACATTGAGTATTTGGTCGATGTTTTATATCTGTGTTTGTAAGGCAAATCAAGGAGTGGGTGAAAAATGCAGAAGTGGTGCCATGTTTCTATTATACATTCTAAAGACATATGGATAGGGAATCTAGATGGTGAGCCCAAATGGGGGCAGTGCCGATAAAGTCTGCAAAATGCTCTGTGGAATTAATAGAATTAAATGAGTAAAATAAATAAAAATAAATAAGTAAATACTTTTCTTCTGATTGTTTCACTCCTGATTTTGTCTTTCAAATACTCATGTCAAATACTGAACATGTAACCATGGCCTAAGTCACTTGATCACTGGCTCAGTTCCAGAAATGTAAAATTTTGAGTGCTTTTTTATTCACATTCCTCTTTATTCTGCCTTGCTTGGGAGGTTTGGTTAAAAATAATGCTTGTAACTTTTTTTCATTTTGTTTTTACAATGTTCATTGTCCAGGTAAAATTTACATATTTGGATAGATGCAAATAGAATTGAGGATCTGCCTTCCACTGTGTAACTGATTTACTTGGCGTCGTTAAAAGGGTTAAATAGTCAGGTTCTGACACTGTCTCCATGTTATTTCTTGAGCCATCACGTACCTGATTCCCTAGCAGTAGATGAACAGCAAATTGAGTCGAAGGGTTAATATTACATGTGATGGAAAACAATAGCAGCTTCAGGTAACTTGCATATTTTCCTCTTAAATTGACATGTAAATAGGTCAGAACATAGATGTGGCTCTTGACCCTAAACACAGCCCCCAGCTAGATGATGGAGCTGTGACAGACATGGTAGGGTCAACTTGATGCAAGTTTACTCAAAGAGTGATAGGAAGCACAGTGCTGACAGGTTCTCATTGAGAGCACAAGGTTATTAGTTAAGCAATGGTGTTAGTTCAGTCCTTAATCATCAATATTGAGACATGGAGCTTGTTAGTTACACACTAGTCTCTCAGCATACTAACCCTACAATATTTTGGCGCAGAGCTTGTGTCATGGGGCAGTAGGGGGAAAACAGGAGACGTGGAACCTGGGCCCCTGAACTGCCCCTCAGGCTAAGGGGGTGCCCTGACTCTCCTTAACTTGGGGCTACACTTGATGGTAGTGAGGCCAAAATCCCCGACTTGTCCCTATCTCCTGTTTAGCCCTGAGCTAAACCCCCAACCCCCTCCCCAGGAGGTGACACAGGGAAAACGTGTACTGCACGAAATAACACACAAGGAAAGATACGACAGAAACCTAAGGGTAAAATAAACTAAAAAACAAGACTTAGCTTCTCTCTGCTGCTAATGCTCCGAGCAGCATAGTAAGGCACCAGAACAAGGGGATAGCTGGAGCTCCACTGCAACACAGCCTGCTCCTGAGTCCAGCTTGGTTGGTCTCAAAATGAATATCACCAACAGTGAGCTGCAGCACCTGGTGAGCTTATATAGGAAGGGGGTGTGGTCACCACCTGCTGACTAACTACACATGTAATAACACAAGCGGCCACCGGGGGGGGGAATACTCACCCGGAGACTCACTAAACCTGTAGTAACACCAGCGGCCACCGGGGTGGGAAACTAATATTAACCCCCGATGGCCTGAAAGGAAAAACATTTATATGAGAGAATCCAGACTCTGACACAGATCCAAGAATGGATCGTGACAGCTTGATGGCTATGATACCTTACAGTGACATGGAGTTGGGAGGTACACTATTTTACAGGTGGTGTCTCTTAGACATGAACAGCCAAAGGTTGCCACCAGCAACAGACACAGCCCAACATCAATTGGCCAGTCTATAATAGCTTTCACAGGAACAGGCCATAATATGTATTGACAGATGAAGGGTGCAAAAGAATACACACTCCCAGTAGGATCACAACCCAGATCTCTGTCCTCCTAACTGTCTTCTGCCACAGTTACCACAAACAATGACTTAGACACCGGCAGCACTGCTCAGGCTACATCTCCCCTCGCTGTCTCAAACTACCGCACCATTTTTCATAGCAACCACAGTTTATGCCATGAGACCACCTATGATGAGTTATTGTGGCCTAGTCCTACTGGCAAAAATACCTGCTTCAGAGCACAGTACTTGCCCAATCATTTAATACAAAGCTGGATAAAATCACTTAAGGACTCTTTAAGGAGTGGTCCATAACCACTTGCTAATTTGAGAGCCACGTCACAATCTATAATTCTGCCTTAGCAGACTCTGCTTCTGCGGTAATTCCAAGTAGGTTTCTAGACCCCTCGTAATACTAACTAAAAACAGTTTTTTTTTATCTGAATCTGTCCTGTTGCACCCTTCACCCAACTCCTATCTACATAGCTTGTGTGGCGCCATGTTGGTCTAAGGTGATCTGTGATCTCAACCAGCTTACATACCCACAGAACACAATATACATCAGAGCTCAATATTGTGCCTACATCAAACATATACCATTTCCCTTTAATAGATGCAGTATAGGAAAAAATTGTCTGACCACTTTTTTTTCCTATCCTGCATCTTCTACATCGGTCCCTCGTGGATCTGTGGCGTGGTTTCTGCAGCAGCGGATCCTCCATGCTTATTACAAGCTCCATCTGGTGAGTGTATTATTTTTAAATTGATATACTTACACTGGATAATGCACTATTGCGCTATTTCTCTTCAATAGTATCCCTAGTATTTCCCTTTGATAGAAAGATTACAAACATATAAATCAGACATGTTGTTTTTCTGGCCAACAACACTTACAAGAGCCACAGTTGGGCATTGCTTGCAAGATCCTTGGTTATTGAAAAGGCCAGGGCTCACATTATTACGGCCACTGCCATATTAAAAAGACTCAACAGGACACAATAATATAACTCAAGTTGTCACAGACTGAATATAACTTATCTTCTGCAAGAAGCTGTTAACACATCTCTTGGCTCAATGTCCCTTACCTTTGCCTTTTCACACACATTTCATATATGCTTGGCATGCAATGTTACATCATACCTGTATCATTTGAAAACATCAACTTTTCCGCACAATATAGAATAGTTAAACAGTACCTGAAAAACTTGTAAAGTGAACTCTCTCTTTGACCTCTGCATTAACTTGTCATTTGTTAACTTTTTTTTCTTGGTCGGACGATATATATTTCAGAATGGATGACATAACATATAGCTAAGACTACAAGACTACAAGTTCTCACAAACCAGCCAAGCATAGCAGATGAGCAGTCTACACGCACTGTAAGTAATATATGGTATATAGATTGTTAATTACTGGGTATACAAAATGAAAATATTCTACATATTTTTGATTAGGTTCTAAAGAAAACAAAGTAATGAATAAACTTGATCAATATAATTTAAGAAATAATCAATAGTACGGTAATTGAAAATGTAAGTTTAGGCAATCAAATAGGTGTTATTAGGAGCAGTCTGTAACTACACTTGAGTTATGTATTTTCACCCCTTTCAAATTAAATTGCCTTTTTTGTCCTCTTGGAGACAGTTTTGTGTATTCTTGACATCTAAGGACAGCCATATACACACACCTTAATAGTTTACATCTACATGGGGACAAAGTGAGTTGTTTGCAGACCTTTTTGTTACTTTTTATTTTGTTCATGTATTTATTTTGGTTTTGCATTTTCATTTTTCGCTCCCCTCCTTCCCAGAGCCATCACTTTTTTAATTTTCCATCAATATGGCCGTGTGAGGGCTTTTTTTTTTGCAGGACGAGTTGTGCTTTTGAATGACACCATTGGTTTTGTCGTGTAACAGAAAACGGGAAAAAAAATTAAAAGTGCGGTAAAATTGCCAAAAAAAAGTGCAAATCTACAGTGGTTTTTTGTTTTGCCTTTCTACTAGGTTCACGAAGCGCTAAAAAATACCTGCTATTTCGATTCTTCAGGTCATTACGAGTTCATAGCCACCAAACATGTCTAGGTTCTTCTGTTTTATCTAAGTGGTGAAAAAAATTCCAAAGTTTGTAAAAAAAAAAAGTTGTATCCGAGTCCCGTAGCGTCTCCATTTTTTGGAATCTGGGGCCGGGTGTGGGCTAGTTTTTTGCGCTCCAATCTAAAAATTTTGATCGCCTGTTATTGCATTTTATTGCAATGTTGCAGCGACCAAAAAAACATAATTCTGGCGTTTTGATTTTTTTTTCTCGCTATGCCATTTACCGTT